>NC_142349.1:63164782-63515615 GCF_059441175.1 Urocampus carinirostris | reverse complement strand
CACACCACAGGAAATGGTGCCCGACGACCCCAGTGGTTAAGAGATGCACCCACCCACCCCACTGTTAAAAACAAAAAAAACAAAAAAAACGTTCATTACATTAAAATTTAACCCTTTTATTATCAAATGACTCTTAAATATTTGCAAAGAAAAATGAGGAATTTTATTTTGAAACGTTTATTTTAAACTCCATTGTTCAAAAACAGAAAAAATACAGCTTCGTTGCAATCAAATTTGTGAAGTAGTTTTATTTTTAAATGACTTATGAATATTTCATCTCATCTCATCTCATTAGCCGTACCGCTTATCCTCATTAGGGTCGCGGGGGTGCTGGAGCCCATCCCAGCCATCTCTGGGCAGTGGGCAGGGGACACCCTGAACTGGTTGCCAGCCAATCGCAGGGCACACAGGGACAGACAACTCACTCGCTCAGCCACAACTAGGGACAATTTGGACCGGCCAATTCACCTGAAATGCATGTTTTTGGAATGTGGGAGAAAACCGGAGTGCCCGGAGGAAACCCACGCAAGCACGGGGAGAACATACAAACTCCGCACAGGAAGTCTGGAGCTGGATTTGAACCCACGACAGGTTCCCAAGACATGAACTGTGCCGCATAAGCGCTAACCACTGCGCCGCCGTGCTGCCCCTTATGAATATTTATGATACTTTATTAATATTTAATCAATTTTAGCTACACAAACAAACAAAAATATGTTATTCTGTTGAAATGCTTTAAACCCTTTTATTATCAAATGGCTCATGAATATTCATAATGACGTTTATGGTAATTTTTCAATGAATAATTATTTTTTATTGTTTCAAAATATATTATATTAAATGAGTTAAGCCTTAATGATATTAAACAGGAAGGAGATATATACGATTAAATGTATTTTTTTTTATTTTTCATTTTCATTTTTTATTGTTGCAATAATTAATTATTATTATGATTATTAATTATAATAATCATTATAATAATTTATTATAGTTAAAATAAACCAAAACATATTTTGTTAAGCCCTTTTACTATTTAACGGTTTATGAATATTTCATCTCATCTCATTAGCTGCACCGCTTATCCTCAGTAGGGTCGCGGGGCTGTTGGAGCCCATCCCAGCAATCATCGGGCAGTGGGCAGGGGACACCCTGAACTGGTTGCCAGCCAATCGCAAAATAATCATGGGATTATTGTGTCAATACTAAACTAAAATTAGTAATGAATATTAATGATGACATATTTGTAAATTTTTTAAATTTCACGCCATTGTGTTTATTCATAAATTCTCTTCCGAAATTAATAATAAACAAAAAAAATGTTTTTCTAAAACTCTTTACGAAATAAATGTGTTAGGAAAATAATGGTTACCCAAAAAACTTTATCGCATAGAACTCAGTTTTGCGCTTCTGCTTTTAAATGGAGAATGAATAATTATAAGGAAAATGTTATGTTTAATCAATTATTGTTAAAATCACATATTCTGCTAGGACCGTAAGTATTTATAATGAAATATTTTTTCAAATATTTAAAAAAATATATATTTTTCCTCGTTTGTTTTTTTTTTTTACTTTTATGGCATCTTGTCTCCCCCAAAAACCAAGGAATTAAAAAAAAAAAGGGAAAATCTTCAAATCGAAGTGGTCCGACCTGTGCAGGAGTGTGTGGACCATCTTCTCGAAAGCGTCATCACAGCGCAAAATGGGGCTGGCCACGCCCCATTGCAAAGATCTACTGTAGTCCCTCAGGCCAAAATAGGCCAGCTCGCCTGGAGAGAGCGCCCCCTGTTGGAAATCATTATATAATTCAACTAAATCCCACAGAAAAAGGAGTCTGTTGAATCACGAGTAAAACGAATGAAGGACTATCGTGAATTTTTAAACAACTAATCATGTTATTACTATGTTATTACAAAGTTGTACAGTAAAGTTGGTGTGTGTGTGAATGGGTAAGTGTGAAGCACATTGTAAAGCCCTTTGGGAGGTCTTCATTGACTTGAAAAATGCTATATAAATGCAGACCATTTACCATTTAATAAGTAGACACTGTGTTAAAGGTGGGGTGCGTCGTTTAAGGTATCTCATTTCATTTCATCCGTAAAAAGCTGAAAGTAGAATATTTTCTTTTCTAAATATGTGTTAAAAATGCTCGACTGAGCTCAAAGAGCCTTTATCATTTGTTTACCGATGCGTGTGTCTGTTTTTATTTCGCTTTTAGCAACGCTATTCCAGGACGCGCAACACATTAGGGAGCTGAAAATGGGGAGGGAGGCAGGAGAGGGAGTTCATTTTGCCCCTACACATTTTTTTGTTAGTGTAGCATGAAAATGGTAAAGGTAAGAAAAGACTAGTTTCAATTACAGTCCCAAAATAACTGGGGAAAAAAAGATGAAAAAAGAGGAGTTTATTCAAACGCGTCAAAGAAATGTGTCTGAGAAATGTTCATTGAGGCTGCGATTATGACTTTAAGCCGGGCGATAAACTAACAAAGTTTCAAATTCAGGGCAGCACCTTTAATGCTAATAATCCAATTTCCTTGAAAATCACAATGACCCATCACTTGTGAGTTATTTTCAGAACTAATCTGCAAGCACCGTGTTGTTGACCATTGGATTTCAAATTGAGATGATGTTTCAGTGGTTAACTGAGCATATAATTCCTTGCTACTAATAATAGCAACCTTGTAATAACACAGTAATAACACAGTAATAACACAGGTGTCAAACAGGCGGCCCCGTGGCCTGATCAGGTCCGCTAAAGGATTGAATCCGGCCTGCGAGACAAAGCTGAGGGAAGCGCAAGAGAAAAACGAGCTGCAGTTAGAAATATGTCCACTTGATTTTGCCAAAGCCAGGCACCTCTCACAAATGCTGTACTTGTATTTCTTTCTTTCTTTCTTTCCCTCCCTCCATCTCACTCGCTCTTTCTTCCTCCCTTTTACTCTCACTTTCTATTTCTCCTTCTTTCACTCGCTCTGTCTCTCTTTCTCTTTCTTTGTTCCTCCTTGTCTCTTTCTCTATCTGTGTCTTTTTACCTTCTTTTGCTCTCGCTTCCTTTTTTCCTTTTCTCTGTCTTTTCTCTCTCTCTTGCGTCCCCCCTCCTCTTTCTCCCCTTCTCTCCTTCTCTCTTCCTATTTCTATTTGGATTTATTTTTCTCTCTCTCTCTCTCTCTTTCCCCCTCTCTCACTATTTCTCTTTTTATCTCTTTTGTTTCTCACACTCTCTCTCTCGCTCTTGTTTATCTCTCTTTCTTTCTTTCTCCCCTTCTCTCTTTCTTTGCCCCACCCTTTCTCTTTTTCTCACCCTCTCTTTCTCTTATTTCTTTCTCTCTCTTTTTCTTTCTCCTCAATCTAGTAGTCTTTCTTTATTTCTTTCTCCTCATCTTTCCTTTTCATTCTTCCTTTTTTCTCTTTCTTTCTTTCTTTCTTTCTTTCTTTCTTTCTTTCTTTCTTTCTTTCTTTCTTTCTTTCTTTCTGTACATATCTCCTTTTCATTCTTCCTTCCTCATTAGGCCGACCCCTGAGAGAATGTTTGTTCTATCGAGTGGCCCCCCGGGTTAAAATGAGTTTGACACCCCTGCTTTAGGCTATGGACATTTCTTTGCTACACACCCAAAACTCGTGATAAAACTAAAGCATATTAATGTCTATTTTACAAATATATGGGATATAATGTCCACAAGGGGAAGCAGTAGAACTATCACAATAGTGCAGTATGTGATGTTCATTAATGTGAATTGGAGATAAGATCAACCCAAACCCGACCTGAACTCGGGCTAAAATTTTGGCCTAAAATGTCAATCATTAAGTTGGGCCGGTTGGGCTTCTCTCTCTTCGTTTTTTTCCCCCTACGTGGAGGATCTACACAGCATGCACTTACTTTTACTCTAGTAATTATTTAGATAAAGAAAGTTTAACTAAAAATGACTAAATCCAAAGAAATTTTCCTCCTCTCGGTGTTGGGGTAAAGGACGCACGGCTTCCTCCTTCCACCTCCCTCACGTCAGACGTCATTTCTGCTTCTTGCCAATAGCTTACAAGCTTTACAAACTTTCTTTCTGATAGGGCGGCAGTGGCTCAGGAGGTAGAGCGCTCGTCTTGGGATCAAGAGATCGCAGTTCAAATCCCGGCTCCTCTGGTTACATGTCGAAGTGTCCTTGGGTAAGACACTGAACCCCTAATACCCCCAATAAGCAGGTTAGCGCCTTACATGGCTGCACGGCCGCTATTGGGAAATGTGAAGCACACTGTAAAGCGCTTTGAGAAGTCTAGACTTGAAAAGCGCTATATAAATGCAGAGCATTTCATTTCATTTCATTTCGGGCCAAATCTTTCCCTATTTGCAGCTTGAAACCTGCAGAATTTGATTTTCCTTTCGGTGCCATTTTGTTCAGTTTCACTTTTGTCGCCGAGATGCGCACTTCTGCTTCAAATCCTTCATTTAGGCGCAGTGCACACCTGATTTGAGGGACATTGCCCAGCTGTGTAGTTCAGCTCCAGTTTTATTTTGGGCTCGGTTTATATACCCGCGACTCGGGTCGAGTCGGGCTGGATATTTTTAGTCCCGATCTTACCTCTAATGTGAATCAATATAGTTGATTGTTTATCGATTTTTTTGCTTACCAGGCTTTCGTTATCATGCCAGTGGACCTCATTGTGGATGCTGATCCGGGACTGGTGAGTCTGCAAGGTGTACGGGAAGCAGCTGACCTGCAGGACCAGCAGGTTGACCGCGTCCAGGACCTCCTGGCAGTTGACCACCCGGTCGGCCAGTCCTTGCAACTCGCCGTGGCACACCGAACCCGACAGAGCGCTAGTAAAGAGAAAAGAAGAAAGTCAATGAATTTATACTCATAGATGTTTTGTACCTTATTTTCTCCAGGTCACTATTGTCTCTTCTAATTACCAATTGCCGTCATGGGGCTAATGGATTGCGGCCACAATCGTGCATTTCATTTTAGGGGAGCCAGAATAGCCTCCCCCGCCAAAAGTGCCTTCTGAATCTCCCTTGTCGCAGCAATATGCGATAGGGGATAATAGATCACAGCCGCACAAGAGCAGTTTATTGAGGAGTCAATAATGGCAAAAAAAAAACAGCAAATTTATCCCCACTCGCAGCAATTGGGGTAATGGATCACAGTCACATGAGTGCAGTTCGTTTTGGTGGACAGAGCGTCAAAAAACTGCCCGTGGGCTTGACATAAATGCCCCTTTATGCCCCCCACTCGAGGCAATATGCAATCAGGGATAATGGATTGAGGAATTATTTTCAACCTGAGGCCCCCCACTCGAGGCAATATGCAATCAGGGATAATGGATTGAGGAATTATTTTCAACCTGAGGCCCCCCACTCGAGGCAATATGCAATCAGGGATAATGGATTGAGGAATTATTTTCAACCTGAGGCCCCCCACTCGAGGCAATATGCAATCAGGGATAATGGATTGAGGAATTATTTTCAACCTGAGGCCGCTTTGTACGAAGCGTGAAGTAGTGAATGATTATAGTTTGTCGTGCGTTGTCTTTATTAATATTTTGTTCAGTTGGAACTAGTTGGGATGCTAACATATCACGCGTTGTTTTTCTTTCATGTTTTGTTCAGTTGGTGTTATTTAGTGTGCCAACATGTACTGTGTTGTCCATTGTGTCCTGAATTATATTACATGGCCTTGTTATTATGGCACCTCGTTTCTATGCGAGTGTGGAATGCATCGGCAAGTAACATATCTCATTCTTTCTGACTTTATTGTTTTGTTCTGTTGAAGTTGATTTATGCCGCTTCCGTCATTTGCTCATTTTTAAATGTAATATTGTATTCGTTTTTTTATTGTAAATAGGTATTTCTTCCCCCTATTTTGTGTATGTGCCAAATTCGCCTTTGGTCCTTTCATTGTTTGTTCAGTTAGTGCTCATTAGTGATCCAAGATATCCCACTTGGTCCATCCTTTCATGTTTTGTTCAGTTAGGGCCATTTAGTGTGACTGTATTATATTGCTCAGCCTCGTTGTTGTTGCATCTGCAAGTACAAGTATTCCAACATATCCCATTTCGTCTAACTTTTATGTTTTGTTCTGTTAAAGCTCATTTGTGCCGTAAAATATCTGTCTTCTATCTGTCATTATTTTCTTATTTATTAGATGTCATTTTGTATTCATTTTTTATTGTATACAGTTATTTATTTCCTCCATTTTGTGTGTGTGCCAAATTCCCCTCTGATCCTTTCATTGTTTGTTCAGTTAGTGCTCATTAGTGATCCAAGATATCCCACTTGGTCCATCCTTTCATGTTTTGTTCAGTTAGGGCCATTTAGTGCGACTGTATTATAATGCACAGCCTCGTCGTTGTAGCAACCATGTTCTATGCACATGTGGAATGCATCTGCAAGTACATGTATTCCAACATATCCCATTTCGTCTTACTTTTATGTTTTGTTTTGTTAAAGATCATTTGTAGTGTGTAACATATTTGTCTTTTATCTTTCATCATTTTCTCCTTTTTGGATGTCATTTTGTTTTCTTTATTGTATATACAGTATAGTTATTCATTCCCTCCATTTTGTGTATGTGCCAAATTCACCTCTGGTCCTTTCATTGTTTGTTTAGTTAGTGCTCATTAGTGATCCAACATATACCACTTTGTGCATCCTTTCATGTTTTGTTCAGTTAGATCCGGTTAGTGTGCCTGTATTCTATTGCATGACCTCGTTCTTATGGCACTCTTGTTCTATGCACGTGTGGAACTCATCGGCAAGTAGTTGTATTCCAACATATCCCATTCTGTCTTCCTTTCATGTTTGGTTCTGTTAGAGATCATTTATGCTGCAACATATTTTTCTTCTATCTTTCATCATTTTTAGATTAATTTTGTCTTCATTTTTTTATTGTATATAGTTATTTATTCCCCCAATTTTGTAGATGTGCCAAATTCGCCTCTGGTCCTTTCTTTGTTTGTTTAGTTAGTGCTCATTAGTGATCCAACATATGCCACTTTGTCCATCCTTTCATGTTTTGTTCAGTTACAGCCAGCTAGTGTGCCTGCAGTATATCTCGTGGTCTCGTTGTCGTTCTGTCCACGTGTGGGGATTTTTCTTGTTTCATCTTTCTTTCATATTTTGTTCTTATAGAGTGAGTTGTTGGTAAATCATGTAATTGTTCTATCCACACAAAAGTAGTTTATGTGCGTCCTTTTGCCTCTGTGTTTTTGTTCAGTTAGAAGTAGTTGGTATTTTAACGTATCTCACATTGTCTTTCTTTCATGTTTCATGTCTGGTCAGTTAGAGCTACTTTGTGTTCCAACATATTAAGTAATTTCTTAGTTTCATCTATTTTTTTTACATTTTATTTATCTATATATTAATGTTATTGTATTTTACTCCTCCCATTTTGTGTGCGTTTGTATTTGACACAGAGAGAAAAGTAAGGGATTTTTGAATTTTTGAATTTTTGAATGAAAACTTTATTCGAACATTAAAATAAAAACAGAAAAAAACAATAACTCAACAACAAAATAATGTGACATTATACGTTCGAAAAGGGGTCGTAAGAAGCAATTGCTTATATTCCCTCACCCTTCATCTTCCCTATTACATACACCAATAACAAAAATTGTAATAATATTAATAATAACAGTTATGATATAACAATAGCAACAATAACACAAAGTTAACCATAGTTCTAGACGCACTATTCCCAATCTCTCGTATCACTCATACCCGATTTTTTTCATCTCTGTATTCCCCCAGGAATGTTTTTTTTGTATTTAAATTCGAACAAGTGAATAGTTGGACATTGTTTGATCTCGTTTTGTAAATTGTTCCAAAGTTTGACTCCACACACAGACACACACATACTTTTCCTGGTAGTTCTCACCTTTGGGATTATGAATTTACTACAGCCCCTTAACTTATAATTTCCTTCTTTCCGAATGAATAATTTATGGATGTTTTCTGGCATGTTTTTGTTGACCTTAAATAGCATTTGTAATCTGAATGTTCTTATACAGTAGTTTGAATTACAAAAAAAGTGCAAAAAAAATGTTGATTACATTTATTTTGTGTGAAAATCCGTTTTACACATCTGATATGGATTCTCACGTTTAGTTTTACCATCATCTGGCTGCAAATGAGCTAATTTTGGAGGTTATTAAATGATAACTGAAAAATAACAGTTATTTCTTACAGAAGGTAAAGAATATTAGCCAGTTAAATATGCTTCGATGACTGCTTCTTCTATGAAAAGTAAGATAAGTAGAGAACAATGTTCCCTGTATTTTCCACGGGTCTGAGCATTCACACAAAGTTGGTGAGCAGCGCTTGAAACAACAGTGAGCAACCATAATCCCAAGTGTGGCAAGATCATTCATTATCAAACATGTCCAAAACTTGACATCAAGTTATATTTTGCTGAGTTTCCGGCAATGCAAAATTATTTTTCTCTCTTGAATGAATTGACTCATGTACTATTGCAAAGGTTGTACGGCCTACAAACGTCCTTTGTTCTTACAATTCTTTCACAAGATATCCATTTCTTTTTATTTCCTGATATATTTTGTCGCATAATATTAACATTTTTGGGGGCTTATTTAGTCGGTTGTAAGATACAGAACTCTACTTAATCACATTTTTTAGTGGAAGTACAATGTTGGCAACAAGATTCACTTGATATCATTGGAAATTATATGAATGCAACACAAACTTTTTATTCTTTTTTTCTGTGTTTTTTTCTACTTTTTTTTAAATTCCTTTAAAAAAAACTCATTGTGTTTATTTTTTCCGAGCTGTTGCTTTTTTTTTGTTCTCTATTTACTTTTTTCCTACATTTCTTTCTTTTCTTTTCTTCTGGCTTTTTAAAAAAATGTTTCCTTCTTTATTCCTCTCTTCTTTTTGTTTCTTTTTTTCTCAGCTTTTCACTACTTTTTCATTTTGGTATGTTTTTCTTTTTTGTTCTATTCCTCCATTCCTTTAAGTCATTTTGTACATAATTTTACATAATATTTGGTCATGTTGGGATTAAAGAAGCAAAAACAACCCGAAGAGCCGTTTAGAAACCGAAAGAGCCGGTTCCTTTTATTGAGCCGAGCCGAAGAAGCCGGTTCTCGACAAACTCTACTAACTTTACTCAACTTCGCTCGACTTCAAAATACCGCATTTAGGACACAACGTCGGGGGAACCCGTGTATTTTTACCTTCATGCAGTGTAACTTTGACTTAAGTCGCTTCTTAATAAGTAATTTTGAGCCCTCATTTTTGTGCGCTGGCTAGATTTTCTTGTGCGCAGAGGGAACACTGGTAGAGAACAGCTGCGATGAAGGCTGAACTATAAACTCATATGATCCACATGCATGCAAATGTCAAGGTCTCCCCACCCTCGTCCCTTTGTTTTCAAGATAGAAGGAGACAAAGGCCAGACAGGCAGACAAAATAGTTTTGGGATAAAATGATACCTGGTAAGGTCAACATGAGAGTTGTCGTGGATGAGGACAAAAAGCGTGTACGGGTTCTGTTTGACTTTCTTCATAAAAGCCTCCATCTTGGCGTGCACGTCGGCGTCTAGTCGCACCACGTACTTGTCGCACTTTTGGGGCGGGCACGACTCCTCCATGCCTAAATCTAACAGGACCCCTACGGAAAAAGAAGGATTTACGAGGATTGTTTTTTTCTTTCACAATTATGGTTTCATTGTTTTTGTTAAATACCCGATTGTCGTATTCGCTGTGCTGTTTGGTGTACCAGGATGTGAGAGGGCGGCACCAGAACCAGGAAGTCCACTTTGCAGAAACGGCCCAAGTCCAGGTTCTGGCTGCCGGAGTCGGCGATGGTGCAGACCTGCGAGAGGAGGCGGCGTGCCACGCTCAACTGCGTCGGGAAGATCTGGAAGAACTTGGTGAACAGTTCTGAATCAAAGGAAAAAAAGGAAAAGAAACTGACTACAAAGACCCCCTGATTAAAAGCCGCATGCTCAGATTTAGGAAGAAAACCCAATTTTGTCTTTGTACAAGCCGCACTGGATTTTAAGCCTCATGTTTGAGACCGGTGTACACCTGGCACCAACCACAATCGCTGTTAGATTTCGTATCATATAACTTATGCAATTCAGGTGCTTTAAAAAAAATTATAAATTCTATTGCCTCAAACAGCGCATATTTGATGTTTATTGAAGTAGAATAACACAGAATGGGTTTTCTTCAATGTTCTCTGGTAGTCAGCTAAAGTGGGTGCTTTGCGAGTGGTGCCTGGCTTTGGTGACACGCAGTCTACATATTTATCACCTCTCTCTCTCTCTGTCTAAATTCATATCTCTCTCTCTTTCTTCATCTATATTCATATCCATTCATATGTCTCTAGAGCTCTCTATATATCTATGTTCATATGTCTCTCTGTTTCTCTCTCTATCTATATATATTCATATCTCTCTCTCTCTCTCTCTCTCTCTGTCTTAATTCATATCTCTCTCTCTATCTTTATCTATATTCATATCCATTCATATGACTCTATATCTCTCTATATATCTATATTCATATGTCTCTGTTTTTCTATCTATCTATATTCATATGTCTCTCTCTCTCTCTCTCTCTCTCTCTCTATCTCTCTCTGTCTAAATTCATATCTCTCTCTCTTTCTTTATCTATATTCATATCTATTCATATGCCTCTATATCTCTCTATATATCTATATTCATATGTCTCTCTGTTTCTCTCTCTATCTATCTATATTCATATGTCTCTCTCTCTCTGTCTAAATTAATATCTCTCTCTTTCTTCATCTATATTCATATCCATTCATATGTCTCTAGAGCTCTCTATATATCTATATTCATATGTCTCTCTGTTTCTCTCTCTATCCATCTATATTCATATGTCTCTCTCTCTCTCTCTATCTCTCTCTGTCTAAATTCATATCTCTCTCTCTTTCTTTATCTATATTCATATCTATTCATATGTCTCTATATCTCTCTATATATCTATATTCATATGTCTCTGTTTCTCTCTCTATCCATCTATATTCATATGTCTCTCTCTCTCTCTCTCCCTCTCTCTCTGTCTGAAATCATATCTCTCTCTCTTTCTTTATCTATATTCATATCCATTCATATGTCTCTATATATCTATATTCATATGTCTCTCTGTTTCTCTCTCTATCTATCTATGTTCATATGTCTCTCTCTCTCTCTCTCTCTCTCTCTCTCTCTCTCTCTCTCTCTATTCATATTCATATGTCTCTATGTCTCTCTCTATCTATATTCATGTCTCTATGTCGATCTATATTCATATGTCTCTCTCTTTCTGTCTCTTCATCTTTATTCATATGTCTATCTATCTATCTATCTATCTATCTATCTATCTATCTATCTATCTATCTATCTATCTATCTATCTATCTATCTATCTATCTATCTATCTATTTTCATATGTCTCTCTCCCCCCCTCTCTCTATCTATATTCATATCTCTCTCTCTATTCATATGTCTCTCCCTCTCTCTCTCTTTTTCTCTCTATCTATCTATATTCATGTCTCCCTCTCTCTCTAATGTCTCTCACTCTTTCTATGTCTCTCTCTCTCTCCCTCTCTCTCGCTAAATTATAACACACTGTCTTGCAGCAGAAACGGTCGATCTATGTGTCCAAAAAAAAAAAGCATTAAAAAAGGACACTGTTTTGCTGACCCAGCGTTTTTTTTTCTTCCAGAAAGACATTTCACATTCCCATGACAGAACGACAATATATATCAACACCATTTTTTACAGGCATCAGGTAGGTTACTCTGGATGTGAAAAATGCCCCCCCCCCCCCCCAAAAAAAAAGCCCCTACTTTGCACTTTTGGTTTTGCTGACTCAGCTACTTTCCCAGAAAGACATTCTACTCTCCCAGGCCATAACGACATTGAATAGCAACACTGTCCTTTACAGGCAGTCAGGTAATGAGCTAGGTTACTTTAAAGGTGCCAAAAGGGAAACTCTACTCAAAAACGTTTTTTTCTTCTCAACGGGGGCGATGCCCTGATAGCTAATAGTCTCTCAGCATCGTCTCTCAAACCAAACACTCATGCGAGCGTGTTTGTGTGTTTGTCACCTGTGTGCGAAGGCGATGACATGCTGGCAGGCTCCTGCGAGTGGATGTTCTCGGTGACATTGGCGTGGAAGGGCTGGATGACCTGGCCCTTCCGGCCGCGCTGATAGCGAACCAGCTGCTTGTCCAGATTGTCCCCTGTGTCGTCATGGCAACACAAACAAGCGCAACAACGTGAGCAAACACCACACGCCATCGTCATGTAGCGTGATGCGAAGCCGCCGGTTAACATTTCAATCATTCTTTTTACCACTACTGTTATTTAGGGTTGCATTTATGGATACTGTATATTTATTCATCTGGACATGCATTTTTGTATAATATATATATATATATAGATGAGGGCAGCACGGCGGCGCAGTGGTTAGTGTGTCTGAGGCACGGTTCTGAGGTCAAGGGATCAAATCCAGCTATCAGCTTTCCTGTGCGGAGTTTGCATGTTCTCCCCGTGCTGGCGTGGGTTTCCTCCGGGCACTCCTGTTTCCTTCCACATTCAAAAGACATGCATTTCAGGTGGATTGGCCGGTCCAAATTGTCCCTAAATGTGAATGAGCGAGCGAGTTGTCTGTCCCTGTGTGCCCTGCGATTGGCTGGCAACCAGTTCAGGGTGTCCCCTGCCCAATGTCCGAGGATGGCTGGGATGGGCTCCAGCACCCCCGCGACCCTACTGAGGATAAGCGGTGCGGATAATGAGATGATACATAGATGAGGGCAGCACGGCGGAGCAGTGGTTAGTGTGTCTGCGGCACAGTTCTGAGGCCAAGGGATCAAATCCAGCTATCAGCCTTCCTGTGCGTAGTTTGCATGTTCTCCCCGTGCTTGCGTGGTTTTCCTCCGGGCACTCCGGTTTCCTCCCATGTTCTAAAATGTGGGTTTTCCTCCCTCATTATAGATGGGCCATGCATGATTTCAAATCATGACGTCTTAGTGTATTACCTACAGTAATCTTAGAAACGGTGGTCCCAGCTCTTCTCAGGTTATTGACCAACTCCTGTCGTGTAGTTCCGGGCTGTTTCCACACCTTTCTTAGAATCATTGAGACCCTACGAGGTGATATCTTGCATGGGGCTTCACTCCGATTGAGATTGACCGTCATGTTTAGCTTCTTCCATGTTCTAATGATTGCTCCAACAGTGGACCTTTTTTCACCAAGCTGCTTAGCAGTTGCTCCGTAGCCCTTTTCAGCCTTGTGGGGGTGTACAATTTTGTCTCTTGTCTTCGCCATGTTACAAGTTAAAGCCTTACTGATTTATGTAGCTAACAACCTCAAACATGTGCATCTGATTCAGGATGATGCATGGAGTGTTGTTGGACTTCTAATGGACCTGACTAACAGGTCTTTCAGGGTCAGATTTCTATATGATTCACAGTTGTTCAAATACTTATTTGCAGCTGTATCACGTAAATAAATTGTTAAAAAAATCATGCATTGTGATTTTTGGATTTTTCTTTTTAGTTTATTTCTCTCACTGTAGACATGCACCTACGATGAAAATTTCAGACCCCTTCATGATTTCTAAGTGGGAGAAATAGCAAAATAGCAGGGTCTTCAAATACTTATATTCTCCACTGTTTACAGTAACTATATTCTGAGTTTCCTTCCATGATATTCTAATATTTACTCTTTTCATCTTGTTTTTTATATTTTGCTAGCAGACGTCAGTTATGATCACATGTTATCTACTTGCAATGTTTATAGTCTTAGAAATAGGAAATCAAATCTTACCAAGAGAGGTGGTTTTGAAGTGAGACGCCAACACACTGACTTTGCCCGTGATGAGCTCGTAGCTGATCTCCTTCAGGAACTCGTTGGTGGTCAGCATGCCCTCAGCCAGAGCCCTTGCTTGGTATTTTCCTACAATATATAACATTTTTAATACTACAATATTCCCTCAATTTTCTCTGTTAATCCGTACTAAAACGACCCATACTGTAGGGATTTATTTATACTACAGCATAGCACAATTATCAGTTTACTTGTGTGCAGTTTTCCTCATCTGGAATCATTTTTTTTACCACTAGGCACTGTGGGTCTTGGAGTACAGCGACGATTACACACAAACTTCAGATTATTCACTAAAAAAGCCTCACTTGTATTGGTTGATTTGTCAAGGTGAAAATGCCACAATTGTACCCATCCACATATAGTGGACGTCACAGTAGCTGAAATGCCAAACATTGACCGTCATGTTTCAAAGTGGATAAAGAGAATTTTTCGATTTAGAATTGTTTTTGTAGGTGCATTTTAGAGCAATATTTTTCAGTTGAAGGTGTTCTTAGACAAAGGGAAACTGCAATTTAAACTTGCTGCTACTGCAAATGTCCAGCAGATGGCACTAATGCGCTATCAAAAACCAAGGAACAGTTGACATTGTCAATACTAATATGAGTATGGCTAGATTTTTTTTTAATAGTTTTATGTATAAAATGCGCCTTTCAAACTACAGAAGATTCGTAGTATTAAGTAGCACTGCAGTTATATCCATCCATATATAGAGTAATTCCAAGCTCCTGGCAAGCCATGTACGAGCACAACCTGTAAACAGGCGGGACTCCGCTATGGAGCTTGCTTTTGGAGCTCAGAGCAAACAAGCACTTATACTTTGTGAATTTTGGTGAGTGACAAATGAATTTTCTATGTATTTATTGCCAAAAATTAAATGCAGAAAAACCGATTTTTCGCAAATTGCATGAATACGGTGTTTTTTTCTCCAGACATGTAAACGAATCAGCACCCAGACAAAAGAAGGTAGTTCTCTGATTTGTTTCTGTGTAAAGGTGCTAGTAAAGTGACGCCTTAATTCCGCAAAATACGTATTTATCCGTGGAAAAACCTGCAAAGAGTTAAACGCCGAGGGAATACTGTATATCAGGGGTCGGGACCCTTTTTGACCAAAAGAGCCATAAAAGCAAAACTATTCCATATTATTAAGAAATGGCTTCCTTTTTGCCACTCTTCCATTTCAATTTCTTAGAGAGAGCCATATATTTTATGACAAAAACCAACAAAACCGCCGAAAAAACCCAAAGCTAATTTTTCAATACATCTTATTTCACTGTGTGTCATTTTCTGTTTTGATCAAAACTATAAAATTATAATAATGTCAAAACCATATCCATAAAATTATACCACTTAAAAAGTTTGTCTCTGGCCCTCAGTTAATTAAGAGTGTTAACGCTTATTCTGACTGTCATTTTGGTCCTAAATAAAGGTTTCAAAACAAGGTGCAAGCAAAGTTGTTTTGTAAAAATGTCACAAAATACTGCCAACGATAAAGATATCGTCTGAGCAAAAGAGAGAAGGGAGTGCCTTGCGCTGTGTGCTGAGATCTGCCCACCTCTCACACAATCCTATTTCTTTGAGAGGTTTTCTGGCATTTTTATTTATTTACAGTTGGATCATTGGGTTTTCATCATAGAGTACAGACGCTCCCCTACTTACGATAATTCAACTAATGCAACGGTAGACAAGAACTTTTTTTTCGAGATGTCGAAAAATATCATTGCTGTAAGTTAGATTTTGTATTGTGTGAACCTTTTTCCGAGTACAAGACATTACTGTAGTGCTTCTTTCCCCTGCTACCGGAAGGAGAAGGAGAAATCCACTTCCTCTTTCTAGTTCGTGTGTAGACATTCTATAATCTATACTGTATCTCCAGCGCGCTAAGAACTTTGAGATTTGTATTGTTTCCTATCTCATGCATCCATTCAATATGATTGGTGTAAAGTGTAAAGAAAAAGCGAGCCGTTTCTTTTGAAATTAAAGTGGATTAAGATTGATGCGGTTGAGAAAAATGTTGGATCGCTTTTATTTCGTCCGCTTTTTACCACGGAGGAGGAAGTCGCCTAACTCTTTAAGCTCATCTTCCAAAAGTAAGTCGAACTTACTTTATTTATCTTTATAGAGAATATTATTTTATGAAATGTTTATTTTTTTGTACAAACAACACAGGCTACTTATACAAGCCTTAAACATACTTATATAAACCATAAACAAACAAATTATAGCAATGAAGCAACTTAGGAACAAATTCAACTTACGAACAATATTTCGGAACCTATCTCGTTTGTAAGTAAGGCAGCGTCTGTATCTCAACAATGAACATACTCACCGTAAATACTATAAGCCGCTACTTTTTTCCCTAACTTTCAACCCTGCGGCTTATTCAGTGATGCGGCCAATTTATGCAATTTTTCTAACGCCCGCTAGCGGCGCTCGAGTGTTGCTACCATTAACTGCCCTGTCAAAGCTATATTATTATTATTATTAAAGCTTTGAAAACTCTCTCGGTGTACCGTCTTTCTTTGTAAATATGTGTAACCCATGTATAATATGTATTTGCAACTGTATATGTTCGTAAAGTATTTATTTGTATTTATTTTAGACACTTATTCTGATATGTTTTGCACGGGTGAACGAAAAATGAGGGGCGGAACAAACGCGGGGTGCCGAGTTTAAGTGGGGACAGCTAAAGGTGAGGGACGGACAAGGAAAGAAGAGGGGGTAAAAAGTTGGTTAAAGAAAAAGGAGTTGCGTGAGCAAATCTGTTCATCTGATATATTTTTCCCACCCTTACCTTTGGAAATATACACTTTTTTCCTTGGATTACTTTCAACGGGACCCGGACTCTGCAGGTACGTTAAGTACTGGTATCATTTTCCGTTCATTTTGCCGGCTGTGATTTCTGGACTGTGGACTTTAATGAAGGACATTTAGTTTCAATCGCGGGACTTGAAGTCGGGTTTGGGTTCATTTTGTGTTTGTGTTACATGTTTAAATGTGGGGGCATGCGGCTTATATACAGGTGCAGCTTGTGTATGTACAAAATCGGTTTTCCTCTTAAAATGTGGTGGGTGCGGCTTATAATCAGGTGCACTCTATAGTCCGGAATTTACAGTAGTTAACTGAGCTTTCATTTAAAGGGTTTCTCAGCAACCTACTACCAAAACGGGGTATGTTGGTGTGACACCATGACTTAAACTATAGTTGAGAAGTCGCCCTATATATACTGGACTCAACCAAAAGTCCATTTAGTGTTTCTTCAGCTTTGCATGTACTAAAAATATGATGAACTCACTCGACTTTGGAACGCCACAGAGAAATGTGCAAGAGTTAGATTTGATCTCTGAGCCTTATGTACTCATGAAAAGAGACATATATGGCTCGAGAGCAATGTTCCCTGTAATTTTCCACGGGTCTGAGCAAAGTCGGTGAGCAACGCTTGAAACAACAGTGAGCAACGGCAATCCCAAGTGTGGCAACTAAGTCATTATCTAACATGTCCAAAACTTGACGTCAAGTTACATTTTGCTGAGTTTCCGGCAATGCAAAATGATTTTTCACTTTTGATGAATTGACTCATGTATTATTGCAAAGGTTGTACGGCCTACAAACGTCGTTTGTTCTTATGATTCTTTCACAAGATATCCATTTCTTTTTATTTCCTGATATCTTTTGTTGCATAATACTAACATTTTTGGGGGCTTATTTAGTCGGTTGTAAGATACAGAACTGTATTTAATCTTTTAGTGGAAGTACAATGTTAGCAACAAGATTCACTTGATATAATTGGAAATTATTTGAATGCAACACAAACTTTTTCTTTTTTTTCCCTGTTTTTTTCTATTTTTTTTTTTAATTCTTTTAAAAAAATCTCATTGTGTTTATTTTTTCTTAGCTGTTACTTTTTTCTTTTTGTTCTCGATTTATTTTTTCATCCTTTGTTTCTTTCTTTTCTTTTTTCTGGCTTTTTTTTCTAAATTTTTCCTTCTTTTTTTCTCTTCCTTTTGTTTTTTTTTTTTTCTCAGCTTTTCACTCCTTTTTCATTTTGGTATTTTTTTCTTTTTTGTTCTATTCCTCCTTCCTTTAAGTCATTTTGTGCATCATTTTACATAATATTTGGTCATATAGGGATGAAAGAAGCAAAAACAACCTGAAGAGCTGTTTAGGACCCGAAAGAGCCGGTTCCTTTTATTGAGCCGAGCCGAAGAAGCCGGCTCTCGAAAAACTGCGCTGGCTAGATTTTCTTGTGCGCTGAGAATGTGCGGGCAGTGCGCAATAGCGCGCAGCTTAGAGGGAACATTGCTCGAGAGCCATAGGTTCCTGACCACTGCAGTATTACGATCCAAATGAATACACACCCGGCCACTTTTTGTCAAAGCATATAAAACAGCTATCATGAAAACGCACCTAAGACCATCACACAGAACTCGTTGCCGTTCATCTTGGAGGAGTTTATGATGACCACGTAGGTGGGGAGCGACTGTTGAAGGTGGGGGCCTTCAGTGATGGAGCGAAGGGAGTCGCAAATACCCTCGCCAAGCGAATTGTGGGTGACCACCACTTGGACACCTCCCCCGGAAACGCTGGCCTCCAAGCGGGCAAGCCAAGGCAGCTGGGATGGAGTGATGGCCGGACCACCGGGGCAGCAAAGCATGGCCCTCAGAATGATCTGCTCCAGTTCCTCGCGAAGAGGGATCTGCTCTGGACCTGTGTAACATATTTAGATTGGTGGAACTGGTTTCAGGAGCGTTTTTGTGACCAATTGGGGCTCTATTTTGGTACATAGAATACAGCCTTGGTAAAACCCCAAATGAGTAATTTCTCAGACCCACTGAAAAAGGGAGTCGCTAATGATCACTGCCAGTCAAGCTTTTTATTCATTTACCGTAAATTCCGGACTATAAGCCGCTACTTTTTTCCCAAACGTTCAACCCTGCGGCTTATTCAGTGATGCGGCCAATTTATGCCAGCGGCGCTCGAGTACAAAAGGTAAGATTTAGACCGCTGGAATATATGCGCCGAGGAAGACTGCAACTTCTTGGCTTGTGCATACAGTGGAACCTCGGTTCTCGACCATAATCCGTTCCAGAACCCTGTTCGAAAACCGATTTGTTCGATCACCGAAATCATTTTTCTATTGAAAATAATGTAAATCGTTTTAATCCGTTCCAACACCCTGAATGTTTACCTTGAATGTTTAACGTAAACATAAAGCTAACCCAGGCTAATCGTACGTCCGCGTTATTGTAATCTTCCGTACGAAAGATTACGCTAACATGAACGTGTAAAAATAAAAAAAGGGCTAAAACACTTTGTACACCTATTAAAAGCGAAAGCAAAACGAAGCACGTTATATTATTATTATTAAAGCTTTGAAAACTCTCTTGGTGTACGGTCTTTCTTTGTAAATATGTGTAACCATGTATAATATGTATTTGCAACTGTATGTTTTTGTAATGTATTTATTTCAGACACTTATTCTGATATGTTTTGCACGGGCGAATAAAAAAGAAGGGGCGAAAAAAACGCGGGCTGACGGGAAGTGGGGACCGGTAAAGGTGAGTGTTTGTGGACGCGGCGGACAATAGTGGATTTATATTCTTCCCACCCTTACCTTTGGAAATATACACTTTTTTTCCTTGGATTACTTTCAACGGGACCCGGACTCTGCAGGTCTGCATCAAACCTTAAGTACCGGTATCATTTTCCGTTCATTTTGCCGGCTGATTTTTGGACTATGTGCTTTTCTGAGGGACATTCAGTTTCAATCGCGGGACTTAAAGTCGGGCTTCGGTTAATTTTGTGTTTGTGTTACATTTTTTTTAATGTGGGCGCTTGCGGCTTATATATAGCCGCGGTTTGTGTAAGTACAAAATCGGTTTTCCTCCTAAAATGTGGTGGGTGCGGCTTATAATCAGGTGCGCCCCATAGTCTGGAATTTACGGTAAATGTAAAAAGAAAGCTAAGTTTCTAAACATTATTTTTGCTAACCAGCACTAAAAGAGTGTTAGCTTAGCAGTCGACAGCACTTGGGTAGATTGGATCTTTAGTTGTTTTCTTCAGAAATGGGGTGTGTTGTAAATAGGCATTGTGTCCAAACTTTACTTTTGTACAGTAAAATCGAACTTCGCTCTGACTAATTGGATTTTTAACTGTAGTTTATTTATCATGCACACTTAACCTTTTATTTTGAAAAAAAAACCCAAATAGTCATTTCTAAGGATAGTACAAACTCTAAAAACAGTTAGGTACAAAACGACCCAATCGTGTCATGATTACCCATGTAATGCATCTGTGCCCGCTTTGGCGCCAACTGCCTCGTTCTCTGATTGGCTGATTGGACCCACGTCTTTCTGTCACCTGTTGTCAGTCCGTCTGCGAACCTCAGTGTACTCCAGGCAAGCTTTTTCGACCCTGACTCCCACCTGTTTTTGCTCCCGTCTGTTCTCCTGTCTTGGACCCGTTTTTGATCCTGACCACGTCTCCTCTCCTCTCCTGGCTTTCGACCCGTTTCCGATCCCAACCACATTTTCTCTCTCCTGTCCCGGCTACTGACCCGTTTTTTTCCGTTCCCAACACCCTTATCGCTCCTTTCCCTTCTTCCCAATAAAACTGAGAGAAACGTAACGCGAGTGGGTCCTGTCTCTGTTCTGGTCCTGACACAATTGTAGGTCAGTAATGGACCCAACCCAATAACTGGATTGATTTGGTCTACCATTCTTTGTTGTCACAAAACATTGGCGTAATATTTTCGTTTTTTGTACAAGAGAATTCTGCAAAAAAGACAGATATGATTAAAAAAATAAAACACAATAACTGGTTCATTTTATACTAAAAGATCTGGGTTATCTTGTTTAAAACAACCCAAACAATTGCGTGAAAAATGGGTAGAACTGACCCAAGTTTTGCAGAAATGAGTGTCAAATTCCACAAAAATAAAAGTTACTTTTACTTAATTTGGATATTCAAAAAGATGAACAGTTAAAACAAAAAAACACATTTTTCTTATAAATTAGAGGTCACTGGATTATAGTGGATGGGACCACGGGCCACAGTTTGGACACACCCTTTCTATATGCTCACCTTTTTGAAGCTGAGGGATATTTTTTGTGAATGCATTTCTAAAATAACAACTAAGTATGTTATTACTCTGGTATTACTACGTTATTACAAGATTGTAATTACTACAAGTAGGGTTAAAATGGGCTAAATCCAAGACTAAATTATCGGCATTGAATAATAGTGTTGAGTGATGTACGTACATACATTTTAGGCTAATTTAAAATATTTTTGGAAGAATTGATCATTTGTTTAAAGGCACTGAAAATCTCATTGATTTCTGACGCCAGTTAGGAATCTAATTCCCAAGAAAATTACGATGAGGGGCTATGTGGTGGGGTTATTTATATATTCTCCCAAAACCTGACTGAATTGTCCCTGTTTATAGATAAAATCACATCATTAAGTGAGCCATCGGAGGCCGTTGAGATTATTTTAGCTGTAAAATAATCCAAGATTTTGATGATGATCTCTACTCCATAAGACTGTGCTGACCTAAACGTGCCAGGTACTGCAAGGTGAGCAGTATCATGGTCTCCACGCTGAGTTGCTGGCTTCCGCTAATTCCGAGGGTCTCCAAGGTCTTGTCGCTCTGACGGCCGTTCTTGTAGCATCCCACCAGCAGGGGGCTCACTACCACTTCCTCCACGTTGCCGTAGAAATAGGGTAAGGTGCCGTGGCCTACATGGACAGAAATATCATCTTGATGAAATCTCTTCTGTTTAAATTGTGATTGAAGTGGTCTTCAGTTTTATCTGGAAAGTTTCACGAATAAAGGAATCTAAACTTCAGTAAATCTCCTCATATGATGAATTAATTAACCATATAAATACTTCATAACGTCCTTTACAAATAAGTGAGATATTAGAGGAAAACAAAAGTTATTTGTGAAAAAAAAAAAACTAAAACCTACATGAGGGCAAGGAAAACTTCAAAAACCTCAACATGAAGCAAAATAGGAAACCTTGAGAAGGTTTGGAAGAATCCTCCATCAGAAGATATAGTTAAGTGTAATCTCCCTAGCAAATAAAACTGTAATTAAACTTGCGAATAATCTCACCTAATGGAAGCATGTAAATGCTAAAAAGAAGGGGGGCAAGTACTGAACCCTGCGGAACACCACAGGTAACATGTCACACATATTTATAAAGCATGCTTAATCATTCGCCACGGCTTCATGTAAAGTTTTGTATGTAAAATCACATTTCATAGAGACATATCAAGGTTGTTCAAACTACAGTCTGGGGGCCATTGGTGGCCCAAGTAGAGAAACTGTTAGGGTGTTCAGAATGGATGTTGTCTCTACAAATACCTTTCTTTTTTAATTGAGCTTTTCTAAGTTTGCTCAAAAATAAAATAGTTATTTATCATTTCAAAGGATAATAAAAGAATACCAAAATGATCTAAATGTCATAAATCTTCAATTTGTAAGTGTTATTTTATGGTATTATTAATATTATGATTTGGACTTACTACTTGTACTGCAGATTTTTTGTTCTTTTCTCTCTCTCTGTAAAACTAATTGAACTAGGAACAGTTTTGATAGTTTTAAGACACAAAATCTTTATTTATAATTCCCACATATGCTTATAGGATTGGTTTATTTTAAATCATCACATTTCAATAAAGATTGCGTATAATACCAGGTTAGTTCTATTTTCGTTGATTCATTATTTGCAAAGAAGAATGCTTATAATGCCAGTGTGTGTGCATGTATATTGACCAATTTGGCATTAGTATCACTATTTGCCAATCATGATACTGTTCCTTATTTTAATATTGCAAATTAAATTTTGTGTGTGTGTGACTTTCCCTACGGAGATGAATAAAGTATCTATCTATCTATCTATCTATCTATCTATCTATCTATCTATCTATCTATCTATCTATCTATCTATCTATCTATCTATCTATCTATCTATCTATCTATCTATCTATCTATCTACCTATCTATCTATCTATCTATCTATCTATCTATCTATCTATCTATCTATCTATCTATCTATCTATCTATCTATCTATCTATCTATCTATCTATCTATCTAGGATGATCTGCATTTTTATAGAGCGCTTTTCAAGTCAATGACTTCCCAAAGCGCTTTACAATGTGCTCCACATTTTCCAATAGCGGCCTTGCAGCCATGTAAGGCGCTAACCTGCTTATTGGGGGTATTAGGGGTTCAGTGTCTTACCCAAGGACACTTCGACATGTAACACGGACGAGCCGGGATTCGAACTGCGATCTCTTGATCCCAAGACGAGTGCTCTACCTCCTGAGCCACTGCCTTGAAAATCTTGTATGTTGTTCTTATTGAAAAATGCAACTTTAAAGCGTTTATTTTTACAAATATATTCAGTGAATACACTTTATTATATTTTTAAGAAACCTTTCCATAGATTTCTGTCAGGATCTGCCATGCCCCCTTTCTCAAATGGCGCCAACCGGGGGGAGCGGGATAACTGCGCACACCTGTATCCAATTTCTCACACCTGACTGGAATCATATTCTTATATTATGATGCCAATATTTCCTGTACCTGACAGTCTCTGCCACTCGTATAGTCACAAGGTTTGCTACTTGTTTCCTATTTGTTGTTTGTACATTTTGTTGGTTTTGACGGTCTACCTTGGTCTTGTCATCAAACATGTTTTTTAAGCACACCAGCTTTGTTTCCTGCATGATAGTAAATTTCAAAATCGATGTAGAGAAAGAAGGATAAGACAGTAGTTCTTTACCGACAAGGATAACTGGGCGAACTCCTGCACAGTTGAGCAGGTTGTCTGGGATGATGACTGTCCCACCCACACTGACGGGATGTGGTTGGATGACGCCCGGGGGCTGAGGAGAAGCCCCCCCTAAACCAGAACCTGAACAGTAAACACAGCAACGACAGCTTAAACATGATCAAATAGAAATAAGACATCTTGGCAGGTAATTTATATTTGAAATCGGCCTTTTTTTATTGTTTTTATAATGCCTAATTCTTCGGTAGCTCATCTCCATGGAGATAGGAGGATGACTCATTGCTAAGGCAACTCACAATGTCACTGATGTTGTTTTGTCCTCAAAGCAGACTTGGAGAGATTATGAAAAAAAAATGCTTACATAAACATGTCTAGAAAAAGGCAGACAGCGGGCCGGTCAATGCTGAGAGTCTAATTCATGTCTGAGATGAAACGGAGACCTTGGAGAGGGGGAGGGAGACAAGATAATATCCCGGAACCAATGTTCCCTGTAATTTTTCTTACGGGTCTGAGCGTTCACACAAAGTTGGTGAGCAAGCGCTTGAAACAACAGTGAGCAACCGTAGTCCCAAGTGTGGCAAGATAATTAATTGTCCAAAACTTGACATCAAGTTACATTTTGCTGAGTTTCCGGCAATGCAAAATGATTTTTCTCTTTTGAGTGAATTGACTCATGTGCTATTGCAAAGGTTGTACGGCCTACAAACGTCGTTTATTCTTACAATTCTTTCACAAGATATCCATTTCTTTGTATTTCCTGATATATTTTGTCGCATAATATTAACATTTTTGGGGGCTTATTTAGTCGGTTGTAAGATACAGAACTGTACTTAATCACATTTTTTAGTGGAAGTACAATGTTGGCAACAAGATTCACTTGATATCATTGGAAATGATTTGAATGCAACACAAACTTTTTCTTCTTTTTTCCTGTTTTTTTCTACTTTTTTTAAAATTCCTTTAAAAAAAATCATTGTGTTTATTTTTTCCTAGCTGTTACTTTTTTCTTTTTGTTTTCTACTTACTTTTTTCCTACATTTCTTTCTTTTTTTTCTGGCTTTTTTCTAAATGTTTCTTTTTTTCTCTTCCTTTTGTTTCTTTTTTTTGTCCGCTTTTCACTACTTTTCATTTTGGTTTTATTTTCTTTTTTGTTCCATTCCCCCCTTCCTTTAAGTCATGTTGTGCATAATTTTACATAATATTTGGTCATGTTGGGACTAAAGAAGCAAAAACAACCCGAAGAGGCGTTTAGGACCCGAAAGAGCCGGTTCCTTTTAGTGAGCCGAGCCGAAGAAGCCGGTTCTCCGACAAACTCTACTAACTTCACTCAACTTAGTTCTCCTTCGACTCGACTTCAAAATACCGCATTTAGAACACAACGTCAGGGGAACCCGTGTATTTTTACCTTCATGCACTGAAACTTTGACTTGAGTCGCTTCTTAATTAGTAATTTTGAGCCCTCATTTTTGTGCGCTGGCTAGATTTTCTTGTGCGCAATTGCGCACGCGCGCAGCTTAGAGGGAACACTGCCCGGAACCCACCTGGAGAGCAGACCACGGGTCGGATCGCCGGGACGGGGACGGCCGTGGGCGGGACAGGGACGATAGATGTTGGGTGCCAGCTCCGATGGCGCTTCTTGGGGGGGCCCGAGTTCATGGCGGATGACACTGAAACACAAAGAACACTCTCGTCGGGAATTGAACGTATAACACAGCGAGCAAGGGCAGCCTAAAGTCTCACCTTGACCCTCTCCTAGCTCTGCGGCTCGAAATGCCGGCACCTGAGGGCCTAGTGTTACCTGGGAGGGGCTGAGTAAGGGGGTGCGCCCATCCGTACTCAAGCCGTTGGTGGGCCCGTTTACCCTCAGCGCTGTAGGAACTGGAAAATGGAAAGCAATATGTCTGTCACACAACGTGGCGTGCTTTATGGGTACATACGATGTCTTACATTGATCCAGAGAGGGGGTGAGCCCCACCAGGTGAGAATCATCAGGCCAACCAAAATGGTCAAAATATAATGATAATATATATTAGAGGTGAGATTGGGCCTAAAAAATTTCAGCCCGACCCAACAAGAGTCACGGGTATATAAACCCGAACCCGATCAAACCGTACGGATGAACTTGATTTGATAAACAAGCCCGAAATAAACCCGAACCTTTCGTTCACCGCCAAAGTAAACACAAACTGTGTTTTGGCTGAACTACGCAGTTTGGGGCTTACTTGGGGGCAAGTCCTTCAAATCAAGTGCGTATCTCGGCAACCTGCAGCAAACAAAAGTGAAAATGAACCAAATGGCACCGAAAATAAAATCAAATTCTGCAGATTACAAGCTGCAAATAGAGTAAGATTTGGCCCAAAAGCAGAAAGTAAATCTGGTACGCTATTGGCAAGAAACAGAAATGACGTCTGACGTGAGGGAAGTGGAAGGAGGAACTCGCGCGTCCTTAACCCCAACACCGAGAAGGAACATTTTTTTTGATTTAGTGATTTTGAGTTAAACTGGGGGCAGCACAGCAGCGCAGTGGGTAGTGCGTGTGCGGCACAGTTCTGAAGTCATGCGATCGAACCTTCCTGTGTGGAGTTTGCATGTTCTCACCCTGCTTGTGTGGGTTTCTTCCGGGAATTCCGGTTTCCTCCCACATTCCAAAAACATGCATGTCAGGTTAATTAGCCGGTCCAAATTGCCCTAGGTGGGAATGCGCGAGTGAATTGTCTGTCCCTGTGTGCCCTGCAACTGGCTGGCAACCAGTTCAGGGTGTCCCCTGCCCACTGCCCGAAGATAGCTGGGATGGGCTCCAGCACCCCCGTGACCCTACTGAGGATAAGCGGTGCAGATAATGATGGATGGATGATTGGATGGCTCGTTCACCATTTTGGGTAGCCGACTCCCTCGCTTAGCACATATGCACCATAGTTCTAATGACCCAGGTTCAAATCCAGCCTCCCAGTGCGGAGTTTGCATGTTCACCCAGTGCCTGTGTGGGTTTCCTCCCACATCCCAAAATTATGAATGGCGGGTCGGTCCAAATTGTCCCGTGGTATGAGTGAGCGTGTAAATGGTTGTCTGCCCCTGTCTGCAGAGTGACTCACTGGCAACCAGTTCAGGGTTTTCCCCTGCCCACTACCTGAAAATAACTGGGATGGGCTCCAGCATCCCAGCAACACTGGTTAAGTTAAGCTGTTCAGAAAATGGATGGATGGTTGTAGAGTGCTGAACGCCACTTTCTGGAATACGAACATTGCCATTTTTATCGTCCATAGGTAAGATCCTAAGCCCGAGGCTGACTCGAATTTCGGATCCTGGCTAAAATGTCAATCATTACGGTCGGGTTGGGCTTCTCCCTCGCTGACGTTTTTATTTTATCATCCACTTATCATTGTTCTTCTTTGTCTTTCCGCCTCTGCCTTGCAAATGTCTTGCAATGTTTTTATGAGACAACCTACAACTGTCATAGATCTGTATCGGCTAATGAAAGAGGCAGAAAAACAAGTTAATACCTCGGTTCAATACTATCAAAGCATTTGAAAATGGACTCCATGGATTCCAATAGCTAAACATTGATTACCAATGACCTGAGAGGATATCTTCCAAGCTCATCGTTTTTTCTCGTGTGCACAATACACCAAAATATTGACGCCTCGGGTTGCATTTTGCTTGTCAATACCACACAACCTTGTAAGGGTGATAATGGATAGCCCGGGCTAACAACTCATTACGGCATTCCTTTCTTTACCATTGATCGCCATATGCGAATGTGTGTTTCTAAGCGGGGGTTAATCTCTATGGTCATCCTGCTCCATCTGCCTTATACATCAACCCCCTACCACCACCTCCCCTACAACAACCTGTAGCTAAGCAACCTTGGACAATGCATTCACAGTGTTCATTTTACCTGTGAAAAGTGATGGGTCCCGGGGACTTGCTCAAAAATCTATGGGTCCCAACAGAGATCTATGGGTCCCCAAAATTGAGTGTTATCGAGGTTGACATTGTAAATCGGCCACAAATATATAAATATATAAATCTATATATTTATTCAGTTTTAATCATCGCACTCAATTGGTAATACAAAGCAGTTATCACTTCAGATTTTTCAGTTCACAAAAATACTGTACATTATACAAAATAATATTGCTGAAATATTAGTCTATATATTCATGCGGTTTTAATCACGTCAGATTTTTCAGTTCATATATTCTTCGTGGTTTGCTGTCCCGCCACAATTGTAATGCCTTCTCAAGGTCCAATTGCAGCAACGGAATTTCCATAGCTAATTTGTGATTTTCATTGTCGTTGTGCCGATCCAATGTGCTTTTCTGAAAGTTTGTATTGCGAAATGATTTATGGAATCCAGTTTTTTGTCACGCTGGGTGCACGCATCACTGAACATGTAGCCTCCGTTATCATCCTCCTCATAGCGTAACCAGGAATATAATTGAGTCCATTTTGGCCGAAAAGTCCTTTTCTTTTGTTTATCTTTCGTCGAATCGTTCGCTTCAAAACACGTGTTTTCCTTGCCTTCGCGGTCTTCTGAAGAATTTCTCCACCGTTTTTTCGTGCCGGAATTATTGCCGTTGTTACCACTTTCTGTATTATGTTTCGACTTATTACCGACACTGAAGAAATTACCAATTTTTTGTTGATTTGCACCTAATACGAACTGTTTTTACGGAGGCATACTTCTCTTTCCCTTGACAACCACCAAAACAATGACGTCATCTCGAAGCAACGAGATCTCGTTGGCCGAGATCGGCGCGAGACCAAAACAACAATGGCAGATTTGCCTGACGAAAAGTTTGGAGTGCGGTAAATCTTTGTTAAAAAAAAAAAAAAAGTAATCAGGTAA
This sequence comes from Urocampus carinirostris, assembly GCF_059441175.1. NCBI lineage: Eukaryota > Metazoa > Chordata > Actinopteri > Syngnathiformes > Syngnathidae > Urocampus > Urocampus carinirostris. The sequence continues at coordinate 63,487,120 of NC_142349.1, read as the reverse complement.
TAATGACAATTTGGTGTCAAAAACGTTGCGTCCCGGGCACGTTGATTTGACACAATGCGTCCCCAGCAAAAATGATGCGTCTAGGACGCAAGGAAGCGGGCAAACAAGAACATTCATCAGCATCTTAACCCCTCGCCGGTATTTTTCCAGGACGATCGGTGTCCCTCACCTATCGGTAGAGTCTTGTTTCCAGGAGTGGAGGCAAGAGGCTTGATGAAGCCGCATTCTCTGCTCAGGTCGGGACTGCTGAAAAAGACGGACGATACCGGCATCATTCTGGTGGGTGGAGAATCTGGTGGTAGGGAGGAGATATTCCAGAAAAACATGTCATTAGAAATACCGCAAATCCCGGACTATAAGCCGCTACTTTTTTCCCAAACGTTCAACCCTGCGGCTTATTCAGTGATGCGGCCAATTTATGTAATTTTTCTAACGGCCGCCAGCAGCGCTCGAGTACAAAAGGTAAGATTTGGACCGGTGGAATATATGCGCCGAGGAAGACTGCGACTTCTTAGCTTGTGCACAAATTAAATTAGCGTAGACATATCCTCATCATGCAAATTGCAAAAAGAAAGGCACATGACGTAGCTTTCAAGCTAAAATCAAACGAGCCGTCCGATAAAAATGGAAACAGCTACTGCACGTACACTTTACTTTGCGAGCGTGTTGCTAGCATGTTTTTGAATAAGGGAGCGTGGGACGACGTCTATATGACATAGTCTCGTTCCCATACTGGTGAAGACGACTTTGATGACGTCAGTTATAAGGAGTACTACAAATACGGTATGTTTTTTTAACAGACCCGTCTACTGTGTTGCTAGCGTGTTGCTAGTAGCGTTTTGCTACCCTTCACAGGCACGGTTTGGGATGAAAGTTATAATATTATTATTAAAGCTTTGAAAACTCTCTCGGTGTACCGTCTTTCTTTGTAAATATGTGTAACCATGCATAATATGTATTTGCAACTGTATATTTTTGTAATGTATTTATTTTAGAGACTTATTCTCCACGGGCGAATCAAAAAGGAGGGACGAAAACAACGGGGGCTGACAGGAAGTGGAGTAAAGGTGAGACGTGTTTGTGGACGCAGCAGACAATAGTGGATATATATTTTTCCCACCCTTACCTTTGGAAATATACATTTTTATTCCTTGGATTATTTTCAACGGGACCCAGACTCTGCAGGTCTGCATCAAACCTTTTTACAAAATAACTGCTTGCATCTGGTTTTAAAACCAATATGTATTAAAAAAGGGTCAAAATGAGTTTAACCGATCTTGAGTAATTGCAAGAAAGACCAAGTTTAAAGTGGTATGTTTGTTGATATTGGGACACGGGCTCTGTCATTATTCTCTTTTCATAATTTTGATCAAATCATCAAAAATAAATGTGCTGAAGACTAAGCTTTTGTCTGGGGCGCGGGTTTAGCAATTTAGTGTATTTGGCTCATAATATATGTTGTGGCTCTTTTTAAAATACAATTAATATATTCTGCTTTTATGGCTCTTTGAGTCAAAAAGGTTCCCAAACCCCTGGTCTAGATACAAAGAAGGTACATGCATTATTGCCCTTTCTGAGTTGGGAAAAGTATTAGGAATAGAAGGCTATTAAAGCGAATAAGTCTTCTAAGGGCAAGAGGACATTTTTTTCCATATTCACTGTCCTTTTCCTCCTCTGCATCCACCTGCTACTCCACTTGACCACACCCCAAAGGTTAAGACATTTTCATCTTTCCTTTACATGTATATTTATTTCTAATGGTATTCAATTTTATATACATATCTTACACATATGTAGTACTATACTAATGATAGTTCTATATACTATTCTTTAATGTTTTTATCTGGGGCTCACCTGAAAGGGAGAAAGGAGATGATCCGTTTCCGTTGGTTCCTCCATTTTCTTTGCTGCTGACCGAAGACGACGAGCTGGGTTTGGATGCGGACGCAGTGCTGGAAAGCGGACGCGTTTTACAATCTGAAGAGAATAAAAAGAAGAAGAGGTTTGAGATCGGGACAAGGTCCTCAGTGGGATTCCGGCATTTGCTACCTTTCCAACAAATGAGTGGGCCTTTGCACAGAACACCCAGAGAGTTCTTCACCAGGTAATACTTTAAGTGCTTCTGCTTTTTGGGCTGCGTGGATAGCTTCAAGTTGATGTGGTTGGAAAACTCGGTGAAGTATTTGAAGCCCTTCTCGCCGCAGCCCACGCAGTTGCCGGAAAAACCTGCAAGAGAGGCGGAAAGCCTAAGAGGATGCAGTGTTCATTTTAGCTGTGAAAAGTGATGGGTCCCGGGGACTCGCATGCTCAAAAATCTATGGGTCCCAAAAGAGATCTATGGGTCCCTAAAATTCAGTGTTATCGAGGTTGAAAATGTTAATCGGCGACAAAAATATAAATAAATATATAAATCTATATATTCATTCAGTTTTAATAATCACGCTTAATTGGTAATACAAAGCAGTTATCACTTCAGATTTTTCAGTTCACAAAAATACTGTACATTATACAAAATAATATTGCTGAAATATTAGTCTATATATTCATGCGGTTTTAATCTCTTCAGATTTTTCAGTTCATATATTCTTCGTGGTTTGCTGTCCTGCCACAATTGTAATGCCTTCTCAAGGTCCAATTGCAGCAACGGAATTTCCATAGCTAATTTGTGGTTTTCATTGTCGTTGTGCCGATCCAATGTGCTTTTCTGAAAGTTCGTATTGCGAAATGATTTATGCTATCCAGTTTTTTGTCACGCTGGGTGCACGCATCACAGAACATGTAGCCTCCATTATCATCCTCCTCATAGTGTGGCCAGGAATATAATTGAGTCCATTTTGGCAGAAAAGTCCTTTTCTTGCTAGGAGTATTCTTTTGTTTATCTTTCGTCGAATCGTTCGCTTCAAAACGTGTGTTTTCCTTGCCTTCGCAGTCTTCTGAAGAATTTCTCCGCCGTTATTTCGTGCCGGAATTATTGCCGTTATTACCACTTTCTGTATTATGTTTCGACTTATTACCGACACTGAAGAAATTACCAATTTTTTGTTGATTTGCACCTAATACCAACTGTTTTTACGGAGGCATACTTCTCTTTCACTCGACAACCACCAAAACAATGACGTCATCTCGAAGCAACGAGATCTCGTTTGCTGAGATCGGCGCGAGACAAAAACAACAATGGCGGATTTGCCTGACGAAAAGTTTTGAGTGCGGTAAATCTTTGTTAAAAAAAAAGGAATCGGGTAATAATGACAATTTGGTGTCAAAAAAGTTGCGTCCAGGGGCGCCCACCTAAAAGTGCGTTTTTGCCGTTATCGTCAGGCAAAAAGCGGCGGTCCACGGCGCACACCAGGATGTGCTCGGCCACGCTGGGCGATTTGGCCCCGACCAACTCGAAGCCCGTCGGGACCTCCATGGGCTCTGTGGCTAAGGAGATCAGCCGTAGATCTTTGCCAGCCTGGCAGAATCCTGAAACCAAAAAACATTTTTCTAATTAGTGTTATTTTTGAGGAATATTTAAAAAGTATTTTCAGGTTAAAACCATATCTGTACTGCTGAAAGTACCGTGAAATTCCGAATATAAGCCGCGACTTTTACCCCAAGCTTTCAACCCTGCGGCCAGGGTCGGGTAGGGTTACTTAAACTGGATTACTTTCAATTACTTTTGGATTACTCCAATACCAAATATGCTAATAAAAGACAAAATAAACTAAATATGAATAAAATGACTCAATTTTGTGCAGGCTTGGGGAGTAACGGAATACATGGAAGGGCAAAAATGATGTTGGCAAGCTGTTTGGATTTTTCATTTTGTTTCTGTCGCATTTTATGTTAGTTTTGCCGGAGATCAAAGAGATCAAAGCCAGGAGAGAAAGCTTACCACGTGTTGTGAGTCATCATTTTATTCATATTTAGTTTTTTTTGTCTTTTATTAGCATATTTGATATTGGAGTAATCCAAAAATAATTGAAAGCAATCAAGTTAAAGTAACCCTACCCAACCCTGCCTGCGGCTTATGCAACGATGCAGCTAATTTTTGCATTGTTTCTAACAGCCACTAGGGGCGCCTGAGCAGTAGAGGTAAGAGCGAGACAGGACAGGTGGAATATATGTGTCAAGGAAGACACAAGTTTAATGCAACTTTGTGCTTTGTGCAGGAATAAAACTAGCATAAACAGGTGTCAATGTAAAGGGGCCAGGCTAAATACCATATTGGGAATAATTTTACCAGTCTGTGTATTTGTAAACGGAAATAATGTAGCGAAATAACCAGTTTACAAGAAGCAAGGTCCAGCGAAGCAGAAATGTTTAAGTCGGATTCCTATTTAACTGTCGACATTATCGTGTGTTTTGGAGTGAGTATTTTACACGTTTGGATTCCATTTTTGTCCTTGATGTAACAAAGCGGCCAGAGGAGGGTGTCAGACCGTACTTGTGTCTCTCGGTGTGTTTCGCCAGATTACCAGTACCAAAGACTTCTCCTGCTTGATTCCTGCCTGCCTTCGGTGTCGACCTGTTTCTGCCCCACGCTTACGACCTGCTCTCCTGCCCTGGCCATCGACCTGCCCGCTAAGACGTATCGATTCTGCCTACCTGTCACGGAACTGCCATTCTGTCCAACGCTGCTAGCAATCGACAATCCTCGGCTTCCTAAGCAAGCTCTGTCAGCTCAATACAATAAAGATTCCTTTAAAACGAACGCAATTGGGTCCGAGATTCCATTCTGGTTCCTGACAGTAACGAAGAGGCGAGCTGTGTTTTTTTTTAATGAAAGTGGAATAAGAAAACTTGATGCGGTTGAGAAAGTGGTCGGAACGCTTTTTATGGTCACTTTTTAATCACGCAGGAGGACCTCTTGAAGCACATCTTCCAAAAGTAAGTTAAACTCAACTTTATTTATCTTTAAAGAGCATATTATTTCAGGAAATGTTTATCTTTTTAGTACAAAACAATACAGGTTACTTATACACGCCATAAAAATACCGATATAAACCTTAAATACACATTCCATACAAAATATAGCACTGAAGCAATTTACGAACAAATTGAACTTGTGAACGATCATCCGTAAGTAGGGCAGCATTTGTATCTTATTTCTGACTGATAGTAATGTTTCACTGATGGTCATATTTTAAAATGGTCATCATATCTTGAATCCCAAGAGTTTTCGCTTTTTAATGGTATGTGGCATGTACTCTTTCTGTGTACCGTCTTTCTTTGTAAATCTCTCATGTTTCAATGTAAGGACATGCGGCTTATAGTCTGGTGCGGCTTATGTATGTATAAAATGTTTTTTCCTTTAAAAATGTACCGGGTGTGGCTTATGATCAGGTGCGCCTTATAGTCCGAATTGTACGGTAATTTTTCAACCCATTGGCAGAGATTTTTGACATTTTGTACTTGTATTGATATTTTAAACTTGTTTTTTGAAAAAAAAAAAAAATAAGCCAAGTTATTTAGCAAACAATGGATAATCTAGTTTATTTTGATAAATATTTAACATTAGCACAAAGAAAAATGCAACCATGCGACATCTGTTGGGTAAACTAAGAGAAGCTAAAGCTTAAGGGACAATGTGTAATATTAAGTGCCTATTAGTGGTACAAAAACGTTCAATTAAAAAAAAAAAAAAAAACTCACTGATTTGAATACTAAGCAAAAATACTAAAACTATCATATAGAGCACATGTGTCAAACTCCCGGCCCGCGGGCCACGTCCGGGCCGCCATGTCATCATATCCAGCCCGCAAGACCATTTTATATTATAGTTATTAATAGACCGTCAATATAAACAACGCCGTCTCATCCCTGAACATCATATTCTGACGTTTTAGTCACTGTACCTATTTCTTCATATAGGACGTATACTATACTATATACCAGGGGTCGGAATCCTATGGCTGGCGAGCCATATATGGCTCTCTCTATGAGTGCCTATGGCTCAGAGACAAATTTAATTGCATGCAAATATTCTCCATCTCGTTCAAAACTTGAGTTTTTAATCCTGTTCAGATACACACAAAGCCTGACCAAAGCTGAATTACAGAACAGTACTTTTTCAGAATATATAGGGCACCTTTTCACTACGATTTACAGTCAAGGTCTCACACAAAAAAAAAACTCGTTTTGGCTGTACAACGCTATAGAATCCTCTATATAAAAGCTCACTATATAATATATGTTCAGTGTACAGATACTTTTTGATGAATCCACGGAACAAATTGTAAATACGCCAAAACACCGGAAGAGAACTTAATTACCGTATTTTCCGCACTATAAGGCGCACCTAAAAGTCTTAATTTTTTTCAAAAGCTGACCGTGCGCCTTATAATACAGTGCGCCTTATATATGGCTCAATATTACATCGCAAGGTCTCGCAACTTACGCAACAGCCGCCGACTCGATTTCCCCCCGAACGTGGAGTAGTCTGCGGTGTATGCTGGGATTTATATACCGGCGTTTCATTGGCTAACCAATGTGTCAATCATCATTTGAATCGATCGCTATTGGCTAAAGTTATTCGGAGCCTCGGATAGGCTAGAGGGCCGAAACAAACCCTGCAATTGGCCGAAAAAGATGTGTCAATCATCTGTTAAATCAATCGCTATTGGCTGAAGTTATTCAGAGCCTCGGATTGGCTAGAGGGCCAAAACAAACCCTGCAATTGGCCGAAAAAGATGTGTCAATCATCTGTTAAATCAATCGCTATTGGCTGAAGTTATTCGGAGCCTCGGATAGGCTAGAGGGCCGAAACAAACCCTGCAATTGGCCGAAAAAGATGACTGAATAGCAAGCTTGCTAAACTACGCCATAAAGAAACATGTTTCATTAGTCTGTATTTGTAAACATTTTACGATGTAGCTTTATATTTTCCCGGTATCTTGTTTTAGAACGATCTTGATGTTGCTGTGATGAGTTGAGTGAATTCAACTCAATTCCAAGTGTTTATTGTCATATGCACAGTAAAGTTGCGAGCGAAAAAGAAAATAGAAACTAAGGAATGGTTGGCATTTCTTGAATCCCAAGACTTTAACCTTCCGAATGATATTTGAAACGATGCTTTTGAGTGACATCGTACAGACACCGCATCCGCACGTGTCTACGACACGTATTTGCTTCTTTGCAAGCTTTGGGAATGTTAAGGTGGTAATCAGTCTGACTCAATCATCTGACTGTTTTGTCGACGTTCCCATTGTAGCGCCTTATAATCCGGTGCGCCTTATCTATGGAAGATATAGGACCAAAAACTATTTTTTGGGGGTGCGCCCTATAACCCGGTGCGCCCTATAGTGCGGAAAATACGGTAGATTAAAACCAAAATAAGTGCTTTTATTTGAGTAATTCTGCCAACAAAGAGTTTATATAATATATAGCTCTGACAGGTATCACCTTCAGTGGTGCAGCAGCCTTCCGGCAAAGGAGTCTGCAAGTAGGGCAGCGGCGGACTGTTGGTATCCGAGTCCTCTTCCTCCTCCAGCTCTTCAGGATCGTTGTTGATCAGGAGGTCCTGTCCGGGCAGCTCTCCACCTTGGGGCTCGGATTTGGGTTTCAAGTCCCCTAAAAGATGAATCATTATTATAGTTTCGATAACGAGAGTAAACGGTTATCCCACCGACTGACCCTCCATGTTGGCAGGGAATGGATCGGGCTTTAGGTAGAGTTGTGTGAAGATGGGTTGCGGATCTCCACTGGTGGAGCGCAGTGACGCCTCGATGGAGTTGTGCAGGGCCTCTTCGAAGCGAGCAGACTTCAGCTGCCCGGCGTAGGAATTCCCCATGATCTAAATAAAGGACAGCACGCAGTGAGTTGTTTGGGTTCGAGATTCAGGATGCGCTATCGTGGGAACTGGATAGAGTCAAGTTCTCTACAAATGTGGTGCCCACAGAACACACGAGAAGGTCGTGGACTGGTTCTGAAAATTGCTCACCAGTGATGGGTCATTAGGATTGTCTATGAACTTTATTATGCAGCCAATTTCAGACCAATAATTACAGCATGGTAATACCATGAGAGTATCATAGTAATAACACATCAGCGGTGAGCTGTTGAATCTATCTACTTAATAAAATAATTCCAAATTGTCTGCTCCCTTTAATTGTTTTCCCCCTAAACAAAAACACTAATTGTCAAGACCAGAACGGATATAGGACCCACTTGCGTTGCTCACAAGTTTTATTGGAAGAAAGAGAAAGGGTTGCACCCACAATCCGGCGATTGCTAGACGCGGGAAGCAGGTCGCCCTGAACGCGGAAGTGGATCTTCTGTGGCAAGCGATGGGGGTGTCGGGAACGGAAAAACGGGTCAGAAGCCGGGACAGGAGAGCAAAAACGTGGTCGGGGTCAGAAGCGAGTCGTAAGACAGGAAAGGAGAGTAAACGTGGTCGGGATCAAAAACGGGTCGAAGCCGGGGGACAGACGGGAGCAAAACCCAGGTGGGAGTCAGGGTCGAAAAAGGCTTGCCTAGTGTTAACTGAGTTCCGCAGACGGACTGACAAAAGGGGGCAAAAAGGGAGCCAATCAGAGTCCGAGGCAGTTGGCGCCAAAGAAGCAGGGACAGGCTATTCACAACGGTAATAATGACACTAATATTGTAATTGTGTCTTTATTTATCTAAAAATTAAACATCTTCAGTAAAAATATATATCTAAAATGTAGTGTAAGTAGTAACTATAATGACAAGATATCGTCAAAGTCATGTTGATTTGCATAGCCCTTTATCATAAGGAGACTCAAAGGGCTCCACAGACCACAGACTATTATTACACCATCCCCTGATCTAAAACCTACATGAGGGCAAGGAAAAACTCAAAAACCCCAACATGAGGAAAATGAAGAAACCTTGAGAAGGGATTACACATGTGGTAATCCCCCTTCCAGGATGACCAGGCTGCAGCGGATGTTGCAATAACAAATGATACACGGATATTGTCAATGTGAAATATAGGTCATTCATAAGCTATGGAATAGAAGAGTGTTTTAAGCCTGGATTCAAACAGGAAGGTAGAGCATTCCACAGCACCGGGGCCCGAATGCAGACAATCTCGAACCTGCAAATTTCTTCTTGGCTCTTGGGATCACTAGTAGACCAGCATTTTCAGAGCGAAGACTCTAAACCCGATCATAGGGGTAAATTAAATCTGAAAGATATGTGGGAGCAAGTCCAAGCATGATTTTGTATAATACCAACAGAACCTTAAAATCTAATCTCAAGCTAACAGGGAGCCAATGCAGGTTAGCTATACAATTATGAGTGTGTTCATCATGTGAACATCCATCACTTCTAAACACATGCCGGGGCTAAGAAAAAAATATATGACTCATTCTTATCAAGCTATCGTAGTTGTACAAATTTGTAGCTCCAATAAATATACACACTGTGATGCAAAGAGGGAAAACTACATCGAGCAAACATAACACTCGGCCAAAACAAGCTGTAGAGGTCACCCATACTGTATCAGCGGAGTTTAGGCAAATATGTGATAGCAATGATTTGCTAAATAGGTACAAAACATTAACGTATGTACAGTACACTTTGTGTACGTCTAGTAAAGAAAAAGTAATACATTGTGTCATGGTTAGGACGCTCGTTTGCAGAAATGGGTTCAGGGTTCGTACGCCTTTTTCATGCGCAAATTCAAGCACATTTTAAGGATTTTCAGTTTCTTTGGTACCATTAAAAGAAAAAAATACGGTGTGTGTTTTTAATCATCCTTATCAAGACATATGATTTATATGTTGAGTAATTTGAGAATACATTTATTTTTGAGAGAAATCTCTCCCCGTAGTGGTATTGGGTAAAAATGATGTAGCTTAAATTTTCAGTTGCTGGAAGTTCTTCCCATTACAAATAACCACTAGGAAACGCTACTTTAGTTTTTTGCATAGACCATAATGATTGTCCTAATTGATATGTATTCCTTGCACTAATACACTTTTCAAAGTTCCCTTTTAAGCTGTAGCATTCACCTGTCCTATTGGGTGTAACCTCTAGGGGGCGACAACACAATAGATAATAGTAATACATGGTACTTTGAAGCGCCTTCAGGACAACCAAGGTCACTGTACATATAGCAACAAACAGCAATAAAGCCAGAATAAAACAAAAATAAAACAAGCAAGTAATAAATAGCAAATAAAAACACGGAAGGGATAGTATGTGTAATCACGAGGTAAGAAGAAATGCAATGGCAAAGTGAAGCCACCAAAAAGCAGTGTCAGCGTCATTTTTAAGCAGATTTGTTGAGAAACATGGAAACGATATCAAGCATTTACAGGCACTTCACCTAAGGTTCAAGCACTTTTCAATCCTTCTAAACAGAACATTCAAGCATTTTCAATGATTTTAAGCACCCGTACAAACCCTGCATGCATGGCTGGTCACCTGTCAATCTTATTCAATATATATTTTGTTTTTTAATTGTAAAAAGTGTGTACTGTATACAACTAACTTGAAGTGAAAAGATTTTCCCTGAAGGACATAGCAAGGTTTTTTTACACAGATTAGCTGACAATAACAATAACTCCTTGTGGCGAGCCATATCCTGCAGCTAAGTGGCTCACATGAGTTGTTAGAGGAGGAAACAATGGAAAAAATGGAAGATGGCTAAATGACAGGACCCATAGACCATCACATATAGGGCTTAGCTGTGTGCGTTAGGTGCTGTTAAAATAGAGTTCGAGCGGGTCGATTATTTGGGAATTTAACGGATATCAGTATCGAAATTCTTATTTTTTCGGCTGATTATTTAGGCTCAGACGGAGCCATGCCTCTATTTCCTTCTTTTCCCTCTGTCTTGGACGCTACCTACTCACGCTTTCTGATTGGATGAGCGACTAGAGAAGGAGCCACTGAAGAATAACGTTACAGCTCTGCAAACTCGTGAGTCCTGAGAATCAAGACAGATGAGAGTATTGAGATTTTAAAAACGCTGTGGAAGAAAAGCAAGTATGTGGTTAAGGGATAGTTTAAATAGTGTAGTTAACTTGTTTTAGGGAACCACGTTTAGGTGGAGATCCATAAATTAGCTCTTATCATAACATTAGTTGGTCAATCAATTAGGAAACTGGTAAGATGGCTACCAAACAAGTCAGCGTCTTCAAAGTCGGTCTAAAGTTCTGGAACGAAACCAAGGAGTGTTTGAGAAAGGATTTTTATGATACTGGTCCCTTCTCAAGGTTTCTTCAGCCTGGTTATCCTGGAAGGGGGATTACTTCATGGGGTTTATGTCAAGGTTTCTTCATTTTCCTTATATTGAGGTTTTTGAGTTTTTCCTTGCCCTCATGTAGGCTTTAGATCAGGGGATGGTGTAATAATTGTTTGTAGTTTGCAATAATCTGTGGTCTGTGCAGCCCTTTGAGACTCCTTGTGGTGAGTAAGGGATATACAAATAAACACGACTTGACCAGACTTCTCTAGAGGTGGTCTACTCTGGGACATCTGTTGGGTGTCCTCATCTCATCTCATTGGCTACACCTCAGTAGGGTCGCGTGGGTGCTGGAGCCCATCCCAGCAATCATCGGGCAGTGGGCAGGGGACACCCTGAACTGGTTGCCAGCCAATCGCAGGGCGCACAGGCACAGACAACTCGCTCGCTCATTCACACTTAGGGATAATTTGGACCGGCCAATTCACCTGAAATGCATGTCTTTGGAATGTGGAAGGAAACCGGAGTGCCCGGAGGAAACCCACGCAAGTACGGGGAGAACATACAAACTCCGCACAGTTAGGCCGGGAGCTGGATTTGAACCCACGCAGGAGGTCCCCACGACCTCAGAACTGTGCCGCACACGCGCTAACCACCCGCTTCAAAAAATGAGGCCACCTCCAGATTGGATTATACTTTAGAACACACCCACACAAACAATATTACAGAGACAATCAATGAGTTTCAGTTTTATATGCCATTGAATTGAGTAGTATTCCTCTAAGACAACATTGATATTATTACAATTATCAAGTGAAAAAAAGGCTTAAAATCGTAAAAGACAATACTATAGCGGTGAGAAGAAAGTGAATGGAATGCATTTTTCTATTTTGGGGGAAATTAGCACGTAAATGCAACGGAGTGGGGGTGAAAATGTGGGCTGCCATGCTTAGCAGTTTAAACCTACGTATCATTGACGCTCATTGTCATGACAAATAAAACGCAAACCAATGAAAGACAAAAAGAGATTCAGCCTAAAATATTTTTCAAATACCGTAAATTCCGGACTATAAGCCGCTACTTTTTTCCCAAACGTTCAACCCTGCGGCTTATTCAGTGAGTCTACATGACAATGTCTCTTTCCCATATTGAAGTAAGACAACTTTGGTGATGTGAGTTATAAGGAGGAAGATGAGGACGGTTTACCGTGGTTTCTACATGTACGGTATGTTTTTTTTAACAGACCCGTTTACTGCGTCGCGAGCGTGTTGCTAGTAGCGTTTTGCTACCCTTCACAGGCACGGTTAGGGATGAAAGTTATAATATTATTATTAAAGCTTTGAAAACTCTCTCGGTGTACCGTCTTTCTTTGTAAATATGTGTAACCATGTATAATATGTATTTGCAACTGTATATTTTTGTAATGTATTTATTTTAGAAACTTATTCTGATATATTTTGCACGAGCAACTGAGAAAGAAGGGGCGGGGCAAACGCGGGCTGACGGGAAGTGGAGTAAAGGTGAGACGTGTTTGTGGACGCGGCCGACAATAGTGGATATATATTTTTCCCACCCTTACCTTTGGAAATATACACTTGTTTCCTTGGATTACTTTCAACAGGCACCCAGACTCTTAAGGTCCGGTATCATTTTCCGTTCCAATTTGCCGGCTGTGATTTTTGGACTCTGTCGGGTATGGGTTAATTTTGTGTTTGTGTTGCATTTTTTCAATGTGGGCGCATGCGGCTAATATACAGGTGCGGCTTGTGTATATACAAAATCGGTTTTCTTCGCGAAATGTGGTGGGTGCGGCTTATAATCAGGTGCGCTCTATAGTCCGGAATTTACGGTCATTAAAAAAACTATTGAGTTTCGACCGATACCATTAGATAATCAAATTCTCTTCCCTTTGCGAAAGAAATAATTGATATTTTTCAAGAAATATCCAACCCAAAATATGTTCCTTAATATTGTCATTACTCTATTAAATGGAAATTTACAATGCACTCATTTTCAGGTTCGTGATTGTTAAAGGGACACTTAGTAGGCAGCCAATACTGGTATCAGCAACCAATATGGGTACTGATACCGTACATAAAATTGTACTCCATCTGCAACTAAAAAGACTGGTATTTATTAAAGTGTGTAAAAGTGCTTCCATTAATCTAAGTAAAAAATATTGATTCAAAAAGTAGGTTAAATAAATGCATGATTTCCTAAACATGAATGATTCAAAATCCTCATAGGTTTCGAAATATATCAGTATACTACAATACTTGCGCATCTCACAACTACGGAAGCCCAAATGACGATTCTACAAAGGTAGCTTGACCTGGCCATTTACCATCCACAGCGGAGCCCTGCATGTAATGGGCCCAAAGGGGTTTTTTCCCCACTGTTTCATTCTCTAGCCACTCATGCTAGCATTTTAATTGTAGGCTATTTTTGATGCGCCACAACCAACAGACAGAGTGACTGTTTTTTTATCGTCCATCATCCGACCTTATCCGCCGGCTCCAAAGTAAATTGAGTTTGAGACCCCAAATGGTGCAAAAAAACAATACAAAAATAACCGGACTATCATCCCATTGTTATTTTCATAAGTTGAGAAATGTGTATTTGTTTTACATAGTGGAATTCGTACCTAAGGTCACCGACGTTTGTCTGGCATCTTGCTGCTACATTATATTACATTACGCGGGTTGGTACGACCAGTCTGCTTGGAGCGCTCATAGCGCATACGGCGCCTACCAGACCACCTACACGGGGCAAGACCAAAGCGTATACCCCAGCGGCAGTGGAGGCGCCAAAGCCACTCCTTCCAGCGCCACCACCAGCACGGGCGCCACCACGTACTAAGCTCCGACCTTTTACCGAATCTTTTTTTGTTTTTTTTTACGTATTGCGGAGTCGGGTAGATGACTCTTCTGTTGCATTTTTTGTCACCGCTTCACTTGTCGGCATGGGTCTGTCCTTCCGTCTGCTGTGTCTTGTTCCCAGCGTTGACTTAATAAAAACGAAAAAAATTGTGCTCTGCCGCACTGGTTTTCGTCCGCATCAGACAATACAGTGCCATCTAGTGGGCACATATTACACACCTGGGCTTTAAATACCAGTAAAACATTGTCGTTAATATGGCAATTACTCTAATTCAGGGGTGTCCAACTCATTTGAACTCGGGGGCCACACGATAGAACAAACATTCTGTCGGGGGCCGGACTAGTAGATTTAAGAGAAAGAAAAAGAGATAAAGAAATAAGAGAAAGAGGAAGGGAAAAGGAGAGAGGGCGGGACAAAGAAAAAGAGAGAGAGGGAGAGCGTGAGAAACAAAAGATACAAAGTTGTGAGAGAGGGGGGAAAAGAAAGGGAAAGGAAGAAAGAAATCCAAAGAGAAATAGAAAGACAGAAGGAGAGAAAAGAGAAAAGAAAGGGCAAAGGGTATGAAGAGAGAAAGAGAAAAGAGAGAAAAGGAAAAAAGGAAGTTAGAGCAAAAGAGGTTAAAAGACACGGAGAGAGAAAGAGACAAAGAGTAACAAAGAAAGAGAAAAAGAGACACAGAGAGTGAAAGAGACAGAGTGGGAGAAAAGGGGTGGAAAAGAAAGAGAGAGAGAGAGAGAGAGAGAGAAAAGAGAGAGAGAGATACAGAAAGAGAGGGAGAGATAGATACAGAAAGAGAGAGAGAGAGCGAGAGAAAGAGAGAGATAGAAAGAAACACAAGTACAGTGTCTTTGTTCGAGGCACCTTTCTTTAGCAAGATAAAGTTGACATATTTCAACCTGCAGCTTGTTTTTCTCTTGCGCTTCTCTGAGTGTTGTCTCGCGGGCCGGATTTAATCCCTTAGCGGGCCTGATCTGGCCCGCGGGCCGCCTGTTTGACACCTGTGCTCTAGTTCATGGAAATTTACCATCCGTCTAATTTCTGGTTTCTTAAAGGGCCAGTCCGAAGAAACTAAATATGAATGAAATGACTAAATTTTGTGCAAGCTTGGGGAGTAACGGAATACATGGAAGGGCAAAAATGATGTCGGCAAGCTGTTTGGATTTATTTTCATTTTGTTTCTGTCGCATTTTGTGTTAGTTTTGCCGGAGATCAAAGAGATCAAAGCCAGGAGAGAAAGCTTACCACGTGTTGTGAGTCATCATTTTATTCATATTTAGTTTGTCTTTTATTAGCATATTTGGTATTGGAGTAATCCAAAAGTAATTGAAAGTAATCAAGTTCAAAAAACCCTACCCGTCTCCAAATAGTTGCCCACCCCTAGAGTAGAACATGGAATGAGTTGTAGTAGGTATCCAAATTATCAAGTAATAGGAGGCCCCAAATCTAATTTTGCTTAGGGCCCCATGAAAGCTTGGGCCAGTCCTGGATGAATATAAATAAAGTCAGGTAATGCTATTGAGCTAGTACATCAACAAATACTGCAATTTTCATTTTAAACTCTAAATTCAGTGAATGAAGTGTCTCAAAATGGTGTATAAATAGATTGGATTTATTGAAAAACACGCAAACATATTCACGGGACTCCGTTTGTTTGCAAAAGGAGCTCCTCATTCCATCCGGATCTCTTATTCTCAATCTTCTTATCTCAACTTTGATATTCTTCAATTTTGTGACGCTTTGTATGCAAATAACCTCCTCAGGGCCTTCAGGTCTCCATTTGATCCCCCCATGAGGACTTGCGACAAAGGCAATCTCAGACCAGTTCTCGTCATGTCTTGTGACGATTTCCAAAATGGGACTCGCGTTTATGCTCAGGGTTAAAAAAGGAGGAAGGGTGGAAAAAGGGAGCTCACATGATGAGTGTCGGCAGGCGTGAAGAGTCGGGTTCACCTCGGCCTCATGCTGGGTCGCCGCCAATCAGCGCCGCAGGAAGGACATTTTACTCAAAACCCGGACACCTGAGGAACATAAATGCATGGATTATTATTTCGGTTTTGATTTTGATTAAAAAAAGTCAAGAGATTTTGATTTCTTTTGCGTAGCGGAATCCCAACCCAGGAGTCGGCGCCATGTTTTGTCTGGCATCTTGCTGATACTGGTTTTTATTCGCAATAGAGTGCCATCTAGTGGTCAAATATGACCCACTGGTCTTCTAATGATTTTATATTGTATTAAAAAAAATGTGTCAGCTTTCTGAGAATTCCCATTCGTTTCGATCAGCTGACAAATGAATACGTGAATAAACAAACGATGACAATAACAATAAGACAATACACAATGAAGAATGAAATATTATACACTTTAAAATAATACTCATAATAAATCATTTTTACGGTGAGCTCCAAAATGACTATAATGACAATAACAGCATTTTTTTAAATAATGAAAAAATAATAATCCAAAAGAATACAACACAAAAAAATGCAATAACAGTAATTAATAACACAAATAAATCATTAAAAATTGCTTTCTGATTTTTTTTCCCAGTCAACTCAAAATGAATTAACTAATAATGCAAATAATTATAACCAAAAAAAAGTAATAATTATAATATAATGAAAACTGCAAAAATACTTCTAAATCTTAAATAACACTAATTTGCCAATAATAATTGTATCTTATATATTTTTTTCTGGGAGCTCAAACATTAAGAAAGTAAAAATAATGATAATTATAGATAAGAATATAACATGTTAAAAAAATGCAAAAAATATGCAATAAAATAATTTAAAAATACATATTAATATTGATAATAATAATATCATGGCCATAAAATTGCAAAAAAAAAAAATCATAAAATAATAGAAATAAAATAAGAACATTAATATGATGATATTGATCGTTTCATAGAAATGTCAGGTTCTGGACGGTTGCCATGGCGCCCAGCTGGCACCGCATTTTCTGATAACTCCTGTGGGTACTTAAACGTTCTCTTTTGAACTGCGCTTGGCCAGATCGTTGTTAAAAATGTGTTTTTGCAGGGTTATACTTGTTGGACTTTGTTGCACTCCGGTGTAACATTCTGTTATTAATAATAACTAGTTAATATTGACATTTAAGATAGTTGGTCAGAACATGTGTGTATGTATATTTTTGATTGACGTATTTATGTCATGATTATCGATATGCATCACCTGTGCCCGCTCCTTTGGCGCCAACTGCCTCGGACTCTGATTGGCTCCCTGTCCCTATTTAAACCCACTCCTATCTGTCCCCTGTTGTCAGTCCATCTGCAAGCCTCAGTTTACACTAGGCAAGCCTTTTTTCGACCCTGACTCCCACCTGTTTTTTGCTCCCGTCTGTCCCGTTCGACCCGTTTTTGATCCTGACCATGTTTACTCTCCCGTCCCGGCTTTCGACTTCTTTTTGTCCCAGACCACGTCTACTCTCCTGGCTTACAACTCGCTTCCGACCCCCGACCACGTTTTTTGCTCTCCTGTCCCGGCTACTGACCCGTTCTTCCGTTCCCGACACCGCCATCGCTCGTCACGGAAGATCCACTTCCGCGTTCAGAGCGACCTTCCCGCGTCCAGCAACCACCGGATCGTGGGCGCAACCCTTTCTTTTTTTTCCAATAAAACTTGTGAGAAACGCAACGCAAGTGGGTCCTGTCTCCGTTCCGGTCCTGACAATTCATTGGCCTATCATACCCAGAAAATGTAATTTAACAAAACATGGTTGTTGTTGTTGTTATTGTTGTTGTATATTTCTGGTTGGATTCATAAAAAGAAATCATCTGTATTTGGCAGAAGGTTATTCTTCCATTTATGGTGTGAATGAAGCATCAAAACAAAACAAAAACAAACAAGAAAACAAGAAGTTAAAAAACATAAAAGCATGGCCGCTATTGGTGTGTGAGTTTGTGTGTGAATGGGTAAGTGTGAAGCACATTGTGAAGCGTTGGGAGGTCTTCATTGACTTGAAAAGGGCTATATAAATGCAGAGCATTTACCATTTACCATTTTAAAAAAACTACAAAAAGAAAAAGGAAACTTATATAGTAAGCAGAAACAACAAAAAAACTGAAAGAAAAAAAGCAAACCAAAAATGAGACAAAACAAACAAAACCATACAAAACCTCAAATTATACAAAAAATCAAGAACAATAATATAGCAAAAACTCTCAAAAAACTTTCAAAAATATAATAATACAAAAGCAAAAAAAAAAAACATAAAGACCAAAGAAGAACCAAAAAACCCAAAACCTTTGATAAAATAAAAAAGAAAACGGAAATGAAACAACAAACACACCATGGGCGGCAGTGGCTCAGGAGGTAGAGCGCTTGTCTTGGGATCAAGGGATCCCAGTTTGAATCCCGGCTTGTCTGTGTTACGTGTTGAAGTGTCCTTGGGTAAGACACTGAACCCCTAATGCCCCCAATAAGCAGGTTAGCGCCTTACATGGCTGCAAGGCTGCTATTGGGAAATGTGGAGCACATTGTAAAGTGCTTTGGGAAGTCTTGAAAAGCGCTATATAAATGCAGATTCATTTTCATTTCATAAATGCAAAAGTCCTTGGGTAAGACACTGAACCCCTAATGCAGATCATAAAACATTCACAATCAATAACGAATATATAAAACGAACAGATCAAATAATAAAACAATCAAAACGTAATTAACAAAAACAAATGTACTTTGATTACAGTTTTTGGACTAGAAACATACAGTGCAATAAAAACGTGGGATATTCCTGCCTGAATATTTTCTACAGGATAGATATTCAAGTCATTGTGTTTTTTTTCTTTAATAAAGGTGATAGTTGGGTTTTATAGTTAAAACAAATATTTAAAATCATGTCTGTCCAGACTAATTAATTAAATGGTCTGAAATGGTCTGCATTTATATAGCGCTTTTCAAGTCAATGACTTCCCAAAGCGCTTTACAGTGTGCTTCACATTTCCCAATAGCGGCCGTGATCTGTGCAGCCATGTAAGGCGCTAACCTGCTTATTGGGGGTAATTGGGGGTTCAATGTCTTACCCAAGGACACTTCGACATGTAACACGGACAATCCGGGATTCGAACTGGGATCCCTTAATCCTAAAACGATCGCTCTACCTCCTGAGCTACTGCCGCCCCAAATAAAAAAATAATAAAATCTGGATCTTCGCACAGCCCTACTTTAATCCAGGGAAGGTCACCTTAAAGAAACCCCTTATTCAATCACAATATCACAGATTGTGAGGTCCATATTTTAGCGTTTTGAACCATCATTTATTCTCACGGTGGTCCCACAAGAACAATGAGTCCACTCGTGAGCAATGTTCCCTGTAATTTTCACACAGAGTCGGTGAGCAACGCTTGAAACAACAGTGAGCCACCATAATCCCAAGTGTGGCAAGATAATTCATTATCAAACATGTCCAAAACTTGACATTTTGCTGAGTTTCCGGCAATGCAAAATGATTTTTCACTTTTGAATGAATTAACGCATGTACGATTGCAAAGGTTGTGCGGCCTACAAACGTCATTTGTTTTAACAATTCTTTCACAAGATATCCATTTCTTTTTATTTCCTGATATATTTTGTCGCATAATATTAACATTTTTGGGGGCTTATTTAGTCGGTTGTAAGATACAGAACTGTACTTAATCACATTTTTGAGTGGAAGTACAATGTTGGCGACAAGATTCTCTTGATATAATTGGAAATTATTTGAATGCAACACACACTTTTTCTTCTTTTTTCCGTGTTTTTTTTTCTACTTTTTTTTAATTCCTATTAAAAAAATCTCATTGTGTTTATTTTTTCCGAGCTGTTGCTTTTTTCTTTTTGTTCTCTGTTTACTTTTTTCCTACATTTCTTTCTTTTCTTTTTTTCAGGCTTTTTTTCTACATTTTTCCTTCTTTTTTCTCTTCCTTTTGTTTCTTTTTGTTCCAGCTTTTCACTACTTTGTCTTTTTTTTTTCTTTTTTGTTCTATTTCCCCCTTCCTTTGTGTCATTTTGTGCATAATTTTACTTAATATTTGGTCATGTTGGGATTAAAGAAGCAAAAACAACCTGAAGAGCCGTTTAGGACCCGAAGGAGCCGGTTCCTTTTAGTGAGATGAGCCGAAGAAGCCGGTTCTCGACAAATTGTACTAACTTTACTCAACTTTACTCGACTTCAAAATACCGCATTTAGGACACAACGTCTGGGGAACCCGTGTATTTTTACCTTCATGCGCTGTAACTTTGACTTAAGTCGCTTCTTATTAAGTAATTTTGAGCCCTCATTTTTGTGCGCTGGCTAGATTTTCTTGCACGCGCGCAGCTTAGAGCAGGGGTGTCAAACTCATTTTACCTCGGGGGCCACACGATAGAACAAACATTCTCTCGTGGGTCGGACTAGTATATTGGAAAGAAAGAAAAAGAAAGAAATAAGACAAAGCAAAGTAGAGAAAAAGAGAGAGGGTGGGACAATGAAAGAGAGAAAGGGAGAGAGAGAAGAGAGAGGGAGAGATAACGTAAGAAACAAAAAATATATAAAGACAAATAGTGAGAGAGGGGGAAAGAAAGAGAGAGAATCATATCCAAAGAGAAATAAAAAGAGAGAAAGAGGGAAGGAGAGAAAAGAGAAGGAGAGAAAGAGAGAATGGGAGAAGGAGAGAAGGGGAAAGCAGGAGAGAGCAAAAGAGAGAAAAGGAAAAATGGAAGAGAGAGCAAAAGGAGGTAAAAAGACACAGAAAAAGAGACAAAGAGAAACAAAGAAAGAGAAAAAGACACAGAAAGTGAAAGAGCGACAAAGAGTGAGAAAAAGGGATGAAAAGAGAGATAGAGAGAGAGAGAGAGAGAGAGAGAGAGAGAGAGAGAACCTGAGAAACAAGACATATAAAGACAAATAGTGAGAGAGGGGTAAAGAATGATATCCAAAGAGAAATAGAAAGAAAGAGGGAAGGAGAGAAAAGATAAGGAGAGAAAGAGAGAATGGGAGAAGGAGAGAAGGGGAACGCAGGAGAGAGCAAAAGAGAGAAAAGGAAAAATGGAAGAGAGAGCAAAAGAAGGTAAAAAGACACAGAAAAAGAGACAAAGAGAAACAAAGAAAGAGAAAAAGACACAGAAAGTGAAAGAGAGACAAAGAGTGAGAAAAAGGGAGGAAAAGAGAAAGAGAGAAAGATAGAGATAGAGAGAGAGGGAGAAAAAGAAAGAAATACAAGTACACCGTCTTTGTGAGAGGCACCTGGCTTTGGCAACATCAAGTGGACATATTTAGGCCTGCAGCTCGTTTTTCTCTTGCGCTTCTCTGAGCGTCGTCTCGTGGGCCGGATTCAATCCCTTAGCGGGCCTGATCTGGCCCCCAGGCCGCATGTTTGACACCCCTGGCTTAGAGGACCCCAACCGTGACCGGGGGTGATGCTAAACCATACCCGGCCCCGCCTCCGGGGCCACGACCATACTACTGGGAAGGTTTTGGTTTTCTAGGCACAGTCGACACACGCTAATACTTTGACCCTGTCGGCAGAGTATTGTTTAACCACTCAACCTGTGACATAACACAAAGCAAAGTCAAGAAACTGTCCCGACTGACCCCGTCATCACCGAAGCGGGGTCCAAGTCCTGCCAGTGTCCACATTTTATGCACGGGAGCTCGTCTTTTGTCAATGATTAGCCGGCCTTCGTGCAGCCAATACAGTCAATGTGTCAGCCCAGGAGACTGCATTCCTTTTTTTTCTTCTTCTTCTGCCCTGACTTGATCCCTCACCCAATAAAGCAGTGGTGTGGAACTTCTTTGACCCAAAGAGCTATAAAAGCAAAATTATTTTGATTTTTTTTCGAGAGAGAGCCACACCATATATTTTAAGACCAGGGTTGGGTAGGGTTACTTTAACTTGATTACTTTCAATTACTTTTGGATTTGTGGGGCGGCATTGGCTCAGGAAGTAGCTCGCTCGTCTTGGGATCAAGAGATCGCAGTTCGAAACCCAGCTCCTCCGTGTTACATGAAATTTTCCTCCTCTCGTCGTTAGGGGAAAGGACGCACGGCTTCCTCCTTCCACCTCCCTCACGTCAGACGTCATTTCTGCTTCTTGGCAATAACTTACAAGCTTTACTAACTTTCTTTCCGATAGGGTGGCAGTGGCTCAGGAAGTAGCTCGCTCGTCTAGGGATCAAGAGATCGCAGTTCGAAACCCAGCTCCTCCGTGTTACATGTTGAAGTGTCCTTGGGTAAGACACTGAACCCCAAATGCCCCCAATAAGCAGGTTACATGGCTGCACGGCCGCTATTGGGAAATGTGAAGCACCCTGTAAAGCGCTTTGGGAAGTCTTGACTTGAAAAGCGCTATATGAATGCAAATCATTTCATTTCATTACTCCAATACCAAATATGCTAATAAAAGACAAAAGAATCTAAACATGAATAAAATGATGACTCACAACACATGGTAAGGTTTCTCTCCTGGCTTTGATCTCTTTGATCCCCGGCAAAACGAACATAAAATGCGACAGAAACAAAATTAAAATAATTCCGAACAGCTTGCCAACATCATTTTTGCCGTTCCGTGTATTCCGTTACTCCCCGAGCCTGCGCAAAATTTAGTCATTTTATTCATATTTAGTTTCTTTTGTCTTTTATTAGCATATTTGGTATTGGAGTAATCCAAAAGTCATTGAAAGTAATCAAGTTCAAGGAACCCTACCCAACCATGGTTAAGACTAAATTCAAGAAAACCGCCAAACCTGCTCTCCAGACAAAATTTAATTCATCAGCGCTCATTATTTCATTGCCTGACATTTGACGATTTGATCAAATCTAGGAAATTCTAATAATGCCATAACCTGTGTCCCCTTCTAATATAAAAATCATGGTTCACGGATCCCTTAACCGGATGAGTTGTCAGGGTACCAATGTGGACACTGTCAGGAACCAGGACAGGAACCAGGAAGCAGAACGCGCTCGCGTAACGTTACTCACAATTTATTGGGGAGAAGATGAATGAGCGCACTCTCGATCCGGTTATCAGTGGTCGCGGAAGTAGATTAAACGGAACAAGGAAGTGGTCAAAATCAAACAGGAGCAAAACACAGGCAAAAACGGAGATTGACAGGGCTTGGCAAAACAAGAGAAAAACACAGGCAAAAACAGGGATTCACAGGGCTTGACGTATCACAACAGAGTTTAGCAGGAGTTTCGCAGACGCTCCGACACCAGGCGACTCACGAGACAGCGTTTAAGAAGTCAGGGAGCAATCTGTCAACGCGTTTCAGCTGGTGTCCATGGGCGGAGCCAATTGGGCGCCGTGGCAACCGTGACACAACCTGGCGCAGCACTGCGGGACCAATTGGGCGCCATGGCAACTGTGACAGACACAACTCTGGACAGCCTTCTCCACTGTAGGTCCCTGGCCTGTTCTTGGGTCGTGGCACCAGTCAATTCCCTAATGTTGTTGGTCCAGTTCTGTTTTGGTCTTCCTCTCCTCCTGCTCTCTTGGACTGTGCCCTGGAGGATGTTCTTGGTCAGTCCTGATGTTCTTGTGACATGACCATACCACTGAAGGTTCCATCTGAGCACAGTTGACAACAGTTCGTTGAAGGGTCCAATGTCCCCTCTGATAGTGTTGTACACGGGCTAAGTAGCTGATGCCTAGAAGTTTCTTGTAGCATCGCATCTCCAAGGCCTGGATTTCCTTTTCCAGTTCTACTGTGAGAGTCCATGTCTTGCAAGCGTAGAGGAAGATGGAAGAACCAGTGCTTGCATCTGATCTTCGATTTCACCGCTATGTTCTTGTCCCTCCAGATGGGTTTTAGTCTGTCAAGTGCTACTGTGGTTTGAGCTATCCCAGCCATGATTTCTGGTTCTGATCCCTCTTCTGATACGAAAGCTCCAAGATATTTAAATTTGGTGACGGTTTTTGCTCTCTGTAGTTGATAGAGATGTTTGTGGTGATACCTTGGGGACTGTTAGTCATCACTTTTGTTTTTCCTGTGCTGATTTCCATCCCATAATGGCTTGATGCTTTGTCCAGGCGATTGACCAGATCTCTAAGTTCCTGTTTGTCTCTTTGTCTCACTCCCACAGTTCGGCAAACGTGTTGTGGTTCTCTTTGAACATCATATTTGTCCTAAATAATGGTTTCAAAACAAGGTGCGTGCAAAGTTGTCTTAATAAAATGTCTCAAAATACTGCAAATGAGAGGTATTAACCTTTGGCGCAGACGGTGCTGGAGTAGGAGGAAAGGGGAGTGTGTGCCCATTCCTACCGCTTTTGCAATCAAATTGCTCTGGGAGTTTTTCTAGCATTTTGGGGTGTTTACAGTTTGTTCTGTGGGGTTTCATCATAAAGTGTTTTGACAGTGAACATAGATTGTTTAATGAGCTTTCATAGAAGGGTTTTTAGCGACGCGCAGCCAAAATGTGGTCTGTTGTTGTGACACCTTGACTGTAAACTCTAGTTGAGACTGTGCCCTATGGAAAATAGACTCTTATTTAGGGTTTTTTAGCTTTGCACGTGTTAAAATCGGCTTCACACGTAACAATTTAAAGAATATTTGTGCAAGCTTAATTTTATCTCAGATGTACTCGTGTAAAGAGGTTCCCGACCCTGCAATAAAGCTTTGCAAGTTCAAGCGACGCCTACGAACTGTTCCGATTGTTATCTGGCGGGCCACACATAGATGGCTCCAAGAGATGAGGCGGCCATAAAACCCGAAAAAGAAAAACATTCAAGTGTTGCCAGGGGCTCTTGACGTCCAGTTTTTCCAGTCATGACATCAGGACGAACTGTGCTTAGAATTTGGCAGGAATGCTGACTAAATGTTACTCTTGACCAAATTGTCTTCATTCCATTTCCAGTTGAGACCCTCGCGGGGTTGACTTTTGCTTTCACAGCAGGCATTCACTTCACACTTCTTAATTTAATATGTAAAAGTTTTATGTATATAATTGAGCTAAGGGCCCAGGGGGAACACAAAATTTGATCTAAAAGAAAAAAATGAAGAGATCTTACTTAATCCTTTTATTTGTTAAGGTTAATGAGGACCAGAACCCCCCACAATATCCAAAATTCCGCAAAGTAGTAGCATCAGTGTCCTGAACTGAAAAAAAAAGCGCTCTGTTAGCCCCTGCACTCAGCAATAGTCGACCAGGGATAATGGATCAACACAACCATACATTTCATTTTAACCAGGTTAGAATGGGATGCCTCCCAACAAAAGTGCTTTCTGATAGTCCCGCTCACAGCAATATGGGATTGGGGATAATGGATCTCGACTGCACTAGTGCAGTTAGTTTAAGGCGGAAATAGAGTAATGCAATAAAATAAAATAAAAAATAACTCCAGGCCTGACAAAAGTGCATTCTGCTAGCCCTCACTCGCAGCAATATGCGATCAAGGACAGTGGATTGCAGCCGCACAAGTGCAGTTCATTTTAGGCATAAAAACAGTAACAACACAAAATAAATTACATACTAGAGTCAGTCATTTTAATGCTGCATAATAAATAAAAACATATTTAAAATGTTTGCAGACTGATGAAAAAATATAAATACTTTTAAAAATGAATATCCCTGAACTTAGGTTAACCACAATCATAAAAATAAAAGATGTTTGAACATATTTAAAGTAATCAATTTAATCTTAAATGAGCGATAACAGAATTAACTCTATTGCAATATTGGATATGATAAGTTCAGAGTAATAAGCGATAACAAATACAATAAAAATTGAATAAACGGATGTTATTGCCTAGTAATAAAACGATATATGATTATACCTCAAAGTATATTTTAGGCACCTTTGCTCTTGAAATGTCAACAGACAACAATACGTATTAGATTAAGTAATTATAGAAATGATCATACATTTCAAATAAGTTAAAAACATTTAATAAATGTGAAATTATTTAGCTATGAGGTTTGAAGCCTGTTTGAAAGAAATAGAAATAAAAATGTCAATAATTAATAGTCAATTATTAGGTATAGTTGTATTTATTTGTAATACTTTGTAATGATTATAGTATCATAAATTGGGATGGATCTATAATTACAATATAAATAAATATGAAAAAAATAACATTTTATTTAAACAATATAAAATGTACATACATAATCAGGATATATAAAAACAAAATATGTTTTTTTTAAAAAATATAAATAAAAACGTTTACATTTATAATTAAAAATACAACTAACAAAAACTTCAAATTAAAAATGAAAAAATAATGAAAAACAACTAGTGCGGATAAGAGGTTCAGAAAATAAATGGAAAAAATTAAAAAGTTCATTATTTAGTTTTCCACAGTAATAGTTTCACTTTTTATCAACATAACCTCAATCAAATAAATATAATAAGTATGAAATTTGCCATAGATGCATCTTTAACCCGGCGATAAAATAAAATAAAATAAAAATAACCCTCAATAAAGCAATTAACCTTCCTGCAGTCCTCATTTGGTCATGCTATTGCTAATCACATTAAAAGGGAGGCTGCCAAATTCCATTTAACCGCCGCCTGCCTTCACCATGAAACCGGCACACTCGGCTTCTTCATATTTAGGAATAAAACCATGCCGCCGCAACAACCCCTGGATAAGACGTCACCCTCCTGCACGAATTAATAAAGCCAGATAAGCATTGGGGGGCGCTCATTGTCATGCAGGAAAGAGGCTGCTGTTAACATCAGAAAAGCAGAAAAAAGGGGGGGGATGGGTACAGGGGGGGGGGGGGGGGGGGGGCAGAAAAGGACTAACATCACACCACCAGATGAGGCGTTAAAAAGCCTCTCTTATTACAGTTGTTGAAAATAGTTTTTCCTCTACCTTGCATGACTTTGCTGGGGGGGAATCCAAATAACCAGGGAAGAAACCCTGCCCAAAAAGTGCTCCTTGGAGGTGCCGGTTTAGTCCATTCTGAGTAAATCCTGGTGGAAAGTCCGAGGAAGCATTTGGGGAGCTGAGTGTCCTCTCATGACACTCAGTCAGTCAGTCAGGCTGAAATGGGAATCTTCCTCCCTCTCTCTCTTTCTCTCTCCCTCTCTCTCTCTCTCTCTTGCATGCAAACAAACACACTGTAGACCCCTCCCCCGTCACCCCTACTCCCCCGGGTGCCCTCCTCTGTCCTGCCTGTGCCATTTGCCAAGTAGGAGGAGGAGGAGAATGCATTCATCTGAGCCCCTGTGGTGACAGATGCTCTGCAAAGTGGGGGAGAATTTGGGGTGGCGGGGGGGCGGTCTTCTTTACGGGGAAAAAAATGCTTAAAAGCGGGGGTCCTTAATCTTCCTGGGGTCTGCCACGCGTGACCCCCCGACACGCCCGGCGGAGGGCACTGTGTCAAGTTTGGTGAGTTAAAGAGGCCTTCGTAATGGGGGGGGGGGGACACTTTGGATCAGGGGTCTCAAATTCAATTGAGATGGGGGGCTGCCGTAGCTGGAGTCCGAGTGGGGTTGGGCCGAATCGGGTTTTCCACACACAAAAAAAAAAACGTGCAGATAATGCAAAAAAATGAAATAAAAACTAACTCCAGGTCTGACAGCAATATGGGATTGGGGATAATGGATCCCGGCCACACTAGTGCAGTTAGTTTTAGGCGGAAATAGAATATATATATATATATATATATATAATAGGCACAGCGGCGCAGTGGTTAGCGCATATGCGGCACAGTTCATGTCTTGGGAACCTCCTGCGTTGGTTCAAATCCAGCTCCAGACTTCCTGTGCGGAGTTTGTATGTTCTCCCTGTGCTTGCGTGGGTTTCCTCCGGGCGCTCCGGTTTCCTCCCACATTCCAAAAACATGCATTTCAGGTGAATTGGCTGGTCCAAATTGTCCCTAGGTGTGAATGAGCGAGTGAGTTGTCTGTCCCCGTGTGCCCTGCGATTGGCTGGCAACCAGTTCGGGATGTCCCCTGCCCACTGCCCGATGATTGCTGGGATGGGCTCCAGCACCCCCACGACCCTACTGAGGATAAGCGGTGTAGCTAATGAGAGAGATGAGATGAGAGAGAATATATATATACCACAGCCATATCCCCCTAGTGGGAGGTGGCTAGAGTCATTTCTGACTCTTTTTGGGAGATAGATTCACAGGAGGGGATTCCCAGCCCCCTCGCTCAACCCAACTGAGGTGTTGGGAGTCATTAGGTGACCAAACCCCCCAATTCCAACCCCTAATGCTGAACGCCAAGCAGGGAGGCAACGGGTACCAATGTTTAAGTCTTAGGTTTGACTCGGAAGAGGCTTGAACCACAACCTCCCAGTCTCGGGGCAGGCACCATACCCCCAAGGCCACTGAGTTGGAAATAGAATAATGCAAAAAAATAAAGAAATGAAATGAAATGATCTGCATTTCTATAGCGCTTTTCAAGTCAATGACTTCCCAAAGCACTTTACAATGTGCTCCACATTTAACAATAGCGGCCTTGTATTGCAGCCATGTAGGTAATAACTGCTTATTGGGGGTATTAGGGGTTCAGTGTCTTACCCAAGGACACTTCGACATGTAACACGGACGAGCCGGGATTCCAACTGGGATCCCTTGATCCCAAGACGAGCGCTCTACCTCCTGAGTTACTGCCGCCCCAAAGAAA
Source organism: Urocampus carinirostris (assembly GCF_059441175.1). Lineage (NCBI taxonomy): Eukaryota > Metazoa > Chordata > Actinopteri > Syngnathiformes > Syngnathidae > Urocampus > Urocampus carinirostris. Next base: position 63,458,538 of record NC_142349.1, on the reverse strand, counting down.
AAAGTAACTCCAGGCCTGACAAAAGTGCATTCTGCTAGCCCTCACTCGCAGCAATATGCAAACAATGATAGTGGATTGCAGCCGCACAAGTGCAGTTCATTTTAGGTGTAAAAAACAGTAACAACACCAAAAAATATATATTATACTAAAGTCATAGTCATTGTAATGCTGCATAATAAATAAAAACATATTTAAAATGTTAATAAATACCCTTGGAAATAGTACAACAGGGGTTAAGACCCCTGTCATTATATCTCAGAGGCCACATGGGAGATAGAAAAATCATCACAGGGGCCAAACTAGTAAATTAATGGCATAAACAAATGGGCCTTAGCTGGAAGGTTGGGTTATTTTTGGAGGCTCGCAATTAAATAGAAAGTCAAGGATGTCGTGTCGTGCAGATAATGCAAAAAAATAAAATAAAAAATAACTCCAGGTCTGACAGCAATATGGGATTGGGGATAATGGATCGCGGCCGCACTAGTGCAGTTAGTTTTAGGCGGAAATAGAATAATGCAAAAAAATCAGGAAACAAACCAAGGTGATCAAAAACTAATAAATCACAAAATAATCAAAAAGGAACAAACACATGGTCAATGAATAACTAAATAATCTAAACCACAACACAAAAAACAAACCTCAGAAACCAGGAAGAAACTGGAAAATGGCGGTATGGACGGCGAAAAATGGATGGTAAAAAAAATGACCCGAGAACAGGCTCTGTCCAAAATGTCCTTATGATGGCCTAAGGTAATTCAAATCCCATTAGGAGCCCCCTAGTGGAAAAGGGCGGAGTACATTATTAAAAAAATAATTGAAGTTTCTTTTTCCCTCAACAGGTTTTTGCCCTTACTAAGATTAACTGTATTTTATTTTTTACCTAAAAAATAACGAATAAATAAAGTTTTGGGTGCGCTTTATTGCTAAATATATATATACATACATACACATACAAACACGCAGTGGTACATCTACTTAAAATTTAAATTGGTTCCAGCAGTGACGTTTTAGACTGAAATGGTTGTAAATTGAAACACGTTTTTCAATTGAAAAGAATGGAAACGGGAATAATCCGTCCCAAGGTAATCAAATGCAACAAAACCACCATTAAATCAGCTGCAACTGTCCTGGAGGTACACTAACGTTCAGTCTGTGTTGCCTTCCTTGTTTATCTAGACTAATAAATGAAACCAGATTCGAGTGTGTGTGTTCGTATGTAGCTTATAGGCTACAAAACGGCTGAACTGATTTTTGAGAAAATTTACACAGTAGTGTTTTAGGTCTCTGGGAGTGTCTTTAGATAGGTTTTGGGTCGAAAATCACACACAAATAACATTTGCTTCCGTGTACAAGCGGCTCTAGAGCCGCATGCATTCATACTGCTCTTTGGCACTCCCTACTGGTCATTTTTTGCGGCAAAAGCATGTTGTTGTTTTTTGTCCAATGTGACATTTTGGTTTGTCAACCCCTGCACTAGACATGAGCTTTTATCTCATGATCACAATATTTTTACTCACAGTACTAAAGACAAATGTTGGCGGATGGAGAAAACAGACAAAAACGTACTCTAACACCAAAAAGTACGACGGGGGAAACAAGTCTTCGGTGTATCTGATGATGAATCGGACTTTTAAATAAATACATTGTCCATTTTAAATCATGGCCGCATGTATTCACTTACAATGCTTAGAACAGAGAGAAACTGAAACTTTTATACTGATTTTTAAATGAAAAATTAAAGGTGCGAATCATACACGGGTGTGCAAAGTAATACGATAATTTTTTACAATTAAAAACTGGTAGAATTTTTTTTTCACTTGAGAAATTGTATTTTCAGGAAATAACTTGAGGCTCCACTAGAGGGAGCTAACATCATTGTCAGTCATCTTGCTGCTACAGGGTTGGTCGGTTGTATCCCTTAACCACTATGAAATGAAATGACTTCCCAAAGCGCTTTACAGTGTGCTTCACGTTTCCCAATAGCGGCCTTGTATTGCAGCCATGTAAGACGGTAACCTGCTTATTGGGGTATTAGGGGTTCAGTGTCTTACCCAAGGACACTTCAACATGTAACACAGACAAGCCGGGATTCCAAGACGAGCGCTCTACCTCCTGAGCTACTGCCGCCCACTAGGGTCGTATGGGCACCATTTCCTGTGGCATGTCTTGGGCAAGTACAACCTGGTGGTACCCATCTTTCCCCAGGCCAAGAGGTAGTATAATTATAATAGGCGGCACGGCGGATGGGCGGTTAGTACGCAGCTCCATTGTGCAGAGGTTTAGGGTTCAAGTCCAGCTACCGCAACCTCCCAGTGTGGAGTTTGCATGTTCTCCCTGTGCTTGTGCGGGTTTCCTCCGGGCGCTCCGGTTTCCTCCCACATGCCAAAAACATGCATGTCCGGTTAATTAGCCGGTCCAAATTGTCCCTAGGTGTGAATGAGCAAGGGAGTTGTCTGTCCCTGTGGACTGGCTGGCAACAAGTTCAGGGTGTTCCCTGCCCACTGCCCGAAGATAGCTGGGATGGGCTCCAGCACCCCCTCGACCCTACTGGGGACAAGCGGTGCAGATAATGGATGGATGGATATTAAGCGGCATGGAGGTTGGGTGGTTAAAGCGCAGCCCCACCGTGCAGAGGTTTAGGGTTCAAGTCCAGCTTCCGCAACCTCCCCGTGTGGATGTTCTCCCCATGCTTTTGTGTGTTTCTTCCGGGAACTACGGTTTCCTCCCACATGCCAAAAACATTCATGTCAGGTTAATTGGCCGGTCCCCTGCCCACTGCCCAAAGATAGCTGGGATGTGCTCCAGCACCCCGCGACCCTGCTGGGAATAAGCGGTGCATATAATGGATGGATGGATGGTTAATAGGCGGCACGGCGGGTGGGTGGTTAACGCACAGCCCCACAGTGCAGAGGTTTAAGGTTCAAGCTCAGCTACTGCAACCTCCCCGTGTGGAGTTTGCATGTTCTCCCCATGCTTTCGTGTGTTTCTTCCGGGAACTCCGGTTTCCTCCCACATGCCAAAAACATGCATGTCAGGTTAATTGACCGGTCCCCTGCCCACTGCCTGGAGACAGCTGGGATGGGCTCCAGCACCCCCGTGTCCCTACTGAGGATAAACGGTGCAGGGAATGGATGGATAATCATAATAATACATTCTACTTCAAGGTCACTGTACACTGAATACCAAACAACGATAAAACAAAAATAAAAGTAATAAATATTAAATAAAAAACAAAGACCAGGGCCTCAAATTATCACCCAGAGGCCTGCAATAGACCCCGGGCCGCGAGCTCGAGACCCCCTTGCTTTATATGAAATGTTTGACTCTGTAGGAAGCATTTTGTCACCACTGCCTGTGTGTGCTATAAATACCAGCGAGTATAAAGAAATAAACGAGAACAAATGACATGCGGATGTTGACGCCATTATCTGGCATGAAATCGCCGGAAAAACGCTATTATTCCTGGCGGAGGCCACTCGGGTAGAGTTGAGGTGGACCTCTGCCAAGGCAAAACAATCCAAATCGGGTCCCTTTAGCTCAGAGGTGGGCAAACGATTTGAGTTTGAAATCCGATCATGCAGGCCTATTTCTATTTTTGGGCATTTTTTTGCACATTCTAATCAGGCAAAAATAATGACAAGAAATAGAGATAGCCATTCATTTTTTGCACCGATTATACTCAGTAGGGCCGCGGGGTGCTGGAGCAAACAGACATGTATTGTATTTCTTTTTTTGTGTACAAGCAAAATGACCCGGCGTTGCTGGGCACTCTCCTTGGGCAAGGTTGTCGGGGATGTTAGTAAGCTAAGCCAAAATTCCCATTACCGAAAAGGACCCGGCGTAACTAACCCGCGAGCGGTTCTGTTAACAAAACATACCATACTTGTAGTAATCACGGTAAACCGTCCTCATCTTCCTCCTTATAACTGACGTCATCAAAGTCGTCTCCCCCAGTATGGGAAAGAGTCTTTGTCATATAGACTTCGTCCCACGCTCCCTTAATCAAAAACTCGCTAGCAACACGCTCACAAGGTAAAGTTTACGTGCAGTAGCTCTGTTTCTTTCTTTATCGGACTGCTCGATTGCGTTAGCTTGTAAGCTGCGTCATGTGCCTTGAACTCGAGCGCCGCTGGCGGATGATAGAAAATGACATAAATTGGGTCCTTTTCGATAATGGGAATTTTGGCTTAGCTCACTAACATCCCCGACAGCCTTGCCCAAGGAGAGTGCCCAGCAACGCGGGGTCATTTTGCTTGTACACAAAAAAAGCCGCAGGGTTGAAAGTTTGGGGAAAAAAGTAGCGGCTTATAGTCCGGAATTTACGGTAGATGCATATCAAACTGTTAGCCTGTTGCGCTAATCGGTAACAAAAAAAATTAGTTCCTGGTTTCTAAAAAGTTTATGACCCCTTTCCCAAAGTACTGGGCCGGTCAATCGCCCATTCCTATAATAGCCCAAGGAACATCCAATGAGGCAGCACGGCGGCGCAGTGGTTAGCGCGTGTGCGGCACAGTTCTGAGGTCGTGGGTTCAAATCCAGCTCTCGGCCTCTGACAGCAATATGGGATTGGGGATAATGGATCCCGGCCACACTAGTGCAGTTAGTTTTAGGTGGAAATAGAATATATATATATAATAGGCACAGCGGCGCAGTGGTTAGCGCATGTGCGGCACAGTTCATGTCTTGGGAACCTCCTGCGTGGGTTCAAATCCAGCTCCAGACTTCCTGTGCGGAGTTTGTATGTTCTCCCCGTGCTTGCGTGGGTTTCCTCCGGGCACTCCGGTTTCCTCCCACATTCCAAAGACATGCATTTCAGGTGAATTGGCCGGTCCAAATTGTCCTTAGGTGTGACTGAGCGAGTGAGTTGTCTGTCCCTGTGTGCCCTGCGATTGGCTGGCAACCAGTTCAGGGTGTCCCCTGCCCACTGCTCGATGATTGCTGGAATGGGCTCCGGCACCCCCGCGACCCTACTGAGGATAAGCGAGATGAGATGAGATGAGAACATCCAATGAACTAAAACGCCTCCAATTGAGAATCGCAACATACATTTTTGGTGCAGGTCCAAATATTCGGCTACCCTTGAGACTCCAGATACGATTTTTAATTTTTTTGGAAGCGATACCGTTGCCAAGTTCCCATTGTGCGGTATTTGGGATCACCGAGAACTCTTTGTTGCGCGCTTTTCCTGTCCGCTAATGAGCCGAGCCAAGAATTTGTCGGGTAAACAGAAATCCCGGATGGCTGGGAAGCACGGTTTACAGCTCTGCGCCAATATTTACCCAATCGCGCCGAGTCAATGAGCAAAATTCTCGCTGGGGTTGCTCGCCGCCCGGATGGTGTACAGCAGGGTTCTGCGACCTTTTTTAAGTGTCCGGCTACTTTTTGCTACTTGTTAGTGCACTTTGATATGCATTTCGAAAATAATAATTAATAATCTTGTATTACTTACTATGTTGTTACTGTGTTGTTATCGGGTTAATTCTTGGAAGTCAAAGAGAGACAGAAAGAAAAAAAGACAGGAAAAAATATTGGAAAAAAAGGGCAGGACGAAAGAAAGACAAAGAAAAATGAATACAAATATAGAAAGATAGAGAGAGGGAGAGGGAGAGGGAGAGGGAGAGAGAGAGAGAGAGAGAGAGAGGGAGAGGGAGAGGGAGAGGGAGAGGGAGAGGGAGAGGGAGAGGGAGAGGGAGAGGGAGAGCCAAGAAAAAAAAAAGACTGAGAAAGAGAGAGAGAGATAAGGGGAAGAGAAAGAAAGAGAAAGTAAGAAAAAGGAAAGAGAGAAGAAAAGAGAGTAAAAAACAAAGAGAGAAAGAGAAGGAACTGAAAAAAGAGGAAGACAGAGGAAGATAAAGAGAGAGAGAGAGAGAACGTGAAGGGAAGATAGAGGGGGTAAGAAAAGGGAGGAATAGAGCATAAAAAGGAGAGAGAGAGAGAATTAGAAAGAACGGGAAAAATAAAGACAGAAAAAGAAAGAAAGAAAGAAAAAAACAAGAGAGAGGATAAAAGGAAAAAAGAAAGAGAAAAAGAAAGGGATAAAAAGAGAACAAAGGGGAGAGAGAAAGAGAAGACAATAAAAGAGAAGGAGAAAAGAAAGGGGGAAACGAAGAGCATGTAGAAAGAGAGAAACAGAGAAAGGAAGAAAGGAAGGAAGGAGGAATGAAAGAGAAAAAAGAAGGAAGGAGAGAAAGATAGAAAAAGAAAGGAAGGAGAGAAAGAAAGATAAAGAAAGAAAGAAAGGACGGGAGATCGATAGGAAGATTAAACAGAAGAAGATAGAATGAGAAAAGGTCAGAAAGCAATGGTAAGAGAGAGAGAGGGAGAGAGAGAGAGAGAGAGAGAGCAAGAGAGAGAAAGAGAGAGAGAGAAAGAGGGACAGAAAGTGAAGGGAAGCTAGAGTAAGAAAAGGGAGAAAGAGTACAAAATGGAGAAAGAGAGAAATAGAAAGAAAGGGAAAAAGGAAATAAAGAAAAAAAGTGAGAAAGAGAAAGAAAATAGAAAGAGAAAAAGAAAGGGATAAAAAAGAGAGAATAAAGGGGAGAGAGAAAGAGAAAACGATAAAAAGAGAGAAAGAGAAAGAAAGGGTGAAATAAAAAAGCATATAGAAAGAGAGAAACAGAGAAAGAAAGGAAGGAAGGAGGAATGAAGAAGAAAAAGGATGGAAGGAGCGAAAGAAAGAAAAGTAAGGAAAGAAAGAAAGAAAGACAGGAAGGAAGAAAGGAAGGAAGGAAGGAAGGAAGGAAAGAAGGAAAGAAGAGAGATAGTGAGAGAGAAAACAGAAGATGGAATGAGAAAAAGTTAGAAAGCAATAGTAAGAGTGAGAGAGAAGGAGAGAGAGAGAGAGATTGTAAAGAGAGAGAGAGTAATAGAAAGTGAAGGAAGAAAAATGAATAAGATGTACCATTTTGACTCAGTCACTCAGTTCTCTCGTTTGCCCGCGTCCCTGCATCCTAAACGCATCATTTTTGTGGGGACCCAAAAACTTTTCGTCAGACAGATCCGCCATTGTTGTTTTGGTCTCGCGCCGTTCTCGGCAAACGAGATCTCGTTCCTTCGAGATGACATCATTGTTGTGGCGGTTGTCAAGTGAAAGAGAAGTATGCCTCCGTAAAAACAGTTGGTATTAGGTGCAAATCAACACAAATTGGTAATGTCTTCAGTGTCGGTAATAAGTCGAAACATAATACAGAAAGTGGTAACAACGGCAATAATTCCGGCACGAAAAAACGGCGGAGAAATTCTTCAGAAGACCGCAAAGGCAAGGAAAACACGCGTTTTGAAGCGAACGATTCGACGAAAGATAATAAACAAAAGAATACTCTTAGCAAGAAAAAGGACTTTCTGCCAAAATGGACTCAATTATATTCCTGGTGACGCTATGAGGAGGATGATAATGGATTGGACCTTGAGAAGGCATTACAACTGTGGCGGGACAGCAAACCACGAAGAATATATGAACTGAAAAATCTGAAGTGATAACTGCTTGGTATTACCAATTAACTGTGACGATTAAATCTGAATGAATATATAGATTTATATGATATATTTGTGGCCGATTTACAATGTCAACCTCGATAACACTCAATTTTGGGGACCCATAGATCTCTGTTGGGACCAATGTTCCCTGTAATTTTCCTTACGGGTCTGAGCGTTCACACAATGTCGGTGAGCAACGCTTGAAACAACAATGAGCCACCATAATCCCAAGTGTGGCAAGATCATTCATTATCAAACATGTTCAAAACATTTTGCTGAGTTTCCAGCAATGCAAAATAATTTTTCTCTTTTGAATGAATTGACTCATGTACTATTGCAAAGGTTGTACGGCCTACATACGTCGTTTGTTCTTACAACTCTTTCACAAGATATCCATTTTTTTTTTATTTCCTAAAATATTTTGTCGCATAATATTAACATTTTGGGGGCTTATTGAGTCGGTTGTAAGATACAGAACTGTACTTAATCACACTTTTTGAGTTGCAGTACAATGTTGGCAACAAGATTCACTTGATATCATTGGAAATTATTTGAATGCAACACAAACTTTTTCTTCTTTTTTCCGTGTTTCTTTTCTACTCTTTTTTTAAATTCCTTTAAAAAAAAAATCTCATTGTGATTATTTTTTCCGAGCTGTTACTTTTTTTATTGTATTTTTTATTGACTTTTTTCTTACATTTCTTTCTTTTCTTTTTTCCGTCTTTTTTCTAAATTTTTTCCTCTTTTTTTCTCTTCCTTTTGTTTCTTTTTTTCTCAGCTTTTCACTACTTTTTCATTTTGGTATTTTTTTCTTTTTTGTTCTATTCCTCCATTCCTTTAAGTCATTTTGTACATAATTTTACATAATATTTGGTCATGTTGGGATGAAAGAAGCAAATCAACCTGAAGAGCCGTTTAGGACCCGAAAGAGCCGGTTCCTTTTAGTGAGCCGAGCCAAAGAAGCCGGTTCTCGACAAACTCTACTAACTTTACTCAACTTCGTTCTACTTCGACTCGACTTCAAAATACCGCATTTAGGACACAACGTCAGGGGAACCCGTGTATTTTTACCTTCATGCACTGTAATTTTGACTTAAGTCGCTTCTTAATTAGTCATTTTGAGCCCTCATTTTTGTGCGCCGGCTAGATTTTCTTGTGCGCCGAGAATGTGCGAGCAGTGCGCAATTAGAGGGAACACTGGTTGGGACCCATAGATTTTTGAGCATGCGAGTCCCCGGGACCCATCACTTTTCACAGGTAAAATGAACACTAGTCACCCACAAAAAAACTCCACATAATTTTACTAGAAAATTACAATGACCCAACACTGGTGGGGTATTTCCAGCATAGGTCCTCAGGGGGCACCCGGTCCCCCCTCCCGGGTGTACAGTAAATGGCGTTACCCCTCGGGCGCTCCAGTTCATCACCGCAGAAGAGTTGTTTTAATCAAGCGGTGCTGGCCTCTTCGCACCTTCCCTCCAATGGTTATACGAGCGCCAGGCTGAGAATGCCACCCTGCCCTCCATTAAGGGGGACCTTTACCACACCGTTTTCCTTTTTTATTTGTTAAAAAAGTGGAGAATATCCAATAAAGTGTGTTCCGTTTCGCGATTGTGTCCCACTTGAAAAAGAAAGTCACAAAACTAGGGACTGACATGCAGTGTTCCCTCTAAACTCTAAGTACATTCTCAGCGCACAAGAAAATCTAGCCAGCGCACAAAAATCAGGGCTCGAAATTGCTAATTGAGAAGCGACTTAAGTCAAAGTTACAGTGCATGAAGGTAAAAATAAGGTGCGGTATTTTGAAGTCGAGTCGAACTAGAACGAAGTTGAGTAAAGTTAGTAGAGTTTGTCGAGAACCGGCTTCTTCGGCTCGGCTCACTAAAAGGAACCGGCTCTTTCGGGTCCTAAACGGCTCTTCGGGTTGTTTTTGCTTCTTTAATCCCAACATGACCAAATATCATGTAAAATTATGCACAAAATTACTTAAAGGAAGGGGGTAAATAGAACAAAAAATAAAAAAATAACCAAATGAAAAAGTAGTGAAAAGCTGAGAAGAAAAGAAACAAAAGGAAGAGGAAAAAAAGAAGGAAACATTTAGAAAAAAGGCCGGAAAAAAAGAAAAGAAAGAAATGTAGGAAAAAAGTAAATAGAGAACAAAAAGAAAAAAGTAACAGCTCGGAAAAAAAAATAAAGACAATGACACAATTTATTTAAAGGAAATTTAAAAAAGTAGAAAAAAACAAAAGTTTGTGTTGCATTCAAATAATTTCCAATTATAAAAGGAGAAATAATGAGGAGATAGAAAGAGAGAACACGAGATAAAAAAGAGAAAAATGGGGAAAAAAGGGAGTACGAGTTAGAGAAAACGAGAAAGCAAAGAAGAAAGAGAAAGAAAAAAAAGACGAAGGGAAGAGGGAGAAAAGAAAGGACAGAATGAAAGACAGAAAGAAAGACAGAAACTAACGAACGAACGAACACAAGAAAGAAAGAAAGAAAGACAGGCGCATGACCAATCTTTCGCTTACATAAAATACCTAAATAGCTCAAAGAAACTTTTTACAACGAGTGAGCACTCCTGTTTTAAAGATTGAAGAACTAATGTTATGATAAGAGCTCATCACTTGCACTCTAGCTTAAGCGTGCTTTTTTGATTCAGAACCCAATTGGGCCCTCCACTCCAAAACTTTACCCACCCTGAAGTAAACGATTCATTTGGGCTTCTCCAGAACCGAACGTGGTTCTCGGGTCTAGAGTCTTGTCCACCCACCCTGAAGTAAAAGATTCATTTGGATTTCTCCAGAACCCAACGTGGTTCTCGGATCTAAAATCTTGCCCACCCACCCTGAAGTAAAAGATTCATTTGGATTTCTCCAGAACCCAACGTGGTTCTCGGATCTAAAATCTTGCCCACCCACCCTGAAGTAAAAGATTCATTTGGATTTCTCCAGAACCCAACGTGGTTCTCGGATCTAAAATCTTGCCCACCCACCCTGAAGTAAACGATTCATTTGGATTTCTCCAGAACCCAACGTGGTTCTCAGATCTAAAATCTTGCCCACCCACCCTGAAGTAAACGATTCATTTGGATTTCCGTTTCCAGTTGGATTATCGCCTCCTAAAACGAACCGATTACACCCAGCCAATGCAAGTTCACGCGACGGGAAAAGAGCCGTCATCGTGATTTACGCCCGCGTCGGGGACAGACAAGCCCCCCGATACTGCCAGCCCCATGCTCGCCGCGCAGCATCCTAAATGGAGCATTTAAAACACAGATAATGAGTAAGCCTTCAAAACAACAACAATAGAGTGCGGATTGAATGGCTTCCCGCCCCTAAAGCCGCCCCCCAGAGCCGGCCACATTGTGGCCCCTCTCCCCTTTTCCCGGATTAGGGTCCGCACAAAGGGAGAAGGGGTCTCCGCCGCCACCTGAGGAATGATGAGTCACATGACGCCAAAAGCAGGGAGAAAGGTCGCTTCCTCTTCATGATTCCCGGGGGAAGGACCGGACTTTTGGGTTTTGTGCTGACTCAGCGGAAGCCCAGCCCATGATGGAGTACTTAAAACATGCTGACGTCAGCAAATGGATGACAAATAATTGACAATGGTTCTCAAACAGTGGGGTGGGGTCCGTTCAGGGAACCTAGAATTTTGGAAGGTTTTATTTACAGAATATTCTGAGCATAAATGAGCTAAAAACAATGTCTTGAGAAATTCACAAATGTAAAGTGCAACGATTTTCAGGGGAGGACTTTACAACAAGGAATGGAATTCTCTCATCTGAAGGCTTCTCTCCCAGGTCTCCTTGCAAGTTCGAATTCCATTTGATGTCTTCTCTCCTTATTTTGAGTCTTCTCTCCTTATTACTCGTTTGAACTCGGTGGCCACACGATAGAACAAACATTCTCTCGGGGGCCGGACTAGAAGAAATGAAAGAGAAATAAATAAGAGAAAGAGAGGAGGAGAAAAGTAGAGAGGGTGGGACGGAGAAAGAGAGAAAGGGGGGTAGAGAGAGAGAGAGAGAGAGAGAGCATGAAAGAGATAAAAAGAGAAATAGAGAGAAAGAAAGGGAGAGAAATAATGAAATCCAAGAGAGTGAAAGAGAGAGATATAGAGCATGATAGAAAAAGGGAGGAAGAGAAAGAGAGAAAGAGAGAAAGAGAGAAAGAGAGCGTAAAGAGATAAAAAGTGAAATAGAGGGTGAGGGGGAAAGAAAGAGAGAGAAATAATGAAATCCAAAGAGAAATAGAAGGAGAGAAAGAGAGAAGGGGAGAAAGAGAGAAGGGGAAAGCAAGAAATACAATAGAGAGTAAAGGGAAAAAGGAAGAGAGAGCAAAAAAAGGTAAAAAGACACAGAGAGAGTGAAAGAGACAGAGATAGAGCGTGAGAGAAAAGGGGAGGTAGAGAAGGAGAGAGAGAGAGAGACAGAAATAGATAAAAGTAAAATAGAGGGGGAGGGGGAAAGAAAGGGAGAAAAAGAATGAAATCCAATGAGAAATAGATAGAGAGAAAGAAAGAAGGGAAGAAAGAGAGAAGAGGAAAGCAAGAAAAAGAATAGAGGGTAAAGAGTAAAAGGAAGAGAGAGCAAAATAAGGTAAAAAGACACAGAGAGAAAGAGACAAAGAGGAACAAAGAAAGAAAAAAGAGACAAAGGGAGTGAAAGAGAAAGAGCATGAGAAAAAGGGAGGAAGAGAAAGAGAGAGAGAGAGAGAGAGAGAGCGTGAAAGAGATCAAAAGTAAAACAGAGGGAGAAGGGGAAAGAGAGGGAGAAAAAGAATGAATTCCAAAGAGAAATAGAAGGAGAGAAAGAGAGAAGGGGAGAAAGAGAGAAGGGGAAAGCAAGAAAGAAAATAGAGAGTAAAGCGAAAAAGGAAGAGAGAGCAAAAAAAGGTAAAAAGACAGAGAGAAAGAGACAAAGAGGAACAAAGAAAGAAAAAAAGAGAGACAGAGAGAGTGAAAGAGAGAGAGATAGAGCGTGAGAGAAAAGGGGAGGAAGAGAAAGAGAGCGAGAGAGACAGAAATAGATATAAGTAAAATAGAGGGAGAGGGGGAAAGAAAGGGAGAAAAAGGAATTAAATCCAATGAGAAATAGAAAGAGAGAAAGAAAGAAGGGAAGAAAGAGAGAAGAGCAAAGCAAGAGAGAGAATAAAGGGTAAAGAGTAAAAGGAAGAGAGAGAGCAAAATAAGGTAAAAAGACACAGAGAGAAAGAGACAAAGAGGAACAAAGTAAGAAAAAAAGAGACAGAGAGAGTGAAAGAGAGAGATGGAGTGTGAGAGAAAAAAGGGAGGAAGAGAAAGAGAGAGAGAGCGTGAAAGAGATAAAAAGTGAAATAGAGGGAGAGGGGGAAAAAAGGGAGAGAAATAATGAAATCCAAAGAGAAATAGAAGGAGAGAAAGAGAAAAGAGGAAATCAAGAAAGAAAATAGGGAGTAAAGGGAAAAAGGAAGAGAGAGCAAAATAAGGTAAAAAGACACAGAGAGAAAGAGACAAAGAGAAACAAAGAAAAAAAAAAGACAGAGAGAGTGAAAGAGAGAGAGAGAGAGCGTGAGAGAAAAAGGGAGGAGGAGAAAGAGAGAGAGAAATACAGGGTTTGTGACAGGCACCTGGCTTTGGCAACATCATATTTCTTGTTTTTCAGTTTTTCTCTTGCGCTTCTCTGAGCGTTGTCTCGCGGGCCGGATTCAATCCCTTAGCGGGCCTGATTTGGCCCGCGGGCCACCTTTTAGTCACCCCTGAACTAAACTTTCAATTTAACACGTGGTTTTATGGCAAAAAATGGATTATTAGTCGATGTATCCATGACTTGCACCTTGGTGTGTTGAATAATCGAAGTGTAAAATTGAGCCGTCGATTTTGACTGTACCCCCTTACTGAAAGGTGTGTGTAGGTGGGTGGGATTGTGTGGGGGGGGCCGAAGGGGGGTCAACCTAACAGCTGTTGCGACACATGGCGGCTCTGACACTGCAACATGAGGAGCACGAGGTTCAACTGACAAATCCACACATGGGGGCCGGAGGAAGTACGGGGCCAGGTGCCGAATAACACCCCCCCCCCCCTTCCTCGCGTACCCCCAGAAACAAAAACAACAACAACAACCAAAACAGAAACAGACGCCAAAAGAGAACGCGTGAGGACTCGCGCCGCCATCCGTAAATCTCATTTCCTTATTAAAAAAAAACTTACGGACACCCCCTAACCAATGTTCCCTGTAATTTTCCTTACAACGCTTGAAACAACAGTGAGCAACCGTAATCCCAAGTGTGGCAAGATAATTCATTATCAAACAGTTTCCGGCAATGCAAAATGATTTTTCTCTTTGGAATGAATTGACTCATGTACTATTGCAAAGGTTGTACGGCCTACAAACGTCAACACAAACTTTTTCTTCTTTTTTCCGTGTTTTTTTCCTACTTTTTTTTAAATTCCTTTAAAAAAAAAAATGGTGTCACTGTGTTTATTTTTTTCCGTGCTGTTACTTTTTTCTTTTTGTTCTGTATTTACTTTTTTTCCTACGTTTTTTTCTTTTCTTTTTTTCTGTCTTTTTTCAAAATGTTTCCTTCTTTTTTTTTCTCTTCTGTCACGTGGGGACCGGACCAGAACGGAGGCAGGAGGCAGGAAGGGAGAACTCATGTGCGTTGACGATCAAAACTTTTATTTAGCAAAATAAAAGTCGTCCAAAACTCGGGGACAAGACAGAACAAACAGGCTTTAACTAAAAACGTGCAACTCGAACAAAACAGGACAGAGCAAAACAGAACGGGAGATGCAGACAGAAAATGCAATGAGCCAGCACCCGCAAAACCCACAACCCACCCTTAAGTAGCACACATGTAAGTTAGCTGATCTGCTTCAGCTGGTGCCCAGCCTGTCGCCATGCCGACCATGCTGGACATGACATCTTCCTTTTGTTTCTTTTTTTCTCAGCTTTTCACTACTTTTTCATTTTGGTATTTTTTTTCTTTTTTGTTCTATTCATCCCTTTTTTTAAGTCATTTTGTGCATAATTTTACATAATATTTGGTCATGTTGGGATGAAAGAAGCAAAAACAACCCGAAGAGCCGTTTAGGACCCGAAAGAGCCGGTTCCTTTTAGTGAGCCGAGCCGAAGAAGCCGGTTCCCGACAAACTCTACTAACTTTACTCAACTTCGTTCTACTTCGACTCGACTTCAAAATACCGCATTTAGGACACAACGTCGGGGGAACCCGTGTATTTTTACTTTCAAGCACTGTAACTTTTGACTTAAATCGCTTCTTAATACGTAATTTTGAGCCCTCATTTTTGTGCGCTGGCTAGAACAACAACAATAATGATTCGTAATATAATGCATCAAGGCAAGCCGTTTGAGAGCCGGCTCTCTTTAACGAGTTGAGTCGAAAAAGCCGGTTCTCTAAAAGGAGACGGACTTCCTTTCTCTACACACTACCACATGAAATCCGATGTTGAATGATACATGATGGGAAAACCCCAGGCGGCAGACGCATGCGCGCAGTAGCATCGAACCGCTCGCTTCGTTTGCAACGAAAAAAACAATACCGAGATTGAGGCCACCGCGGTGAACTCGTTTGACCTGAATGATTTGCCGTTTCGTGATAGTCGGTGTATACCGGATGGGACCCATAATTGACAAATTTGCGTTTTTCCGTACAGATTTTCTTGTACGTCGTACACGTCTTAAAATGCATAATAAACGTCCTTTGTACGGCAAAATCGTACAGGTTGACGGGTATGGTATAAATCGCACTAGGCAAAAAATGCATAAGGAAAAATCATACATAAGTAGCATCTGGAGTATACAGACGCTGCCCCACTTACAAACGAGTTACGGACGATCGTCAGTAAGTTGAATTTGTTCGTAAGTTGCTTCAGTGCTATATTTTGTATGTTTAAGGCCTGTATAAGTAACCTGTATTTTCTTGTACTAAAAAATACATATTTCATAAAATAATATGCTCTATAAAGATAAATAAGGTTGAGTTTAACTTACTTTTGGAAGATGCGCTACAAGAGGTCCTCCTCCGTAGTAAAAAGTAGCCGAGAAAAAGCTTCCGACCATTTTCTCAACCGCATCAAGCTTTCTTGTTCCACTTTTATTTTAAAAAAGAGCAAACGCTCGCCTCTCCTTTACACTTTACACCAACGTTAATGAATGAATGCACGAGATATTAAACAATAAAAATGTCAAAGTTCTTAGCGCGCTGGAGATACAGTACAGAATATTTACACACGAAATAGGAAAAGAAAGCCTGATTCCTTTTTCATGGTGGATGCTGGGTGACTTCTCACAGCGCCACCACAAGCCGGTAGCAGCGGAAAGAAGCACCAAAGTAATGTCCTGTACTCGGAAAAAGGTGTACAATACAAAGTCTAACAAACTGCAATGTCCGGATATTTTTCAACATCCCGAAAAAAATGTTCGTATATAACGTTTTTGTCACGGTTGCCATGGCGCCCAATTTACCCAGCGAGCACCAAATCGCGGTCTTTTTCCTCTCCCACTGACTTCTCCGATCCCTCTATGAAGCATTGTGTGAAGCGTTACACTTTTGGGTCCACTGCTTGTCCCGGTCGTGAAAGCTTCCTGTTTGATATGTGGTAGTCGGCATATACAGATACAGTGGGTGGTGCATGGCTTATCTTCTTATCTGCATTTCTATAGCGCTTTTCAAGTCAATGACTTCCCAAAGCGCTTTACAATGTGCTCCACATTTCCCAATAGCGGCCTTGCAGCCATGTAAGGCGCTAACCTGCTTATTGGGGGTATTTAGGGTTCAGTGTCTTACCCAAGGACACTTCCACATGTAACACAGACGAGCCGGGATTCGAACTGGGATCCCTTGATCCCAAGATGAGCGCTCTACCTCCTGAGCTACTGCCACCCCTTTTTTTTGTGTTGGTTTTTATCAAATACATTTTCCTCCAAACTGCAACTTACAGACACTCCCCTACTTACGACCATTCGACTTTACGTAAGACTCTCAGGACCGGAATGGGAACAGAACCCACTCGCGTAACTCACAAATTTGATTAGAAGAAAGGGGATTGCTGGACGTGGGACATCTAGAAGACATTTTGAATGTCTGATTGGCTCCCTGTCCCTTTTTAAACCCAGTCCTGTCACTCTCCGGTTGTCAGTCCGTCTGCGAACCTCTGTTGATACAAAGCAAGCCTTTTTTTTTGGGCCTGACTCCCGCCTGTCCCGTTTTTGCACCCGTTTTTCCACTTGCCCGTTTCTGATCTCCCCGTTTGTCTCCGGCTACGACCTGTTTTGATCCCGACCACATCTGCTCTCCCGTCCGGGCTTAGGACCCGTTTTTGATCCCGACTACGTCTGCTCTCCCGTCCCACATTTTGACAGCTTATTTTTTGTTATGCTTTTTCCGGCGGATTAAATCCATTGCCGGGCCCGATATGGCCCATGGGCTGTAGTTTGGCCACCCCCGAGCTAAGGTCATGCCAAACAAAGGCAAACGTTCCCAAGCGAATGCCATTGCTGAAGCCCGCAGCGACATCGGATGGAGATAATAGCCCGGGGTTCTCTCTCTCCCTCTCTCTCCTTCTCTACCAGGCGAGGTGAGGCTAGGTTTAATGCCTGCTATGACCAGAAGGAGCGGGGGTAGGGGTGGGGGTGGAGGTGGGCCGGGGTCTTAAGCCCGGACAAAAGGAGCATTTGGGCACATGAAGAAGTCATCATCATTAAGCCACTGGAAGTTTACTGTCCAGTTATAAAGCTCATTTTAAAAGTGGGGGTGGGGGGGTGTACCGAGGGGAGGGGGCAAGTGGGCCAATTTCACGCCTTTGTGGCCGGATCGGAAGAGGTGACCTTGCCACACACTCTGGACTCCAACCAGATCCTCATTAAAATCTCTAAGTAGATTTATATTATTTTTTAGCAAACTTCGCATGCAATTTTGAAAGCGTTTCCTAATTCTTAATTTGAATTATAACATTTCAAAGGGGCTACCAGTTTCGAAACCATGTCATTACTATGTTGTTACTATGTAATTAACAAAGATAGGGTTTAAAGAGCCACAGTCAACCACTAAAACATCATACCGGTTTATAAATCGCTTTTCCTACAAAATCACAATGACCCATCCCTGGTGAGCTGTTTTCAGAACGTCCACAGGCTTCTCAGCGATTCTGAGGGGGCTACCTGGTGCCCTCGGGCACGACGTTGATGACCCTTGATCTAGAACTTTAGATCCCAAATCAATTGTTTTATGCAATTAGTTCAATTTATTGAATCCATTTTTCAATAATATTATGTTTCGATAATGTTTTTGAAGGTGGGAGCTCCTTTTATATGTAGATATCTCTAGAGAAAGATCTCTATCTCTAGAGAGAAAGAGAGAAATATCTATCTCTAGAGAGAGAGAGAGAGAGAGAGAGAGAGAGAGAGAGAGATATCGCTAGAGAGATATATATCTTTAGAGAGAGAGCGGAAGATATATATCTTTAGAGTGAGAGAGAGATCTATCGCTAGAGAGGAAGAGAGAGAGAAATATCTATCTCTAGAGGAAGAGAGACAGGGAGAAAAATATCTATCTTAGGAGAAAGAGAGAGAGAGAGAGAGAGAGAGAGAGAGAGAGAGAGAGAGAGAGAGAGAGAGAGAGAGAGAGATGTCTATCTCTAGAGAGAGGGAGAAAAATATCTATCTTTCAAGAGAGAGAGAGACGGATCTATCTAGAGAGAGAGAGAGAGAGAAAGAGAGAAAGAGAGAGAGAGAGAGAAATAGAGAGAAAGAGAGAGAGAGAGAGAAAGAGGGAGAGAGAGAGATCTTTAGAGAGAGGGAGATATCTATCTTTAGAGAGAGAGGGAGAGAGAAAGAGAGAGAGATATCTATCTTTAGAGAGAGAGGGAGAGAGAAAGAGAGAGAGAGAGAGAGAGAGAGAGAGAGAGAGATGTCTATCTCTAGGGAGAGGGAGAAAAATATCTATCTTTCAAGAGAGAGAGAGAGATCTATCTAGAGAGAGAGAGAGAGAGAGAGAGAGAGAGAGAGATCTTTAGAGAGAGATATCTATCTTTAGAGAGAGGGAGAGAGAGAGAGAGAGAAAGAGAGAGAGAGAGAGAGAGAGAGAGAGAGAGAGAGAGAGAGAGAGAGAGAGAAAGAGAGATAGAAATATCTCTCTCAAGAGAAAGAGCAATATCTATCGGTAATTAAATTAACGTCGAGCTAAATTTAAGAAAGAGACCGGGAAGAGAGCAGCTGATGATAATTTGGGCTGTGTTGATTACTCATATTATTGAATCACAAATACGTACATTAAGTATAATTAGGACCTTCTTTTCACCATCATGTATATAATGATAATGTTTTAAACAGGTTTGTATCCCATGCCATAAAACACTATCACTTAATATCTTTATTTTATTCTTAAGAAACAGAAAAAAAAAAGAATTTTAAACAGAATTTTCACCAATCGCCGAGTTATAAAGCTCCTTTTAAAAAGCATGGCACGCGTGATGCTGAGGTGATGCGGTGGAGTATGCGTGGGGGTGGGAGTAGATAAGGGAGGGGGGATGCTCATTCCCTGCCTTTGATTGGAAAAGGTGACCTCGCCCCCATTCGCCCACGCATGAGTTGAAGGGCTCGCCTCTTAACCTTTAAGCCAATGCCGCCAACAGCCAAGAAAAGCTACACGATTCTGGACGCGCCAGGGATTTTTGCCCTGATGGTCAAATTTTAAAACAAATTTACGATCTCCGTTTAAGCATAATTCTTTTTCCCTTTGAGACAAATCGGATATTTTCGACATTTTATGCAAAAAGAAAAATAATCGGACCTTTTCATCCATCCATCCATCCATTATCTGCACCGATTATCCACAATAGGGTCACGGGGGTACTGGAGCCATTCCCAGCTAAATTCGGGCAGTGGGCAGGGGACACCATGAACTGGCTGCCAGCCAGTCGCAGGGTACACAGAGACGTGTCATGATTACCGATGTGAATCACCTGTGTCCGCTCATTTGGCACCAGCCGCTGCGGGCTCTGATTGGCTCCCTGTCCCTTTTTAAACCCAGTCCTGTCACTCTCCGGTTGACAGTCCGTCTGCGAACCTCAGTGTACTCTAGGCAAGCTTTTTCGACCCTTACTCCCACCTGTTTTTGTTCCCGTCTGTTTCCCGGCTTCGACCTGTCTACTCTCCTCTCCTGGCTTACGACTTGTTTCCGATCCCCACCCCTTTTTTTGCTCTCCTGTCCGGGCTACTGACCCGTTTTTTTCCGTTCCCAACACGCCATCGCTCGCTCGCCACGGAAGTCCCACTTCCACGTTCAGAGCGTCCTGCTTCCCGCGCCCAGCGATCACCAGATGGTGGGTGCAATCCTTTCCTTCTTCTAATAAAACTGAGAGAAACGTAACACAAGTGGGTCCTGTCTCCGTTCTGGTTTGGCATAAATGAATTGATACAAGGCAAGCCTTTATTTGACCCTGACACCCGTCTGTTCCATTTTTGCACTCGTTTCCTGCCTGCCTGTTCCTGATCTCTCCGTTTGTCTCCGGCTACGACCTGTTTTGATCCCGACCACGTCTGCTCTCCCGTTCCAGCTTAGGACCTTTTTTGATCCCGACGACGTCTGCTCTCCTGTCCCTGCTTACGACCTGTTTCTGACCCCGACCTGTTTTTCCGTCTCTGACACCGCCATCGCATCGCCCGCTACGGAAGATCTACTTCCGTATTTGTATCACATTCCGAGTGCGAGAGCGACTAGCTTCCCGCGTCCAGCGAACACCGGATCATGTGCGCAACTCTTTCTTTCAATAAAACTTTACGCAATTGGGTCCTGATTATGTTCTGGTCGTAAAAGAGACGGACAATTCACTCGCTCATTCACACCTAGGGACAATTTAGACCGGCCAATGAACCTGACATGCATGTTTTTGGAATGTGGGAGGAAACCGGAGTGCCGGGAGGAAAACCCACGCAAGCACAGGGAGAACATGCAAACTCCACACAGGAGGTTCAATCTCATGACCTCAGAACTGTGCATCACACGCGCTAATCACTGTGCCGCCGTGTTACCAGACTGTTTCATATTATTTTATACAGGACTCAAGGTTTGGGTGTGCGTGATAAAAGGTTTTTGATATCCAACCCCTAGCAAAAACTATAGAATCACAAGTCTTGGGCAAGCCCTCATTCAGACATTTTAATCTGTAGAATAAGACTCAGAACACAAACAGGAAACAATCGTAGGGTCATTTCAAAGTGCCACATATTGGCCTTCACTAAAAAAAATGACGATAAACGTTGCATTGGTTAGTAAATGTTACTTTTTTAGAGCAAGTACAGGGAATAAAAATGAATCACTTAATTCTAAGAAAAAAAACAATATGGAATCATGAAAAACTGACATAAAAATCACAATATATCACAATATATCACTAGTATTTAGTCGCACCACCTTTAGCTTTTATGACAACTTGCAGACTCTGAGGCAGGGGTGTCAAACTCAAAATCACAGTGGGCCAAAATTAAGCAGAGTGCTACGACTGGTACAAGCAGCGGACCCAAATGCGTAACGTTTCACGCAATGCTTTAAGGGATCGATACAGGAAACACAATCAGCATACGGGAAGCTGGGACAGGAGAACGGAGCTTGGATCAATACAGGAAACAGACTCAGGAAACGGGTAGCTGGGACAGGGGAACGGAGCTTGGATCAGGAATGGATGCAGGAAACAGAATCAGGATACGGGTAGCCGGGACAGGAGAAGGGAGCTTGGATCGGGGGTCGATACAGGAAACAGAATCAGGATACAGGATACAGGATACAGGACAGGTCAGGAACAGAACGGGAGCCAGAGTCAAAAAATGCTTGTTGCAGGTGCGGAAGTTCGCTGATGGACTGACAAGGAGTGAATGGAAGCGTTGAGTTTAGATAGGAAGGGAACCAACCAGGAAACAAGCAGCAGCTGGAGCCAAACAAGCGGTAGAAAGTGGACAAAAAAAGCGATCCAACCATTTTCTCAACCGCATCAGGCTTTCTTATTCCACTTTCATTTCAAAAGAAACAGCTCGCCTCTTCTTTACACTTTACACCAACTTTATTGAATGGATGCACGAGATATTAAACAATGAAAATGTCAAAGTTCTGAGCGGGCTGGAGATTCAGGACAAGTACCACTGTATGTTGACATACGAACTAGGAAGAGGAAGCAGATTTCTTCTTTGGGGTGGATGCTGGGTGATTTGACGCATAGTGTCAAATCAACGTGCATCCCCGGGACGCAACATTTTTGACACCAAATTGTCATTATTACCCAACTTTTTTTAACAAAGATTTACCGCACTCCAAACTGTTTGTCACGAGATCCGCCATTGTTGTTTTGGTCTCGCGCCGATCTCGGCAAACGAGATCTCGTTGCTTCGACATGACGTCATTGTTTTGGTGGTTGTCGAGTGAAAGAGAAGTATGCTTCCGAAAAAACTGTTGGTATTAGGTGTATATCAACACAAAATTGGTAATTTCTTCAGTGTCAGTAATAAGTCGAAACATTATACAGAAAGTGATAACAACGGCAATAATTCCGGCACAAAAACGGCGGAGAAATTCTTCAGAAGACCGCGAAGGCAAGGAAAACACGTGTGTTGAAGCTAACGATTTGACGAAACAAAAACAAAAGAATACTCCTAGCAAGAAAAGGACTTTTCTGCCAAAAGGGACTCAATTATATTCCTGGTGCCACTATGAGGAGGATGATAATGGAGGCTACATGTTCTGTGATGCGTGCACCCAGCGTGAAAAAAAACTGGATTGCATAAATCATTTCGCAATACGAACTTTCAAAAAAGCACATTGGATCGGGACAATGAAAACCACAAATTAGCTATGGAAATTCCGTTGCTGCAATTGGACCTTGAGAAGGCATTACAACTGTGGCGGGACAGCGAACCATGAAGAATATATGAACTGAAAAATCTGACGTGATTAAAACCGCATGAATATATAGACTCATATTTCAGCAATATTATTTTGTATAATGTACAATATTGTTGTGAACTGAAAAATCTTGAAGTGATAACTGATTTGTATTACCAATGAACTGTGATGATTAAAACTGAATGAATATATAGATTTATATTATATATTTGTCGCCGATTTACAATTTCAACCTCGATAACACTCAATTTTGGGGACCCATAGATCTCTGTTGGGACCCATAGATTTTTGAGCATGCGGGTCCCCGGGACCCATCACTTTTCACAGCTAAAATGAACACCGCTAATTACTGTTGCCGCTTATCAGATACGAAGCCATTCCATCTATGATTTATTCTACAAATGGTCGGGTGTGCACGAGACGGCGTGCACGGCCGCCACTTTACAACGTCGTTCATGACCGTGCAATAAAAACGAAGAAGGCCTGTCAGTGAACCTAATCTGCATTTTACAACAGCGACGGGGTTGAACGCCAGTTCAGGCCGGGACACACACACAAGCAGGACCTTAATGCCTTTACGGACTTATTCATATTGAGTTCTATTTCATACAGTAAAGCTGTCAGTGGCCGTGGTCAACCGTCGGTCAATGGTAAAGGGCAAGATGAGTTGAGCGGGGAACAAAAGCGTTTCAGGTGGGTTTAGGGTTTTTTGTTGTTGTTTTTTTTTTGTTGAACGCGTCTTTATTTTATCCTTATTGACGCATGACCAGGCCTTGCTCTCCCCCCAAAGGGTTGTAAAGCGTGTTTGGTATTTGTTGGAGGGTGTAAAAGAAGGGCTGAAAGTGCCCAGGCTATCAAAACATTTGCCTCTTATCAGATGACGGAAGAGCTCACCCGGGGGTCAGGTTCCGGGTTGCAGGGGCTGCAGTTACGAGATCAACTGGGGGGAGGTTACCAAAATGTGCTTCATTCATTTATAAAATAAAAATGTTCCCTGTAATTTTCCTTACGGGTCTGAGCGTTCACACAAAGTCGGTGAGCAACGCTTGAAACAACAGTGAGCAACCATAATCCCAAGTGTGGCAAGATCATTCATTATCAAACATGTCCAAAACTTGACATCACGTTACATTTTGCTGAGTTTCCGGCAATGCAAAATGATTTTTCTCTTTTGAATGAATTGACTCATGTACAAAGGTTGTACGGCCTACAAACGTCGTTTGTTCTTACAATTCTTTCACAAGATATCCATTTTTTTTCCCCCGATATATTTTAATATATATATAACATTTTTGGGGGCTAATTTAGTCGGTTGTAAGATACAGAACTGTTCTTAATCACATTTTTTAGTGGAAGTACAATGTTGGCAACAAGATTCACGTGATATAATGGGAAATTATTTGAATGCAACACAAACTTTTTCTTCTTTTTTCCGTGTTTTTTTCTACTTTTTAAAATTCCTTTTAAAAAAATCTCATTGTGTTTATTTTTTCCGAGCTGTTACTTTTTTCTTTTTGTTCTCTATTTACTTTTTTCCTACGTTTCTTTCTTTTCTTTTTTTCTGGCTTTTTTCTAAATTTTTCCTTCTTTTTTCTCTTCCTTTTGTTTCTTTTTTTCTCAGCTCTTCACTGCTTTTTCATTTTGGTATTTTTTACTTTTTCTTCTATTCCCCCATTCCTTTAAGTCATTTTGTGCATATTTTTACGTAATATTTAGTCATGTTGGGATTAAAGAAGCAAAAACAACCCGAAAGAGCCGGTTCTTTTTAGTGAGCCGAGCCGAAGAAGCCGGTTCTCGACAAACTCTCCTGACTTTACTTTTCAACTTCGTTCGACATTGACTTCAAAATACCGCATTTAGGACACAACGTCAGGGGAACCCGTGTATTTTTACCTTCATGTACTGTAACTTTGACTTAAGTCGCTTCTTAATTAGTAATTTCAAGCCCTCATTTTTGTGCGCTGGCTAGATTTTTTGTGCACAGAGCATGTGTGAGCAGTGCGCAATTGTGCACGCACACAGCTTAGAGGGAACGCTGGTTTGGGCTAAAACACGAGCAGCTCTAGTGACTAGATTGAAATGATTATGTCGAGGGGTTTTGTGTCTCATGCTAAAGTTTCATATTGGTAAATTAATACTGTAAAAAAATATATTCATTGAATATTAAACTATGTAGAGTAGACCCCTGTGATTTCATAGTAATTCATTCTGAGGTGATACATTGCCATATGGTAGGGGATTGAAACTGAATGTCAGCACCAGAAACAGGACCCACTTGTGTGACGTTTACCACAAGTTTTATTGAAAGAGAAAGGAAGGGCTGCGCCCACGATCCGGTGTTCGCTGGGGATTGTGATCCGACCACGGAAGTGGGTCTTCCGTAGCGAGCCATGGCGATGTCAGGGGCGGAAAACTGGTCGTTAGCCGGGACTTGGAGAGCAATACGTGGTCGGGGTCGGAAACGAGTCGTAAGAAAGAACGGGAGAGTAGTCGTGTTCGGGATCAAAAACGGGTCGTAAGTCGGGACGGGAGAGCAGACGTGGTCGGGACCAAAACGGGTCGTAGCTGGAGACTAACGGCAGCAAAAACGGGACAGGCGAAAGTCAGGGGTCGAAAAAGGCTTGCCTGGAAAAACAGAGGTTCGCAAAACGGACTGACCACAAGGGATTGACAGGAGTGGATTCAAACAGTGACAGGGAGCCAATCAGAACCCGCAACGTGTGGCGCCAAAAGCTGAGTCACATCAGTCATCATGACACCGAATACCTTCCAAACCCTTGGTACACCGAGCAAAAACATGAATAAAAACATAAATAGTCTACAGTAATTCTTATACTGTATGTATGATGAAAATAAATATACATGTAAAGGAAAAAATGTGTTGGATTTACCTTTAGTGTAACGTGACTTTACCTGGGCAAATGGAGTAAGTGGGTGGATGCAGATGGAAAAAGAAGACAACTGAGTAAAGTTAAAAATAGTTTAAAAACTTCAATTTTTAAGATTTTCATGTCCTTAAAATAAAGTGTTTCTTTAGTCCCCCCTGTTATGCTTTTGCCTCTCCCTTTAGCGCCACAACACGTCTTGGGACCTATAGTTAAATCAATTCAGTTTGTTACACCAGATACTGAACAAAACAAAGAGAGAGCACGGCATAGTGGGAGGGAGTTCAGCCGATAACATGTCGGCATCCGCATGAAGCCATGACACAAACCTATAGCTTGTTGAGTACGCAAAATAATCTGTTGTCGATGACGTATAGTGGGGAAAAGTGCCATAAAGAAGGGCCGAAAATCATGTATTCCACATTGTAACGCGAATTATTGTAAGCAAAAGACGTCGTAACCCAGGCGTCTACTGTATTAGGGATTCTTATTGTAAAAAAATACTAAGAATGTTCTATACTGCATATACCAGTAATAGCTACCATAAAGAGTACCAATACCTTACCTTGCCGATGCCTATCAGTCCCGAAACTGGTACTTGGAATCAGTACTTGCCCATCCCTGAAATCAGAACAAAAAAAAATTATAAAAGCAAAAATGAACAAATTGGTGGTCAATATATTGCACTTAATTGAAAGTACAATAACGAATCTATATTCGTTTTTATAATAGAAAATCAATTGTCAAATGTCTCTGAAATCAAATACCGTAAATTCCGGACTATAAGCCGCTACTTTTTTCCCAAACTTTCAACCCTGCGGCTTATTCAGTGATGCGGCCAATTTATGTAATTTTTCTAACGGCCGCCAGCGGCGCTCGAGTACAAAAGGTAAGATTTAGACCGGTGGAATATATGCGCAGAGGAAGACTGCAACTTCTTGGCTTGTGCATAAATTAAATTAGCGTAAACATACCCTCATCATGCAAAGTGCAAAAAGAAGGCACATGAAAAAATTCACCATCACCAACGGGTTTTGAAAAGCCGGTCTGCTGCGTGACGGAGAGGAGGGCACAGAATTCAGGAGTGGATGGGAGCGTGGGACGACGTCTATATGACAAAGTTTCTTTCCGACACTGAGGAAGACGACTTTGATGGCTTCAGTTCTAAGGAGGAAGATGAGGACGGTTTACCGTGATTTTTACAAGTACGGTATGTTTTTTTAACAGACCCGTTTACTGTGTTGCTAGTGTGTTGCTACCATTAACTGCCCTGTCACAGGCACCGTTTGGGATGAAAGTTATATTATTATTATTAAAGCTTTGAAAACTCTCTCGGTGTATCGTCTTTCTTTGTAAATATGTGTAACCCATCTATAATATGTATTTGCAACTGTATATTTTTGTAATGTATTTATTTGTAATTATTTTGATATGTTTTAGACGGGCGAATGAAAAAGAAGGGGCGGAACAAACGCGGGGTGACGGGAAGTGGGGTAAAGGTGAGACCTGTTTGTGGACGCGGCGGACAATAGTGGATATATATTTTTCCCACCCTTACCTTTGGAAATATACACTATTTTCCTTGGATTACTTTCAACGGGACCCGGACTCTGCAGGTCTGCATCAAACCTTAAGTACCGGTATCATTTTCAGTTCATTTTGCTGGCTGTGATTTTTGGACTGTGTACTTTAATGAAGGACATTCAGTTTCAATCGCGGGACTTGGGTTAATTTTGTGCTTGTGTTAGATTTTCTAATGTGGGCGCATGCGGCTTATATACAGGTGCGGCTTGTGTAAGTACAAAATCGGTTTTCCTCTTAAAATGTGGTAGGTGCGGCTTATAATCAGGTGCACTCTATAGTCCGGAATTTACGGTAACTTAAAATAAAAAAATATATATGTTCAAAAAAACACGTGTTAATGTTTGTTATCTACCAATTCTTGACCTTTGGAGGGTATCCAATCATGAATTATAACTCATTTATCTATAAATTGTAAGATTGAGCTAATTTTCTGTTTAAGAATAAAACGTTTTTATATGAAATTTGATTTCTAGAAATTGTATTAAAGAAAAAAAACTGTCAGAATTCTATTCAAGAGAATTATCTCAGCTTCAAATGTAAACGGTCTGCATCTATATAGTGCTTTTCAAGTCACTGTAGATCTCCCAAAGCACTTTACAATTTGCTTCACACACGGATAGCAGCGTCAGCCATGCAAAGCAACTACCTGCTAACCAAGAGCAGTAGGAATTCAGTGACACTTCGACATAACACAGAGGAGCCGGGAATCAAACCTGCGACCTCTTGATTGCAAGACGAGTGCTTTACATCCTGAGCTATTGCTTGTTCTTACCAAATAAAGATAAAAACCTCTTAAAGGCATTTGTGTTCCAATCAAAGACTTATTGTAAACAAATCAATTAAAGAAAGATTTCAATTTTCCTGGTAAATGTCGATGGCCTAAATATTTCAGTTAATACACAAGAGTGGTAAGAAGAATAGTGGTGATCTGGTGATTTTTTTTTCTCTTTGGTTGGGAACCTATGGATCGCGAGTATACTTATGGCTCAGAGATAAAATTGCCCTCATGCAAATCTCATCTGGAGCGTTCCAAATATGATAAGCGGGGTTCGGAGTCTGTTGCATTGAATAGCTGGCGTATCACTAGTATTGTGAACATTTTGGTCCAGTATATAAAAAAACATAGTCTTCAGTACCGTTTACAGGCAGGGTGTCAGGGTGTCAACAGACCCCAATTTGACTGTGCATCGCTAAGGAATCCTTTATATGGAAGCTCATTAAACAATTTAGGTTTACTGTTGGGACACTTAATGATAAAAACCCACCAAAAACTGTAATCAGCCAAGCACACAGAGCAATATGATTGGATGAGCAGTAGGGGTGGCCGCAGCTATGAGCACAGCTCAGTTCTGTCTACCCAGGGCTATCTGCAACGAAGGTAAGTACGTCAGGATTCTTGTTTGCGAAAAAAAAACAACCTAAAATAAATAAATAAATAAGAATAAAAGAATCCTCGTTTGCAGTATTTTGTGACATTTAAAAAAAAGGCCTCTGCTTGCACCTTGGTTTAAAACATCATTTATGGAAAAATATGAAGGTCAAAATGAGCCTCAATGATCTTGAGTAATTACTGGAGGGAGACAAGTTTAATGTGGTGTATTTGTTGATATGAAACACAGGTTTTGGCATTGTAATTTCATCTCATCTCATTAGCTGCGCCGCTTATCCTCAGTAGGCTCGCGGGGGTGCTGGAGCCCATCCCAGCAATCATCGGGCAGTGGGCAGGGGACACCCTGAACTGGTTGGCAGCCAATCGCAGGGCACACAGGGACAGACAACTCTCTCGCTCATTCACATTTAGGGACAATTTGGACCGGCCAATCCACCTGAAATGCATGTCTTTGGAATGTGGGATGAAACAGGAGTGCCCGGAGGAAACCCAGGCCAGCACGGATAGAACATGCAAACTCCGCACAGGAAGGCTGGTAGCTGGATATGATCCCTTGACCTCAGAACCGTGCCGCAGAGACGCTAACCACTGCGCCGCCGTGCTGCCCTCATCCATATATATTATATAAAAATGCACGGGAAGAACATACAAACTCGGCACAGGAAGTCCGGCTGCTGGATTTGAACCCACACAGGAGGTCCCCAAGATCTTAGAACTGTGCCGCACACGCGCTAACCACTGCGCCGCCGTGCTGCATTTGTAATTCCATAAATGTTCTTAAATTATCTAACGTCAAACAGTGAAATAAAATCCACTGTCTGTGGAGCGAGTTTAGTGGTTTTGCTGGAATTTGTCTTAAAGAATATAGCATGGTTCTCTCTAAAAACGTTCAAAATATTTTGCTATTATGGCTCTTTTGGTCCGAAAGGTTCCCGACCCCTGCTGTGAAGTGTCTTCAGTTCAATTGTATTGTTTTGTTTTTTTACTAAGCCTTCACAGTCTCCATCTGTCTGCAGGATGAAGAGGTCTAAGGGGGCCTTCATTCAGGTTTACTGTCACTTTGGCCTATCAGCCAGGTTTTGTGTGTATGTCGGAGGGTTCGGGGGGGGCGGGATTGGTTCAAGCCCACCGACAAAAGATTGGGATCCACACTCCCATTGTCCCGTTAAGACAAAAAGATTCCTGCTGATGCCTGACGGGAATTAAGCGCATTGCCGGGGGCAACCTGCTGCTTATTAATCAGGCCGGTGTGTCGGCATGAAGTTAGGTTGGGGCGAGGAAGTCAATGGAAAAGGGATGCAATGGGGTTTTTTGGAAGCCGGGGTCGGGAAAAAGGACGTGACGGATGCGGCGAGCGCTCGGCTGAAGGAAGTCTGCCGGGAAAGAGGGGGGGGGGGGGGGGGGGGGGGGTTCATGGAGACGCTTAGAGGCCTCTTTGTCCATGTGTCAATCACAAGCGATTCAAGGTGGTTCGGAGAGGAACAAGAAAGGAGAAGCGCTATTGTGGAAGACACATAACAAACTTCTTCCTTTCTTCTTTCTTACAGCTACTTGGAGATTGAGGTGCAACCAAATGGAATGACCTTAGATCAAATGTATTGGGACATTGAGAACATTTGGAGTTTCATGTGCCTCAAAAAAAACAATACATACAGTATGCCACAAAAGTGAGTACACCACTCACATTTATCCAAATTCCATCGTAATTTTCATTTGAACAACACTGAAGAAACATTATGACACAATGCACGATAGTCTGTGTAAATCTTATAGCAGTGTAAATCCCTCCCCTCAAAAAGCTCAAAATATAGCCAGTAGTAGCTAGACCCCTGGTAACAAAAGTGAATACACCCTAAAGTAAAAGTTCCTGAAGTTCAATATTTTTTGTGGCCACCGTGATTTTGCAGAACCACTCTAATACTCCTGGCCATGGATTTCACCAGAGCCTCACAAATTGCCACTGGAATTTTTTTCTACTCTTGTGCTTCTCCACCTTCTGCTTGGGGATACCCCAAAGATGTTCTGTTGGATTTAGATCATCCCATTTACCCAAACCCCATTTAAAAAAGCATTGGTCATCTGAAAAGTGTATTTGGGGTCATTTTCAGGTTGGAACCCCGCCCTTGTCACAAGCCAGAAACGGAGACAAGACCCAATAGCGTTCGTTTAACTCAGTTTTATTGAAAACGAGAGCAGTTTTTGCTTCCACGATCCGATGATCGTTGGACACGGGTAGCTGATGGCAGGAACACGGAAGATATCTATCTATCTATCTATCTATCTATCTATCTATCTATCTATCTATCTATCTATCACTTCCGTGTGACTTCCGACCTGCTTCTCGCGTCCAGCAATCCCCGGATACTGCCTGTTACCTGTTGCCAACCTGTTTCTGGACCCGTTTCTGCCCTGCTCTTCCGTCATGGACATCGACCTGTTTTGCCCTGTTTCCTGCCTGATACTTGTTGCCGACCTTTTTGGAGCCACCGTAGATGTCAACTTGTCATGATTACTGATGTGACTCAGCTGTGCCCGCTCATTTGGCGCCAACTACCGCGGGTTCTGATTGGCTCCTGATCAGCATATGTACCTAGTCCTGTCTGTCCTCTTTTGTCAGTCTGTCTGCAGTCCTCAGTTTACTCAAGGCAAGCCTTTTTTGACCCTGACTCCCACCTGTCTGTTTTTTTGCTCCCGTCTGTTCCCCGGCTTCGACCCGTTTTTGATCCTGACCACGTCTTCTCTCCTGTCCCGGCTTTCAACCTCTTTTTGTCCCCGACCACGTCTTCTCTCCTACTCTGGCTTACGACTCACTTCCGACCCCGACCACATTTTTGCTCTCCTGTACCGGCAACTAACCCGTTTTTCCGTTCCAGACACCGCCATCGCTTGCCACGGAAGATCCACTTCTGCGTTCGGAGCACAATCCGAGTATCAGAGCGACCTGCTTCCCGCGTCCAGCAATCACCGGATCGTGGGCACAACCCTTTCTTTTTCTTTCAATAAAACTTGTGAGAAATGAAATGAAATGAAATGATCTGAGTTTATTTATATATAGCGCTTTTCAAGTCAAGACTTCCCAAAGCGCTTTACATTGTGCTTCACATTTCCCAATAGCGGCCGTGCAGCCATGTAAGGCGCTAACCTACTTATTGGGGGTATTAGGGGTTCAGTGTCTTACCCAAGGACACTTCCACATGTAACACGGAGGAGCCAGGATTCAAACTCTTGATCCCAAGACGAGCGCTCTACCTCCTGAGCCACTGCCGCCCCAAATGCAACGCAAGTGGGTCCTGTTTCCGTTCTGTTCTTGACACAACTAAAAAAAAAATATTTTTATAGTCGCCCATTTAAAAGAAAAAGAAAATTTTCCAACGAATGCTCCTCATTGGACAGCATCGATTTTCATGGCTTAACACGGCCTCTGAAAAAGCCTCCGCGTGGGTTTGAGGCGAAACGACCCAATCCATCATGTCAATACACTGATCTGCACGTAAATCAATAGGGAATTATTTTCTGTGTTTTCTTTGGCTCTGCTTGACCTGCAAGCGCTCACCCCGTGGAGGAGAATGAAAGCGAGTGAGAGAGAGAGAGAGAGAGAGAGAGAGGTAGAGAGAGAGAAAGAGAGAGATAGAGAGAGAGAGAGAGAGAGAGAGAGAGAAGAAGAAATAATGACCTCCCCATGGCGAAGCGGAACGCTGAGTCCTCGCAGCGAGGGCTCGGGTCTTGGTCACCGTAGCCTTGGACGATCTGTGAGTGCTGATGGGGAGGGAGAGTAAAAAAAACGAAAGCGCAGGCGGAGGAGTGTCTCCCACGCAAACGCTGGCAGCGTCAACACGAGCTGACCTTGTGTTCCGTTATGAGGGAAAGTAAATGTCCTGTTTGGGGACGCCATCCTTTTGGGATGAGGGATGTGTTTGTGTTGCGGTGACATTGCTCCTGGGAATAAGAGTGCGTCCGGTTGCTGTTAGCGTGACACAAATCGTTTCATAATTTCAGCACGCACGGCAGCTTGATATATTATTCAAAATACAGCTGATGTTCTTATTTGACTACAACATATTTTAGAGGGGCCATATTCATTCAGCTGCTATCTCCAGCAGGGTTGGGTAGGGTTACTTTAACTGGATTACTTTCAATTACTATTGGATGACTCCAATACCAAATATGCTAATAAAAGACAAAAGAAACTAAATATGAATAAAATGATGACTCACAACACGTGGTAAGCTTTCTCTCCTGGCTTTGATCTCTTTGATCTCCGGCAAAACTAACATAAAATCCGACAGAATTAAAATGAAAATAAATTCAATTACTTTTGGATTACTCCAATACCAAATATGCTGACAAAAGACAAAAGAAACTAAATATGAATAATATGATGACTCACAACACGTGGTAAGCTTTCTCTCCTGGCTTTGATCTCTTTGATCTCCGGCAAAACAAACATAAAATGCGACAGAAACAAAATGAAAATAAATTCAATTACTTTTGGATTACTCCAATACCAAATATGCTGACAAAAGACAAAAGAAACTAAATATGAATAATATGATGACTCACAACACGTGGTGAGCTTTCTCTCCTGGCTTTGATCTCTTTGATCTCCGGCAAAACTAACATAAAATCCGACAGAAACAAAATTAAAACAAATTCAATTACTTTTGGATTACTCCAATACCAAATATGCTGACAAAAGACAAAAGAAACCAAATATGAATAATATGATGACTCACAACACGTGGTAAGCTTTCTCTCCTGGCTTTGATCTCATTGATCTCCGGCAAAACTAACATAAAATCCAACAGAAACAAAATTAAAACAAATTCAATTACTTTTGGTTTACTCCAATACCAAATATGCTGACAAAAGAAACTAAATATGAATAATATGATGACTCACAACACGTGGTAAGCTTTCTCTCCTGGCTTTGATCTCTTTGATCTCCGGCAAAACTAATATAAAATCCGACAGAAACAAAATGAAAACAAATTCAATTACTTTTGGATTACTCCAATACCAAATATGCTGACAAAAGACAAAAGAAACTAAATATGAATAATATGATGACTCACAACACATGGTAAGCTTTCTCTCCTGGCTTTGATCTCTTTGATCTCCGGCAAAACTAACATAAAATGCGACAGAAACAAAATGAAAAAAAAATCCAAACAGCTTGCCAACATCATTTTTGCCGTTCCATGTGTTCCGTTACTCCCCAAGCCCGCAGAAAATTTAGTCATTTTATTCATATTTAGTTTATTTTGTCTTTTATTAGCATGTTTGGTATTGGAGTAATCCAAAAGTTATTGAAAGTAATCAAGTTAAAGTAACCCTACCCAACCCTGATCTCCAGAGCACGATGACAAAAACGACAAGGTAGTGCGTGGATAAGTGTGAAGCACATTGTAAAGCGCTTGGGGAAGTTTTGATCCACTTGAAAAGCGCTACATAAATGTAGATCAAATACAGACCAAAAATGGATTTGTGGAGTACGCAAAATTCTTAAATAATAATATATAAAAAAGAAATAAAAAGTACATTCAAAAATACCTAAATAAATCAATAAATTAACATGTAAATACAGAATCAGTTAAAATAACGATTCATAAATGACATTCAAGTAAATAACTATAAATGAAAAAAAAATATGTATATATATGTGTATATATATATATATATATATATATATATCTCATCTCATCAGCTGCACCGCTTATCCTCAGTAGGGTCGCGGGGATGCTGGAGCCCATCCCAGCAATCATCGGGCAGTGGGCAGGGGACACCCTGAACTGGTTCCCAGCCAATCGCAGGGCACACAGGGACAGACAACTCGCTCGCTCATTCACCCCTTAGGGACAATTTGGACCGGCCAATCCACCTGAAATGCATGTCTTTGGAATGTGGGAGGAAACCGGAGTGCCCGGAGGAAACCCATGCAAGCACAGGGAGAACATACAAACTCCGCACAGTAAGTACGGTAGCTGGATTTGAACCCACACAGGAGGTTCCCAAGACCTTAGAACTGTGCCGCACACGCGCTAACCACTAAGTATATATATATATATATATATATATATATATATATATATATATATATATAATTATTTTCTTTATCCTTTATTACGGAAGATTACGATGACGCGAACGTACGATTAGCCTGGGTTACATTTATGTTTATGTTATTTGTGTCTTAAAGGTAAACAAAGGTAAACATTAAGGGTGTTGGAACGGATTAAAACGATTAACATTATTTATAATGGGAAAAATGATTTCGGTGTTCAAACAAATCGCTTTTCGAACAGGGTTCTGGAACGGATTTTAGTCGAGAACCGAGGTTCCACTGTACTTTGAAACCGACAAAAAGCAGCTCTAATGATCTTCAATAGCGTTTCGTACCACATGCTAACAATCCAGTTTTTACACTAAATCGTATCTACTTAGAGAGAAAAATCAAATCCATTTACCAGAGGGGGACATAGCCATTCAAAGCCTGTTTATCTTAAAATGGGAAATCTAGCAATGGCAGCCAAAACAACGAGCATCCGTCCGATAGACTTTCCGACACAGCCGGTGGCACGGTACACGGTGTGCTCGGTGCCTGGCCGCCACATCCGTCGTTGGCATCCGTGCGAGGAGCGAGAAGGGAGGTGGTGGCAGAGCTAGCGAATAAACGGCGGATGGAACTGTCTGTAAGAACAGACTGTTCTTGAACAGAATGTGGCGAGGCCGATCCAACGCCTCATGCTTTTTGGGTCTCAATGGCAAAAGTGAGTATAACGTTACTAAGTGCTCTTCGTGAGGACCTTGGAGAACTGTGACGGCATCTGCTGCAATCCTCAACAGGGATTTCACAAGCTAGTGGTTACCGACATTCTTGGTTTTTTAGCATAGGGCAGTTTAATGTGAAGTGGTTTTGTCGTAGAATGATGAAAAAAGGGGTACTTTTACATGCGGGCAATAATCTGAAACATAATGATAGATGTCTAGATAGATGTCTAGATAGATAGATGTCTAGATGTCTAGATAGATGTCTAGATAGATAGATGTCTAGATGTCTAGATGTCTAGATAGATAGATAGATAGATAGATAGATAGATAGATAGATAGATAGATAGATAGATAGATAGATAGATAGATAGATAGATAGATAGATAGATAGATAGATAGATAGATGTCTAGATAGATAGATAGATAGATGTCTAGATAGATGTCTAGATAGATAGATAGATAGATAGATAGATAGATAGATAGATAGATAGATAGATAGATAGATAGATAGATAGATAGATAGATAGATAGATAGATAGATAGATAGATAGATAGATAGATAGATAGATAGATAGATAGATAGATAGATAGATAGATAGATAGATAGATAGATAGATAGATAGATAGATAGATAGATAGATAGATAGATAGATAGATAGATAGATAGATAGATAGATAGATAGATAGAATTCTAGATAGATGTCTGGATAGATAGATGTCTAGATAGATGTCTAGATAGATAGATGTCTAGATAGATAGATGTCTAGATAGATGTCTAGATAGATGTCTAGATAGATAGATAGATAGATAGATAGATAGATAGATAGATAGATAGATAGATAGATAGATAGATAGATAGATAGATAGATAGATAGATAGATAGATAGATAGATAGATAGATAGATAGATAGATAGATAGATAGATAGATAGATAGATAGATAGATAGATAGATAGATAGATGTCTAGATAGATGTCTAGATAGATAGATAGATAGATAGATAGATAGATAGATAGATAGATAGATAGATAGATAGATAGATAGATAGATAGATAGATAGATAGATAGATAGATAGATAGATAGATAGATAGATAGATAGATAGATAGATAGATAGATAGATAGATAGATAGATAGATGTCTAGATAGATGTCTAGATAGATAGATAGATGTCTAGATGTCTAGATAGATAGATAGATAGATAGATAGATAGATAGATAGATAGATAGATAGATAGATAGATAGATAGATAGATAGATAGATAGATAGATAGATAGATAGATAG
Organism: Urocampus carinirostris; assembly: GCF_059441175.1. Taxonomy (NCBI): domain Eukaryota; kingdom Metazoa; phylum Chordata; class Actinopteri; order Syngnathiformes; family Syngnathidae; genus Urocampus; species Urocampus carinirostris. The sequence continues at coordinate 63,422,264 of NC_142349.1, read as the reverse complement.
ATAGATAGATAGATAGATAGATAGATAGATAGATAGATAGATAGATAGATAGATAGATAGATAGATAGATAGAATTCTAGATAGATGTCTAGATAGATGTCTAGATAGATAGATAGATGTCTAGATAGATAGATGTCTAGATAGATAGATATATAGATAGATAGATAGATAGATAGATAGATAGATAGATAGATAGATAGATAGATAGATAAATAGATAGATAGATGTCTAGATAGATAGATGTCTAGATAGATAGATAGATAGATAGATAGATAGATAGATAGATAGATAGATAGATAGATAGATAGATAGATAGATAGATAGATAGATAGATAGATAGCTTATCCACCTATTGTCACGGTTGCCCATTGCCCTCACTTGGCCCCGCCCATTTGGTGCCAGCTGCGACTGGTTGCCTGATTGGCTTCCCTCCTATTTAAACTCAGTGCTCTCATTCACTCCTTGTCCGTCCGTCAACGAACCTCTGGACTTGCAAGACATTTTGACTCTGTCCGGTATCCTTCTCGTGTATCCAGTATCAATCCCGCCTGTCTTGTCCTGTTCGGTATCTTGCTCCAGTGTCCGGTATCGACCCCGTCTGTCTCGTCCTGTCCAGTATCCTGCTCCCGTCTTCAGTATCCAGTATCGATCCAGTCTGTCTCCTCCTGTCCGATATCTTGCTCCAGTCTCCAGTATCCGATATCGATCTTGTCCGTCTCCAGTATCCGGTATCGATCCCATCTGTCTCATTCTGTCCAGTATTTTGCTCCAGTTTTCGGTATCTATCCAGTCTGTCCCGTCCGGTATCTACCCATCTGTTCTGTACGGCCTCGATCTCGTCTGACTCTGATTTCTCTGTCTCACTACTTCCGCCCAGCAATAACCGCATCCCTGGTGTTTGTTCACGCGCATGACTGCCCCATTCCCGTAAAATAAAGCTTGTGTGAAAACGTTACGCGTCTGGGTCCTCCGTCTGTGTGGGTTCTGACACCTATATATAGTTGATGTCACAGTTGTATGCATCCATATATAGTGTGAGTCTATGCTTTTAGGGACTTCACTTTTGTAGCGCAGAGGAAACAAGGACAGTACTTTGTTCAGATTATTGAGTGCCATAAAAAATGCGGAAATGAGGTAAACTTAATAATGAAACCACCCTTTCCTTCCGCTTGTAGTCGGAGTACATGCAAATGGCACGTCATTCGTTCGTCTCTAGGCATGGAAATCATTTATACGGATCGATCCAGAAATCCAATATTCAGTTTTGCCTGCATGTAAACGTAGACAATGATGATAAACATATGGGATATAAGTTTTTAGGCTATCTTTACAAAAACGGTCAAAGAAATCCAAATAAATTGACGCAATGCCATATTTTGATGTAATATTGCGTAGGAGTGTAACAACTATCTTAATTCGACATTTAATGTTAATTACACTATATAGTTTCTGCCAACATCAACGAGACAAGTAACATCATATCAAACTAACATTTAAATGTCTCTTTATAATCGTCAACATTATTAGTAAAGTATACCACTGTTGTAAGATACTGCAGAAGTCTTCGGTGCAATGTTCCCTCTAAGCTGAAGGTAAAAATACACAGGTTCCCCTGACGCTGTTTTCTAAATGCGGTATTTTGAAGTCAATGTCAAACGAAGTTGAAAAGTAGAGTCAGTAGAGTTTTTCGAGAACCGGCTTCTTTGGCTCGGCTCACTAAAAAGTACCGGGTCTTTCGGGTCCCAAACGGCTCTTCAGGTTGTTTTTGCTTCTTTAATCCCTACACGACCAAATATTCTGTAAAATTGTGCACAAAATGACTTCAAAGAATGGGGGGAATTAGAACAAAAAAAAAATACCAAAATGAAAAAGTAGTGAAAAGCTGAGAAAAAAATAAACAAAAGGAAGAGAAAAAAAGAAGGAAAAACTCAGAAAAAGCCAGAAAAAAAGAAAAGAAAGAAACAAAGGAAAAAAAGTAAATAGAGAACAAAAAGAAAAAAGAAACGGCTCGGAAAAAATGAGCACAATGAGATTTCTTTAAAGGAATTACAAAAAAAATAGAAAAAAACAGGGAAAAAGAAGAATAAGTTTGTGTTGCATTCAAATAATTTCCATTTATACCAAGTCAATCTTGTTGCCAACATTGTACTTACACCAAAAAATGTGATTAAATACAGTTGTGTATCTTGCAACCGACCTAATAAGCCCCCAAAAATGTTAGTATTATGCTACAAAAGATAGCAGGAAAAAAAATGAAAACCTTGTGAAAGAATTGTTGTAAAAACAAATGACAAATACATTAGTCAATTCATTCGAAAGTGAATTTTTTTTTTGCATTGCCGGAAACTCAGCAAAATGTTTGATAATGATTTAGTTGCCACACTTGGGATTATGGTTGCTCACTGTTGTTTCAAGCATTGCTCACCGACTTTGTGTGGACGCTAGGACCCGTGGAAAATTAGAGGGAACATTGCTTCGGTGGCTAGCAGTTAGCTGTTAGCATTAGCAACAAAAGCCTGGCCTGCAACAATATTTTGACAGCTGTTATTTAGCTTGCTTTTGTTACGTCTTTTCTCACAAATGTGGCCATAATTTATTTACTTTATTAACTCTCTACAGTTGAAGGAAGGGAATGTGTCTAAATTGCACTTGAAGGTCTTCAGCAGTCTTATAAAAAAAGACAAATTGGAACATTGTGTTTATTTATTTGATGTCCCGAAACACCATTTTCGCTTTCAACCCAGAGTATTTTCCGATACTGATAGTATCCGATCTGATATCAGCAAAATTTAATAATGTATTTTGTTGTCTTTTACTTTCTCCACTGATTGAATTTGTCTGGTTCTGTTTCTTTCTTCAATTTTAGTTAGCATTAGGCCTTTTGTTTTTTCTTTCTTATTTTATTTCTCTTCTTTTTTATTTTTATTTTTCCTTTACTCTCTCTCTTTTTTGCTCTACCCCTTTTGATTATTTTTCTCTATCCCTCAATTTCTTTATCTCTCTCGCTTTCTCTTTGTTTTTATTTCTCGATTTCTTCAGTTTTCTTTTTCTTCTTTTTCTTTCTTTTTTTCCTATTGTTTACAGCCCTTCGAGACTTATTGTGATTAAGGGCTATACAAATAAACATGACTTGACTATAATCTTTATAGAGAGGATTTCCTTGTGTTTCCTGGTAGCAAATGGTCCAAAAAGCCGCTTGTTTAATTAACCCCCTGAAGTCCCTATGTTTGTGTGAGGCCTGCTTGGCCTGGTTATGCCATCACACGCACGACCCATTGACTTCAGTGAACATGCTCCCCTGATTATCTATTTGCAGTAAAAGCTTTGCTTTTTTTTAAAAAAAAAGTATCTTCGCACACTTTTTTATCATTTGCTTGTCTTGGCTCAGTAAGTTCAAGTGAATAAATGTAGTCACTAATTGAGCGGAAATATAATATTTGACTATATTTGTATCTTCCTTTGTTTCTCGTTTCACTATGTTGTTTGTTTTGAGAAACAAAATCAGTTAAATTGTCTGCCAGTGGAACTTTATGTTTTTTTTTTCCAGTTATAGGTCAAATTTTAGAAGTTGTTTTTAGCTGGGATGATTATTTTTAAAAAATCTATCTATCTATCTATCTATCTATCTATCTATCTATCTATCTATCTATCTATCTATCTATCTATCTATCTATCTATCTATCTATCTATCTATCAAGCTATTGAACTCTCTCATTGTCAAGCTATCGAGCTAGCAAAACTATTTGTTGTCTCTTTTGCGCGAGCAAAGTTTCTCGCTGTCTGTCTAATAAGCCAGCAAAATAGCTTGCTGTCTATTGAGCTAGCAAGCTATCTCGCCGTCCATTGAGCTAGTGAACTATCTCGCTGTGTTTCTATTGAGCTAGCAAACTATCTTGCTTTCTATCAGGCGAGTGAACTATCTCGCTGTCTATCTTTCGAGCTATCGAACTATCTTGCTGTCTATCGAGCTAGCAAGCTATCTCGCCGTCCATTGAGCCAAAGAACTATCTCGCTGTGTATCTATTGAGCTAGCAAACTATCTTGCCTTCTAGCTATTGAGCTAGTGAATTATCTTGCTGTCTATCTTTCGAGCAATCGAACTATCAAGCTAGCGAACTATCTCGCCGTCCATTGAGCTAAAGAACTATCTCGCTGTGTATCTATTGAGCTAGCAAACTATCTTGCCATGTATCAAGCTAGCTAACTATATCATTGTCTATCGAACTAGTGAAGTATCTGTCTGTCTGTCAGGCTATCATAATATCTATCGATTTCTCTCCTTGTAGCAAGCTAGTGAACTCTCTCACTGTCAATCTATCGAGCTAGCAAACTATCTCGCTGTCTATCGAGCTAGCAAACTATCTCGCTGTCCATTGAGCTAAAGAACTATCTTGCTGTGTATCTATTGAGCTAGCAAACTATCTTGCCATCTAGTTATCAAGCGAGTGAACTATCTGGCTGTGTATCTTTCGAGCTATCGAACTATCTCACTGTCTATCGAGCTAGCGAGGTATCTCGCTGTCCATTGAGCTAAAGAACTATCTTGCTGTGTATCTATTGAGCAAGCAAATATCTTGCCTTCTAGCTATCAAGCTAGTGAATTATCTTGCTGTCTATCTTTCGAGCGATCGCGCTGTGTGTCTATTAAGCTAGCAAACTATCTCACCATGTATCAAGCTAGCTAACTATATCATGGTCTATTGAGCTAGTGAAGTATTTTGCTGTCTGTCAAGCTATCAAGATATCTATCTAGCTATCTCGCTATTTATCAAGCAATCTGGTGAGCTATCAAGCTATACTGTTATTCATACAGTCCAGTGAAAAAATATTCGCCCCCTTCCCAAAATCTGCTTTTATTTATTGCATACTGTATTTATCACTTAGAGATCATCAAACCAATTTTAATATCACACAGAGACAACCCCAAGAAATACAAAATACAATATTGAAATGTTGATTCCATTTATAAAGGCACACAAGAAAAAATCAAAACCTATCTATCCTTATGCGAAATTGTAATTACTTTATATTACAGCAAAAAGTAACTGTGACTAACCTCAGTTTTGGGAAAGCTTAGTTAAATTCCATAGGCCTCACCCAAAATTGATTGCCACCACGTGTGTTGAATCAAGAAATCACTTAGATTGAATCTGTTTGACAAAGTGAAGAAGGCTACAAAATGAACACAAATGACATGCAAAGAAATTCCATAAGAAATTAGAAAAAAAGTGAAATCCATCAGTCTGTAAACGGTAACAAAGCCATTTCCAAGGCTGTAGAGCTCCGGCGAACCACTGTCAGAGCCATTATCCTCAAATGGGGAAAACTGGAAACAGTGGCAAACCTTCTCAGCAGTGATCAACCAATAAGATTACTCCAAGATTGTGATGACGGCTCATCCAGGAGGTTACAAAAGCACTTAGAAAAACATCCAAGAAACTTCAGGTCTCGCTGGCCTCAGTCAAGGTCAGTGTTCGTGACTCCACCATAAGTAAGCCACTGGCCAACAATAGGAGAGTGCAAACACAGAAATCAGGAAGGGGCAAATACTTCTTTACTGTATATTTAGCAGGGTTGGGTAGGGTTATTTTAACTTGATTACTTTCAATTACTTTTGGAATACTCTGATACCAAATGTGCTATAACAAAAGAAACTAAATATGAATAAAATGACTAAATTGTGTGCAGGCTCGGGGAGTAACGGAATACATGGAACGGCAAAAATGATGTTGGCAAGCCGTTTGGATTTATTTTCATTTTGTTTCTGTCGCATTTTATGTTCGTTTTGCCGGAGATCAAAGAGATCAAAGCCAGGATAGAAAGCTTACCATGTGTTGTGAGTCATCATTTTATTCATCTCATATCATCTCATCTCATCTCATTAGCCGTACCGCTTATCCTCATTAGGGTCGCGGGGGGGCTGGAGCCTATCCCAGCCATCTCCGGGCAGTGGGCAGGGGATACCCTGAACTGGTTGCCAGCCAATCGCAGGGCACACAGGGACAGACAACTCATTCGCTCATTCAAACCTAGGGACAATTTGGACCGGCCAATTCACCTGAAATGCATGTTTTTGGAATGTGGGAGGAAACCGGAGTGCCCGGAGGAAACCCACGCAAGCACGGGGAGAACATACAAACTCCGCACAGGAAGTCTGGAGCTGGATTTGAACCCACGACAGGTTCCCAAGACTTGAACTGTGCCACACAAGCGCTAACCACTGCACCGCCGTGCTGCCCCTCATTTTATTCATATTTATTGGTATTGGAGTAATCCAAAAGTAATTGAAAGTAATCAAATTAAAGTAACCCTACCCAACCCTGATATTTAGCAAGCTCTTATTCACTAAATTGCTAGCTAGCGAGTTACTTTTATGTCATGCAGAATCAACGCACAAATAAGGAGTTTGTTTGTAAATAGGAGACAGCATTTCCATAACCTTGTCTAATCAACAACTCCTCAATTAAATATTAAACCGGTTCCTGGCTATGACGCAAGATGTACATTTTACAAACGGATGAATTGGCTAATAATTGCAGCTCTAAACAATGGAAAGCTGACAGAATCGAATAAAGCCACTTCCTGCAGGTGAAACTAAGATATAACAGCTGATGGTGTTGTTGGGCTTTCAGGGAGGAGGGGGGATCGCCTCCCGCCTGCCCCCATGCCACACTCCCCCCTTGAAGGATCAATGCACATAAATGAAAAAGGTCACAGACCTTTGACATCTCTTTTCATCCGGGGGAGGGGCCCGGACCCTTTGTGGCCCTGCCTTAAATGATCCAATTGTCTGCCCCGTCATGCGTCCTCATACAGTACGACACGTTTTAGCTCAAAATACTAAAGGGGGATTACCTCATGTGCGGTCCCTTCTCAAGATTTCTTCATTTTTGTCATGATGAGGTTTTTGAGTTTTTCCTTGCCCTCATGTAGGCTTTAGATCAGGGGATGGTGTAATAATGGTCTGTGCAGCCCTTTGAGACTACCGTATTTTCCGCACTATAAGGCGCACTGGGTTATAGGGCGCACCCCCCAAAAAAGGTTTTTGGTCCTATATTTTCCATACATAAGGCGCACCGGATTATAAGGCGCTACAATGGGAACGTGGACAAAACAGTCAGATAGTTCAGTCAAACTGATTACCCCCTTAACATTCCCAAAGCTTGCAAAGAAGCAAATACGTGTCTCAGACATGTACGGAAACAGTGTGTGTACAATGTCACCAATCACTCAAATGCATCGTTCCAAATATCATTCGGAAGGTTAAAGTCTTGGGATTCAAGAAATGCCAATCATTTCTTAGTTTCCATTTGATTTTTTGCTGGCAACTGTGTGGACAGCAAAGTAAGAATTTTATTGCGCAGGGAAACGGGGTTCTTTACTGTGCATATGACAATAAACACTTTGACTTGAATTGAGTTTAAAAATAGACTCATCACAGAAACATCAAGATCGTTCTAAAACAAGATACCGGGAAAATATAAATCCGCATAGCTCACCTAAGTTCTCTTGCAGCCATCACGTTCAATCATGATACGTAACCATGGTCTTCTTACAACCGTGAGTGTATTAAATCCAGGAGAGTAAAATATTTACAAATACAGAATAGTCAAAAATGTTTTCTCTATGCCGTAGTGCAACCCAACGTGTGAATCACATTCATCTTTTTCGGCCAATTGCAGGCTTTGTTTCACCCTTTTAGCCTATGCGAGCCTGTACATGATAAAAAGGATCCGCCCCCTTTACCTCCGAATAACTTTAGCCAATGGTGACTGATTCAACTGATGATTGACACATTGGTTAGGAAATGAAACGCCGGTACATAAATCCCAGCATACACCGCGGACGACTTCGCCTTCGGGGGAAAATCTAGTCGGCGGCTGCTTGCCTTAGTTGTAAGACCTTGCGACTTAATATTGATCCATATATAAGGCGCACTGTATTATAAGACGCATGGTCAGCTTTTGAAAAAAATAAAGGCTTTTAGGTGCGCCTTATAGTGCGGAAAATACGGTACTTGTGATTGAGGGCTATACAAAGAAACCGGACTTGACTTAAAACGAGACGCTCGCCTGCAACCAGCTGCATGGTTATATCACTCACCCGTATTTTAACCTCCAGCCCATTGTGGTCACTCCTCATCCTCCTCTTCAAGACTTTATCGGCGTCTCGCCTCTGCTTTTAACGCTTGGACGGACAACCTTGGATGTTAGGAGCAGCGGATTCGAACAATGTTGCATGGAAACTGAAATTGCCCGAGCAATCACTGGGCATCCTGTTTTAAGTGCGGTGAAACATCACTATAATGCGTTTTTTTGCTACATCATTGATTGTATCAATTTGTCTTCTGCATTCTGATTGGTTAAAAAATCTTTATGCTTCTTCTCTACTTGTGAATCAATAATGTTGGGGTTTAATATTTAGAATTTAAAATTGTTTTTCTTGTAATTGATTGTTTACAATGAGATGACATGTGGCGCTACATGAGAAACATGAAATAAAATCTAAAAAGTAAATAAGATAAAGAAAAACTTTATGATAATTACCGTAAATTCCGGACTATAAGCCGCTACTTTTTCCCCTAACTTTCAACCCTGCGGCTTATTCAGTGATGCGGCCAATTTATGTCATTTTTCTAACGGCCGCTAGCGGCGCTCGAGTGTTGCTACTATTAACTGCCCGTCAAAGCTATATTATTATTATTAAAGCTTTGAAAACTCTCTCGGTGTACCGTCTTTCTTTGTAAATATGTGTAACCCATGTATAATATGTATTTGCAACTGTATATTTTTGTAATGTATTTATTTTAGACACTTATTCTGATATGTTTTGCACGAGTGAACGAAAAATGAGGGGCGGAACAAACGCGGGGTGCCAAGTTTAAGTAGGGACCGCTAAAGGTGAGGGACAGACAAGGAAAGAAGAAGGGGTAAAAAGTTGGTTAAAGAAAAAGGAGTTGCGTGAGTAAATGTGTTCATATGATATATTTTTCCCACCCTCACCTTTGGAAATATACACTTTTTTCCTTGGATTACTTTCAACGGGACCCGGACTCTGCAGGTCTGCATCAAACCTTAAGTACCGGTATCATTTTCCGTTCATTTTGCCGGCTGTGATTTTTGGACTGTGGACTTTAATGAAGGACATTTAAGATTGTCGAGAAAAATTGTTCAAACCTCACATTGTTTATTTGCTGTTACTAGTGTCAATAAAATTGTTCAAACCAAAACAAAAAAATTTAGTTTCAATCGCGGGACTTGAAGTCGGGTTTGGGTTAATTTTGTGTACGTGTTACATGTTTAAATGTGGGTGCATGCGGCTTATATACAGGTGCGGCTTATATACAGGTGCGGCTTATATACAGGTGCGGCTTGTGTATGTACAAAATCGGTTTTCCTCTTAAAATGTGGTGGGTGCGGCTTATAATCAGGTGCGCTCTATAGTCCGGAATTTACGGTATTTTGTTATTCTAAAGTTTTTTTTGTATCTGGTGTACCAGGGTTTCGGAAGGCATTAGCTAATTACCATAGGGTTCTATCCCCCGCTATAGGACAATTTCACTTTTTGATCCCCACCTCAGATTGAGTTAATGTGGTATCCCAATACCCTACTTTAACTGTCAAAAAATGGTTTTTATTTCACGGATTTTACCTCTGATTTTTGACTGAAACCCCTGCAGTAAACTATGGTTCACTGTACCACTGATTGCTTCTACCAAACAAAGTCTGGCCGACGTTTTCTGGCAGCGTTGGGACATTAGGAACGTGATGTTCTTTGCTTTCTTGACCTCCGGTTAAAAGTTTACAAGCTTGTTGATCCAGGTGGAAAACATCTCACACATCAACAGCGACATGCTCTACTAAACCATTGAGCAAATGTCAGTACTTGACAACTAATGGACAAAGTGGCAAGATGGATAGTGTGGCTTTGGAATCTGGCAACAGTATCCAATAGGGATGTTCAATACCCAAATCTTGAATAGTCATCAATACCGATACCATTAGTACATGCATGAAATTCAGCCAGTATATCATTGCTCAAAATTATATTATTATTATTATGAAAACGAGTACGGATTAACTAAATGCTAGGAGTTATAGTAGCAATACTGATAGCTCGTACCTATGACATTTCCTTAGGAGGGATTGGTGTCTGTGGCATTTACAGTGGCTTTTTATTACTACTCTGATTCTGGTACAATATACTTTTATCTCAAATTTTCTGAATAGGGATGTTTGATACCACATGATTTGAAATGAAATTATCTGCATTTATATAGCGCTTTTCAAGTCGATGACTTCCCAAAGGGCTTTACATTGTGCTTCACATTTCCCAATAGCGGCCTTGCAGCCATGTAAGACTCTAACCTGCTTATTGGGGGTATTAGGGGTTCAGTGTCTTACCCAAGGACACTTCGACATATAACACGGACAAGCCGGGATTCGAACTGGGATCCCTTGATCCCAAGACGAGCGCTCTACCTCCTGAGCTACTGCCGCCCCGATTTCAAGACTGATACCCAAATCTTGAATAGTTTTTAATACAGATACCGTTAAAACATAAAGTTCAAACGGTATTGTAGGGCTTGAAATTATGATTTATTATTACTGACTTATTTTGATAAAAAAAGTATTGATTTGATGAATGATAGCCGTTGTCAGTATCAATACCGATAGCTGGCTTTCAATACATTACTCTTTAGGAGGGATTGGTGTCTGTAGCAAGGATTTACGATGCCTATTTGTGGCCTTTTTATCACCATGGTGATTGTGGTACAATACACAAACTTGTATCTCTATTGTCTGAATTGGGATACCATATATTTTTTCCAGATTGATACCAAAATCTTTAATAGTCATTAATACTGTTACTATTATTACCGTAAATTCTGGACTATAAGCCGCTACTTTTTTCCCTAACTTTCAACCCTGCGGCTTATTCAGTGATGCGGCCAATTTATGTAATTTTTCTAATGGCCGCTCGCGGCGCTCGAGTGTTGCTACCATTAACTGCCCTGTCAAAGCTATATTATTATTATTAAAGCTTTGAAAACTCTCTCGGTCTTTTTTGTAAATATGTGTAACCCATGTATAATATGTATTTGCAACTGTATATTTTTGTAATGTATTTATTTGTATTTATTTTAGACACGTATTCTGATACGGATGAACGAAAAATGAGGGGCGGAACAAACGCGGGTGGGGACCGCTAAAGGTGAGGGACAGACAAGGAAAGAAGAGGGGGTAAAAAGTTGGTTAAAGAAAAAGGAGTTGCGTGAGTAAATGTGTTCATCTGATATATTTTTCCCACCCTTACCTTTGGAAATATACAATTTTTTCCTTGGATTACTTTCAACGGGACCCGGACTCTGCAGGTCTGCATCAAACCTTACGTACCGGTATCATTTTCCGTCTATTATGCCGGCTGTGATTTTTAGACTGTGGACTTTAACGAAGGGCATTTAGTTTCAATCGCGGGACTTGAATTCGGGTTTGTGTTGATTTTGTGTTTGTGTTACATGTTTAAATGTGGGCGCATACGGCTTATATACAGGTGCGGCTTGTGTATGTACAAAATCGGTTTTCCTCTTAAAATGTGGTAGGTGCGGCTTATGATCAGGTGCGCTCTATAGTCCGGAATTTGCTGTGCATAAAATTCTTCCAGTATCACATTGCTTAGAACGATACCTCATTATTCCTGAGTTATCTTGACAATAAAGTCATGATTCATCGTCTGGAAAGGAATGTTCGATAGCCTACTCCATTTTTTTAGGCCAAAACAACACTACCATATACCGGCACCGCAATTGCAGAAAATTAATTTTCCTTTGAGAAAAATGTTTAATATTTTTAAATGTCATTAGTTAATTTGAGGTTATACGAATTTTAAGTAGAAATAATATGGAACAGGGACACTCCCTTGACTTCTTTTCGAAAGCTTTGAAAATATTTTGTCATCCATCTACTGTATCCATCCATACATCCATTTTCTGTGCTGCTTATCCTCAGTAGGGTCGCAGGGGTACAATTTTAACATATTTAGAATAGAACTAAAAAACATTTCTTACCAAATAGTCGAAGTGAAATATGGTTAGATACATTTTTCAGGATGCTAAGTGCAACAATTTAATGTACATTTCATTTTTTACAGTGTGACAATTTGTTTTGGTTTGGCTGAGTTGGTAATTTTTTTCGTACAAATTACTAAAACAGGGTCTAATGCAATGCTTTCAAAAATAGTCAAGTCAAGTCATGTTTATTTGTATAGCCCTTAATCACAAGGATTCTCAAAGGGTTGCAAAGACCACAGATTTTGCAAAAAAAAGTAGCGGCTTATAGTCCAGAATTTACGGGATTATGACACCATCCCCTGATCGAAAACCTACAGAGGGCAAGGGAAAACTCAAAAACCCCAACATGAGGAAAATGAAGAAACCTCATGAAGGGACCGCACATGAGGTAAATAGTTTTAGAGATAATTCTAAACCTTTTGTTAAAATATAATGGGGATTGAGGAGTACCCATACCAGGCATTGCTGCCAATACCAGCAATTTTGAGGTATCAAGCAGAGTGATGAAAAAGCACCTGTTTTGCTCATTTTCTCAAATAAAAAAAAAAGAAAGAAAACGTGAAAAAATAGAGCTAATCCCCCCCCGGCCGGCCCTCGTACCATCTGCAGTGACTGTCAGTGCAGCACTAAGTGCCTCTGAAAGGATCAAGAGGAGCATCTGCCCGCCTCGCTCGTCCTTGTTTTGTCATCTAATGATCAGTCCGGGTGTTGGAGTAATAGATTTGCCCTTTTATAGATCAATACGTAAAAATGTCTCGAGTGAAGAGACTGAATTCCCAAGAGACCCCAGCAGGCCAATTCCCTTGCTGCTGACAGAGGAGGTCATCCATCCCAATGTCTGGCTTTTGTTATAATCCCAAATACACATCCCAGTCATCCTCGGCATGCTGCCGTGTCACAAGAAATTGCCGTTGCATTCGTCTAATAAAGAGAAAATAAACAAAGCCGTTTTTTCTTATAACTATATTGAACGGATGCACAAGCGATTAAACAATAAAAATCTCAAAGTTCTTAGCGCGCTGGAGATACAGTATAGAATGTTTACCCGCAAACTAGGAAGAGGAAGCAATTTTTTTTCTTCCGGTTGGATGCTGGGTGACCTCTCACAGCGCCACACTCCAGTAGTGGCGGAAAGAAGCACTACAGTACTGTCCTGTTCTCGTAAAAAGGTGCACACTGTATTTTACAAATAAGGAAAGATATAAATACAAAGCTATCTGCAAAGCTATCTGCCATTGGGGTAAGAATTCATTTTTTGCAGTGCGAAAATATTCTAGCAGAGATTGAATTCGTATCCGCGGATCGCTCTAGCTTGGAACTCTACCCCACTGTTTTCGGGGTGAATGTTCCAGACTGTTCTTTTTCGACTTTCTAGTCAAAATAAGTATTTTGGCAGTTTCTGTGAGCTGGAAATAACGAATGTCAGCACTTCAATATCTATCAAGCCTTCGTTCTTCAGGGTGAGCAATCCAATGTTATCATCCAAGTCCTTCAAAGATGCCAGGAAGAGTCAGAGACAGGAATTTGTCTGTTTCCGCAGATCAGTGAAACAAAATCACTTTTCTGTAGAAGGTCGGGTCCTACCCTTACGTTCCTTTGGGGGAGTTTATCATGAGTTCCTGACTTTCCGTCCAGAATCCTATCTGGGCTCTTTGGATAGGCTTTGTAGCACGGCATCATTTGACAACCTTAAGAATTATCCAAGCCAGGATTTTCCCAAATTTTTTAAATTGAAAATGTCTAAAATCTGAAATACAGTAAGGAGATTACAGTGTTCATTTGACCTGTGAAAAGTGATGGGTCCCGGGGACTCACATGCTCAAAAATCTATGGGTCCCAACTAATGTTCCCTGTAATTTTCCACGGGTCTGAGCGTTCACACAAAGTCGGTGAGCAACGCTTGAAACAACAGTGAGCAACCATAATCCCAAGTGTGGCAAGATAATTCATTATCAAACATGTCCAAAACTTGAAATCAAGTTACATTTTGCTGAGTTTCCGGCAATGCAAAATTATTTTTCTCTTTTGAATGAATTGACTCATGTACTATTGCAAAGGTTGTACGGCCTACAAACGTAGTTTGTTCTTACAATTCTTTCACAAGACATCCATTTCTTTTTTTTTCCTGATATATTTTGTCGCATAATATTAACATTTTTGGGGGCTTATTTCGTCGGTTGTAAGATACAGAACTGTACTTAATCACATTTTTTTAGCGGAAGTACAATGTTGGCAACACGATTCACTTGATATAATTGGGAATTATTTGAATGCAACACAAACTTTTTCTTATTTTTTCCGTGATTTTTCCTAGTTATTTTTTTAATTCCTCCAAAAAAATCTCATTGTGCTTATTTTTTCCAAGCTGTCACTTTTATCTTTTTTTCTCTATTTACTTTTTTCCTACATTTCTTTCTTTTATTTTTTTCTGGCTTTTTTCTAAATTTTTCCTTCTTTTTTTCTCTTCCTTTTGTTTCTTTTTCAAATTTGTATTTTTTTCTTTTTTGTTCTATTCCCCCCTTCCTTTAAGCCATTTTGAGCATAATTTTACATAATATTTGGTCATGTTGGGATTAAAGAAGCAAAAACAACCTGAAAAGCCGTTTAGGACCCGAAAGAGCCGGTTCCTTTTAGTGAGCCGAGCCGAAGAAGCCGGTTCTCGACATACTCTACTTACTTTACTCAACTTCGTTCGACTTCAAAATACCGCATTTAGTACACAATGTCAGGAGAACCCGTGTATTTTTATCTTCATGCACTGTAACTTTGACTTAAATCGCTTCTTAATAAGTAATTTCGAGCCCTCATTTTTGTGCGCTGGCTAGGTTTTCTTGTGCGCCGAGAATGTGCGAGCAGTGCGCGATTGCGCACGCGCGCAGCTTAGAGGGAACACTGGTCCCAACAGAGATCTATGGGTCCCCAAAATTTAGTGTTATCGGGGTTGAAATTGTAAATCGGTGACAGATATATAATAAAAATCTATAAAAATCATTCAGTTTTAATCATCAAATTATTAATTCATTTTCTGCATCAAATTATTGTTGGTAATATATCGATTAAAGGGATAACCACAAACCTGTCTTTTTTACATTTTCTCCTTTTATACTTCCTTTTTTTCTTAACTTCTTTATACAACATCATAATTCGTAATATAATGCATCAAAGCAAGTGAGCCGTTTGAGAGCCGGCTCTCTCGAATGAGTTGAGCCGAAAAAGCCGGTTCTCTAAAAAGAGACGGACTTCCTTTCACTACACAACTCGAGATCGGCGTGCAGACGAAAACTCGAACCGCGAGACCAAAACAACATCTGCGGGATCTGCCTGACGAAAAGTTTGGAGTGCGGTAAATCTTTGTTTAAAAAAAATGTAATCGGGTAATAATGACAATTTTGTGTCAAAAACGTTGCGTCCCGGGGACGCACGTTGATTTGAGACTTTGCGTCCCCAGTAAAAATGATGCGTCTCGGACGCAGGGACGCGGGCAAACGAGAACACTGGGATGAATCAAGGTTTTCACTTGACAGCGAGGAATAAGAATATTTTGACCCCTCTTCACAGCAAAACCTCCCTATACAACATCAACAACCAATTACTGTATTTCACATTCCCAAATTCCCCAAAAATGGACTTAGTGCTGTTTGTCTACATCACAGGTGTCAAACAGGCGGCCCGCGGGCCACATCAGGCCCGCTAAGGGATTGAATCCGGCCCGCGAGACAACACCCCGAGAAGCGCAAGAGAAAAAAAAGCTGCAGGTTGAAATATGTCAACTTGGTGTTGCCAAAGCCAGGTGCCTCTCACAAAGACACTGTACTTGTATTTATTTCTCTCTCTCTCTCTCTCTCTCTCTCTCTCTCTCTTTCTCTCTCTCTCGTTCTCTCTTTCTTTTCCACCCCTTTATTCCCACTCTGTCTCTGTCTCTTTCACTCTCTGTGTCTTTTAACCTCTTTTGCTCTAACATCCTTTTTTTCTTTCTCTCTTTTCTCTTTCTCTCTTCATACCCTTTGCACTTTCTTTTCTCTTTTCTCTCCTTCCGTCCTCCTATTTCTCTATGGATTTCTTTCTTCCTCTCCCTTTCTTTTCCCCCTCTCTCAGGACTTTTTATCTCTTCTCCCTCTCTCTCTTTTTCTTTCTTGGTCCCGCCCTCTCTCCCTTTCCGTCCCTCTTTCTCTTATTTCTTTATCTCTCTTTTTCTTTCTCTTTAATCTACTAGTCCGGCCCCCGACAGAATGTTTGTTCTATCGTGTGGCCCCCGAGTTAAAATGAGTTTGACACCCCTGGTCTACATGATATGTTATGTCTCTAAGATTCCTTTCTGCTATTAGTCAACATCGTTTAAAAGGCTGGTCTGCTATTGGTTTGCAACACGACATCCTGAAAATGCAGTTATGCTATTGGCTACCTCTCACAAAGCCTTAATCTGTCTTCATTCCGTTCAGAATCTCATAAAGACTTGTCTGTGATTAAGTACTGTAGTTTTGTACTGTATTTAGTCACTATAGGTCCAAGGTTTGCAGTAATGCTAATAGGAAAAGCAAAAACATCTTAACCATGGAAAAGAAGCTTGCGACCATAACAAAATACGAAGACGGCACACAAATTACTTCCCTAGCTAAGCCGCATGGCAGTAACAAATTGACCAGCGGTACGATTGTTAAAGATCTGAAGGAGATTGATGCAAAAAAAAATCGTCTAAGGGTATAAATATCCTCAGAAGTGGAAGGTCTGAAATCAGTTTAATTTTCAATCTGCTGTCACAGACTCCCCCCCCTCACACTCTGCATCCACCAGCTATTCGACTCGACCAGGTCAAGTAACATCAGACCACATACAAGTCAAGTTCCTTTTTCCGTGTGTATTTTAATTTTCAATCTGCTGTCACAGACTCCCCCACTCACACTCTGCATCCACCGGCTATTCGACTCGACCAGGTCAAGTAACATCAGACCACATACAAGTCAAGTTCCTTTTTCCGTGTGTATTTTAATTTTCAATCTGCTGTCACAGACTCCCTCTACTCACACTCTGCATCCACCGGCTATTCCACTCGACCAGATCAAGTAACATCAGACCACATACAAGTCAAGTTACTTTTTCCGTGTGTATTTTAATTTTCAATCTGCGGTCACAGACTTCCCCACTCACACTCTGCATCCACCGGCTATTCCACTCGACCAGGTCAAGTAACATCAGACCACATACAAGTCAAGTTACTTTTTCCGTGTGTATTTTAATTTTCAATCTGCTGTCACAGACTCCCTCTACTCACACTCTGCATCCACCGGCTATTCCACTCGACCAGATCAAGTAACATCAGACCACATACAAGTCAAGTTACTTTTTCCGTGTGTATTTTAATTTTCAATCTGCTGTCACAGACTCCCCCACTCACACTCTGCATCCACCGGCTATTCCACTCGACCAGGTCAAGTAACATCAGACCACATACAAGTCAAGTTACTTTTTCCGTGTGTATTTTAATTTTCAATCTGCTGTCACAGACTCCCTCTACTCACACTCTGCATCCACCGGCTATTCCACTCGACCAGATCAAGTAACATCAGACCACATACAAGTCAAGTTACTTTTTCCGTGTGTATTTTAATTTTCAATCTGCTGTCACAGACTCCCCCACTCACACTCTGCATCCACCGGCTATTCCACTCGACCAGGTCAAGTAACATCAGACCACATACAAGTCAAGTTACTTTTTCCGTGTGTATTTTAATTTTCAATCTGCGGTCACAGACTCCCCCACTCACACTCTGCATCCACCGGCTATTCGACTCGACCAGGTCAAGTAACATCAGACCACATACAAGTCAAGTTCCTTTTTCCGTGTGTATTTTAATTTTCAATCTGCTGTCACAGACTCCCTCTACTCACACTCTGCATCCACCGGCTATTCCACTCGACCAGATCAAGTAACATCAGACCACATACAAGTCAAGTTACTTTTTCCGTGTGTATTTTAATTTTCAATCTGCGGTCACAGACTTCCCCACTCACACTCTGCATCCACCGGCTATTCCACTCGACCAGGTCAAGTAACATCAGACCACATACAAGTCAAGTTACTTTTTCCGTGTGTATTTTAATTTTCAATCTGCTGTCACAGACTCCCTCTACTCACACTCTGCATCCACCGGCTATTCCACTCGACCAGATCAAGTAACATCAGACCACATACAAGTCAAGTTACTTTTTCCGTGTGTATTTTAATTTTCAATCTGCTGTCACAGACTCCCTCTACTCACACTCTGCATCCACCGGCTATTCCACTCGACCAGATCAAGTAACATCAGACCACATACAAGTCAAGTTACTTTTTCCGTGTGTATTTTAATTTTCAATCTGCTGTCACAGACTCCCCCACTCACACTCTGCATCCACCGGCTATTCCACTCGACCAGGTCAAGTAACATCAGACCACATACAAGTCAAGTTACTTTTTCCGTGTGTATTTTAATTTTCAATCTGCTGTCACAGACTCCCTCTACTCACACTCTGCATCCACCGGCTATTCCACTCGACCAGATCAAGTAACATCAGACCACATACAAGTCAAGTTACTTTTTCCGTGTGTATTTTAATTTTCAATCTGCTGTCACAGACTCCCCCACTCACACTCTGCATCCACCGGCTATTCCACTCGACCAGGTCAAGTAACATCAGACCACATACAAGTCAAGTTACTTTTTCCGTGTGTATTTTAATTTTCAATCTGCTGTCACAGACTCCCTCTACTCACACTCTGCATCCACCGGCTATTCCACTCGACCAGATCAAGTAACATCAGACCACATACAAGTCAAGTTACTTTTTCCGTGTGTATTTTAATTTTCAATCTGCTGTCACAGACTCCCCCACTCACACTCTGCATCCACCGGCTATTCCACTCGACCAGGTCAAGTAACATCAGACCACATACAAGTCAAGTTACTTTTTCCGTGTGTATTTTAATTTTCAATCTGCGGTCACAGACTCCCCCACTCACACTCTGCATCCACCGGCTATTCCACTCGACCAGGTCAAGTAACATCAGACCACATACAAGTCAAGTTACTTTTTCCGTGTGTATTTTAATTTTCAATCTGCTGTCACATACTCCCTCTACTCAAACTCTGCATCCACCGGCTATTCCACTCGACCAGATCAAGTGTTTTTTCCTAGTTTGTGCTTTTGAACATGGGTGCCAAGAACAACAGCGATAAAGGGAAGGATAAGAGGAAAACAGCTGTAGCAAACCGTGCAGTGAACATTTTTAATGACAATGTCATGTCGCACTTTAGAATAATAGTGCAAAAGAGGAAGAAGGAGCTGACAATGGACAGGTTTCTTATTAAAAGAGAAGAGGAAGGATAAGCTGTAACCTTCCCACACCCATTCCTGTATGCCATCACACCACTGTTCAAATGTATGTAACCGATTCAAAATAGTTTATATTTCTTCTTTTTTATATTTGTTATATGCAGGGTTGGGTGGGGTTACTTTAACTGGATTACTTTCAATTACTTTTGGATTACTCCAATACGAAATATACTAATAAAAGACAAAAAAAATTAAATATGAATAAAATGATGACTCACAACACGTGGTAAGCTTTCTCTCCTGGCTTTAATCTCTTTGATCTCCGGCAAAACTAACATCAAATGTGACAGAAACAAAATGAAAATAAATTCAATTACTTTTGGATTACTCCAATACCAGATATGCTAATAAAAGACAAAAGAAACTAAATATGAATAAAATGAGGACTCACAACACATGGTAAGCTTTCTCTCCTGCTTTGATCTCTTTGATCTCCGGCAAAACTAACATAAAATACGACAGAAACAAAATGAAAATAAATCCAAACAGCTTGCCAACATCATTTTTGCCGTTCCATGTGTTCCGTTACTCCCCAAGGCTGCACAAAATTTAGTAATTTTATCGATATTTAGTTTCTTTTGTCTTTTATTAGCATATTTGGTATTGAAGTAATCCAAAAGTAATTGAAAGTAATCCAGTTAAAGTAACCCTACCCAACCCTGTATGTTATGTACACATTTATGGTCTTTAATGTTGTTTAGATACGCGTTTTCTTAATATTTTCGGTATTTTTTTGATGGTTGGAACGGATTAAAGTACTTACCACTGTTTCCTATGGGAAAAAAAAATTCGGAACTCAACCAAATCGGTACACAACCAACAACAGGAACAGATTATAGGTGAGGACCGAGGTACCACTGTACTATTTTGTTATTTTAATTTAATTTAAATTTCTGGGGTACCGGAGGTTGGGAACACATTAGTTAGGCTAGCCATATGTTTCTATCCCCTGATGTACAGCAATTGCAATTTACAATCCCCACCTCAGAACGGATTCATGTCAAATCCCAAGGGTCTACTGTATTGTCTGAAAATACAGCATCCTCTCATTTCAACTCCCAACTCAATTATGTCAAAACTCTCTTGACTCATGTTTTAAAAATGAACCCTTAAGACGACGGGGGCGAGGTTCACCTGAGCCCCCGCCTTACTGCTGAGCAACACAGCTAAAAGAGATGTCTCCTTCAAGGCTAAAAGAGACAAAAGCTGCCACGGTGAGCGATTTCACGGGGAACTTTACTTATCTCAGCTCAGATTAAGTCCCGATTGTTTGTCGGGAACAAAGACGGTCAGTGAGGCGGTGAGGAACCCCCTCGCCTCTCCTCTTCAACCACCAGCACCAATGGGCCAGATGGTCAGCGATCGGAGCCCCTGACCCCTCCAGCCCTTGTCTTCTTATGACAGCATGCTCACGATGGAGATAGGCCACCCATCTAACTTTCGATTGGCCCTCCTACAAGCGTGTGCCCTTGTGATATCGCTAACCTTCATGGAATCACTGAACCAGATGTCTTTCTCTGTAGTGGAGGTTTTATCTTACATTTAAAGAATAATTTCACAGCGTGATGGATGTAGATCAGGTCACAGTTTTTAAACAAAACTTCTAACCTTTGTGTTTGGTCTATGATGGGAGAGAGCTCACTTTTGTATTGTTGATCGGTTGCTAAGAATTAACACGTTCGTAAAGTTGATTTTGAATATCCATCCATTAGCTGTACCGCTTATCCTCAGTAGGGTCACGGGGTCCTGGAGCCCACCCCAGCCGTCTTCGGGCAGTAAGCAGGGGACACCCTGAACTGGTTGCCAGCCAGTCGCAGGGCACACAGGGACAGACAACTCGCTTATTCACACCTAGGGACAATTTAGACCGGCCAATTTAACCTGACATGCATGTTTTTGGAATTTGGAAGGAAACCGGAGTGCCCAGAGGAAACCCACGCAAGCACAGGGAGAACATGCAAACTCCGCACAGGAAGGCTGGTAGCTGGATTTGACCTTAAAACTTGGGCCGCAGACGCACTAACCACTCATCCGCTGCGCCGCCCGATTTTGAATATAAATACAGCAAAAAAATGTACCTTTTAAAGAAATAAAGTGCTTTACAATGATCATTAACAGAATACTAGGTCAGCAAATAGTAACTGACTCCAAATGCTGACCATATGATCTGAATTGATTATTTTGTATTTTTCATATATTATTGGTTAAAACTGAAAGTGGAATAAGAAAGCCTGATGCGGTTGAGATAATGGTTGCATCGCTTTTTTCTGCCACTTTCTACGACGGAGGAGGAAGTCGCCTAACTTTTGAAGCGCATCTTCCAAAATTAAGTTAAACTCAACCTTATTTATCTTTTATAGAGCATATTATTTTATGAAATGTTTATTTTTTAGTACAAAACAATTCAGGATACTCATGCAAGCCTTAAACATACTTATACAAACCTTAAACATACAAAATATAGCACTGAAGCAACTTATGAATAGAATAGAATAGAATAGAATATACCTTTATTGTCATTGCTACAAATGGGCTAACATATTGTGACAACGAAATTGGGCATGACACTCCAGTTTTACACATTCATAGTGAGGTATGAGCAAGAAGATAAAGGAACAGAGAAGATAATGTTATAAGACAAGGGGGATAAGGCTATAGTTATAATTTACATGGTATTTACACAAGAAATGTCGGCATGTGGGATGTTACATACAGGGTTGTCGTGATAACGTTGGTATCGTAACGGTTGTAAATTGTAACAAATTCAACTTACAAATGAAGGTCTTGTTTGTAAGTAGGGCAGCATCTGTACAATGACACCTGAGTATTCAAAGAGAATGGTGTAGAAGGGCTTGCCATTACGAGCTGCTTAAAGTTAGTTAATTGTTAAAATTGATTTATATTTTTATCATTAACATGTTTAATCTTTATTATCTCACGCTTCAAGGATCCCTTATCCGCCAGGGTTGTAAGGGCACCACTTCCTGTGACTTGGGCAAGTACTGCCTGAAGGCGCCCATCCCTTTACTTTCCAGGCCATTTTTTGTGTGTGTAGGAGTTGCTTCCCCTCATGAAACAGATAGTACTGGTTTTCATGGTTACCAGTAGCAGGAGAAGTCTGATTGAGATACAGCACACCAATCATCTGGTCACTATTTATTTTAGTGTACAGCATCATCCCGCTCTTCAGAGATGTACTGGACATAGGCAATGACCAGCAGCGATACTGATACTAGATCTTAAATCACCAGGGAAAAATTATTTTGTTCCGGAATTTCAAGTATCACGTTGTACACATTTAAATATTTTTTGTTGATTAGGTACAAATTTCCCCCTCGGATGGGTCTGGCCTTGATGCGGCGAGGGGGCTTGCGTGTTCCAGTGACCCTGGAGAGCGATACCGTCGGGAGCTTGCTCCTGGTAGGGTCACCCATGGCGGGCCGGTCTCCGGGGTAGGTTCCAGACAAACAAAGACCCCAGCGTGTCGGTACGCTGTGAGGTGGCAGCCCCACCAACCGACTATCCTGCGGAGGGCTAACAACTCACCCAGGAGAAACACACTTTGTTACGAAACTGACCAGAGAAAGAAGCCGGACTGACCAACACGGTAACGGACCCCAGCCTGCCCCCGACCAACGAGTACGGATCGATCTTCGTCATAAGACCCGTGTCGCCACCTGGAATGTCCAGACACTCCTTCGCCCCGGAGCTGCCACCCTGCTGTCCCGAGAGCTCTGTCGCTATAACATCACCATGGCAGGGCTCTGTGAAGTACGATGGCAAGGCAATGGTGAAACAACAGCTGGCAACCATTGCTACATCTGGAGTGGCCCCGAGAGTCGGACCGGCCTTTACGGTGTGGCTCTTGCCATTCCAAAAGCCCTCCGGAGGTCCCTCATCAGCTGGACACCAATAAGTGACAGACTACTGTCTGCTCGATTCCTCCACCATCACGGCAAGATGACAGTGATCGTCGCCTACGCCCCCACCGATGTCGCTGATGAGGATGCGAAGGACGCGTTCTTTGACCAACTCCACCAGGCTGTCAACCAAGCCCCACCACACGACGTCACCATCATCCTCACTGATGCCAACGCCACTCTATCCAGCATTGATCGGTCCCCCGGCTCACCTGTCGGCACCACCTTCGTTGACAGCACAACAAACGACAATGGCAACCGCCTCCTCCTCCTCTGCCACCAAAACAACCTTTGTGTTGCTGACACCTGGTTTCCCCGGAAATGCATCCATCACTGGACGTGGTACAGCCCAGATGGCAGAACCAGGAAGGGATTGGACCACATCCTGATATCACGACGCTGGAAGTCGTTTGTAACCAACTGCCGGGTGTTCAGAGGAGCACAGCTTGGCAACACAGACCATCGTCTGCTGGTGGCCCAGCTCAAGCTAAAGCTCCGAGCCAACCAGCACAAGACTCTGCCTCGCCCCGACTCCTCCCGACTCAGCGACCCCAACATCGCCAGAGACTTCAGTTGCTCCATCCGCCGCTCTCTTGATACCCTGGCTCCTGACAAGCTGACAGACTGGGCGGCCTTCAAGGAAAGTGTCCTCCAGTCTGCTCACAATGTCCTCGGACGCCCGCGATCCTCCCCGAGAAAGCCCTGGATATCAGAGAGGACACTAAACATCATAGACCAGCGGCGTGAGGCCCGACTCCGAGGCGACCTCACAGAGTATCGGAGACTGAATCGCCTGCGCAATGTGGCCATTGCTGAAGATAGGGAGAGGTTTTGGCAGGCAGAAGCCCAACAGCTTGAGTCCGCGGCCAACAACAACAACATGAGCCGCGTATTCAGTCTACTACGCCAAGCCCGTAGCGGCCCACACATAAAGACAGCCCTGGTAAAGGACTCAGACGGCAACCTCATCATGACAGAAGCCAACTGCCTCGAGCGCTGGAAGGAGCACTTTAGCCTCCTCTTGCAGCACAGCACCATCCCGGCTGATCCCACCCTCCTACGGGCTGCGAGCACAGCACCTCCTAACGACACCTGCTGCACAGACCCCGTAACACCCGAGGAAGTGAGAGCTGCTCTGAAGAAGCTGAACACCAAGAAAGCCCCCGGCATCTGTGCCATTACCGGCGAGATGCTCAAGGCCGGCGGTGATGGCATGGTGGAGTGGCTAAC
This sequence comes from Urocampus carinirostris, assembly GCF_059441175.1. NCBI lineage: Eukaryota > Metazoa > Chordata > Actinopteri > Syngnathiformes > Syngnathidae > Urocampus > Urocampus carinirostris. The sequence continues at coordinate 63,397,673 of NC_142349.1, read as the reverse complement.
CCGCCTATTCAACCAGGTGTGGGAATCGGAGCAGCTGCCCACCGACTGGACCAGAGGAGTCATCTTGCCCTTCTGGAAATGCAAGGGCGACAGGCTTGTCTGTGGAAACCACAGAGGCATAACCTTACTCTCCATCCCGGGCAAGGTCTTTACCAGGATCTTGCTCAGCCGTGCCCTTCCAGCAATCAGAAGCTGCCGCCGTCCCCAGCAGGCTGGCTTTATGCCCAACCGCTCCACAACGGACCACATCTCTGCCGTCCGTTTGCTGATAGAAAAGACCCGTGAATTCCGTAAAGATCGCCATCTATATATCGGATTCATTGATCTGAAGGCCGCCTTTGACACCGTCTGCCACTCTTCACTGTGGAACATCCTCCAAGCTCTCAGAGCACCACCCAAGATCATAGCCCTGTTCAAGCTGCTCTACAGCAACACAGAGAGCTGTGTCCGTATCAACGGCATTGACTCCGACTGGTTTGCTATCTCCAGCGGCGTTCGCCAAGGCTGTGTGGCTGCTCCCGACCTTTTTAATTGCATCATCGACCATCTGATGTTCAGGGTTAGTGAGCGCATCCCCGGAGTGTCTTTCGGCAACTACCACCTGACTGACCTGGAGTATGCTGACGACACCATCATTCTCAGCACTTCCTACAGCCAGCTGAGAGACGCTCTGGGCATTTACAGCGAAGAGGCAGCGCGGCTTGGCCTGCAAGTGAGTTGGACGAAAACCAAGTTCATGTATGTCGGTGATGGACCAGATCCACCTCCCATCCAAATTGGTAGCGACATCGTAGAGCCTGTCAAGAGCTTTGTATATCTGGGGTCCATGGTGACAGACAATGGGGACCTAAAACCAGAGATTCTCCGCAGAAGAGCCCTGGCAGCATCTGCTCTGCAGTCTCTCTGGAAACCACTCTGGCGGCACCAGACCATCGCACGCAAGACGAAGCTCCGCATTTACAACCTCGCCGTACTCCCTATCCTGCTTTATGGCTCAGAAACATGGCCCCTGAACGACACCCTGGCCACAAGAATCGATGGTTTTGATAGCAGGGCTCTCAGAACCATCGAGAACATCAGGTGGCCCCAGCGAGTCTCCAATAAAGAGCTCAGAGCCCGCACGTGCCAGCCCCAAGCATCTTCCTTGGTCGCACAACGCCGCACCCGCTGGTTTGGCCATGTCCTTCGTCTACCACCAGACCATCCGACACGAGCCATTCTCCAGTTTGACCCAAAGGCCGCAGGCTGGAGACGACCACGAGGGAAACCCCGCACTCGATGGCTCGACGTCGTTGCGGGCGACCTCCAACAACACGGAGTTGCCGTAGAGGATGCAGAACAGCTGGCACAAGACCGCCAGCATTGGAAAAACCTGGTTCATCTGGTCGGCTCAACGCACAGGGACGGGACCCCCCGACCTTCGCTGGAGCAATAAGTAAGTAAGTAAGGTACAAATTTGTTATTTTTCCTGTGTATTTTGCAATAGCATTACCGTAAAATCCGGACTATAGAGCGCACTTGATTATAAGCCGCACGCACCACATTTTGCAGACATTATTGGTTTTGTCCTTACACAAGCCACACCTGTATATAAGCCGCATGCGCCAACATTTAAAGATGTAACACAGTCACAAGTTTATCCCAAAGCTGACTTTAGGTGCCACAATCGCAACTGCAAATATAGTACACAATCCATCCACCACAATCGGCAACATGAACAGAAAATGATACCGGTAGTTAGAATTTAATAAAAACCTTTAAAGTCCAGTCCAGGACCCGTTGAAAGTAATCCAACGAAAAAAAAGTATATTTCCAAAGTTAAGGTTGGGAAAAATATATATCCACTATTGTCCGCTGCAACAACAAAGAGATTTAACTCAGCTTTACCCCACTTCCCGTCAGCCCGCGTTTGCTCCGCCCCTTCTTTTTGATTCGCTCGTAGAAAACATATCACAATAAGTCTCTAAAATAAATACATTACAAAAATATACAGTTGCAAATACATATTATACATGTTTACACATATTTACAAAGAAAGACGGTATACCGAGAGAGTTTTCAAAGCTTTAATAATAATAATATAACTTTCATCCCAAACCGTGCCTGTGAAAGGTACCACCACGCTACTCCTAACACGCTCGCAACGCTCAAAGCGTAGCTGTTAAAAAAAGCTGTACCGCAATTGCGGAATTCACGATCGCAGCAAGGCTTTGGGGCTAGGACCTTAGCTTGGCCTTTTGGCTGAGAGTAAGTGTCCCGGCTCCTAGGCTTTGTAGCGTATTATGAACTGACCGATAACGGATAATGGATAATGAATAACGAAGATAGAACAATAACCCTTAAGAACCCCAAAACCCCTCACGGTAAAACCGTCCTTGTCTTTCTCCTCATAACTATCGCCATCAAGGGCGCCTTCCTCATAATCGGAACGAACTTCTGTCCTCTGTCATACGGTTAATTCGAACATAAACTAAGAGGATGCAGTCTACCTCGGCGCACAATTCCCCCGGATCTAAATTTTACCTTTTGTACTCGAGTGCCGCTGGTGGCCATTAAAAAAATTACATAAATTGGCCGCTTCACTGAATAAGCCGCAGGGCTGAACATTTGAGAAAAAAGTAGCAGCTTATAGTCCGGAGTTTACCGTAATTCGTATTTTGGGGGGCGGAAAAAAATCGGTACTCGAGCGAAATCGGTGATCCAACAGAGATTCTGAAACGGATCATGGTCGAGTACCGATGTATCACTCTACTGTACCACAGAGCTAATTCCAGGGATGCCCAAAAAAGGTATGACCAGTTATTGTTTCAACGAAGCCAGTTTATCCAAATTATAGTGCTTCTTGGGTGCAAATCAAACTCCTTTAGACATAACAATTGCTATCACGCAAAACTGTTGTGGCGTGACCAAAGATGATGATTAAAAGTAAACAATACATGCAGTTATTCGCCACAATATTCTCCTTAGCCTGTGTGCACACTCCCAGAGGTATTTACAAAGTACAGCCAAGGAGAAGGAAAAGCGGGGGAGTCTGAGAAAACACGAGGAATGTAACCTTTAGGACACCAGCCACGAGGAATGGTAGATTAGCCCGGTGAAGACGGACTGGTTGGCCTGTAATTACAGTCTCGGACCCTCTCCCTTGCTCCTGCTTATCTGATAGGAACTTTATCTAAAGTTGCCGAAGCCTGTTTCAACACCAAGGCCTGCTGGGCAGGCGCAGGGACGCCTTTCGATGGAGACATCTGAGAGCTCCGTGTCAAACTCAAGGCCTCCGGGCCACGTGCAGCCCCTCGATGTCAAGTTGCAGCTGAGTTGTCTACTTGAAGATCTGTTCGCTGCGATTGCTGCTCTACCGAGTCAATAATTGTTTACTGCGAAGGGATCTTGGTTCCACTTTCGGTAAAATCCCATGACAAATATTCGTAGTATTAATATCAATAGTATTTTTAAGGTTACCAAGTCAGAAATCAGTCTTCGAACGTCACAAACGAATAAGCTTAGACAAATAAAACAACGGAGGAGAATGACGCTCTCCGGATTTTTACTAATTTATCTGGAAGCTTGGTGGCCTTGGGGGCAGGGCGCCCGCCCTGAGACTTGGAGGTTGCTGGTTCGAGCCTCGTAAGGCTTGTAAGACTTACAACATTGGTACCCATAGCTTGGCGCTCGGCATTAGAGGTTGGAACTGGGGGGTTTGTTCACCTAATGACTCCCAATGAGATGTTGCAACACGTCAGTGCAAGGGGGCTGGGAATCCCCTCCTCTGTATCAATCTCCCAGAAAAAGTAAAAATATGAATGTGTTCTTGACTCTAGCCACCTCCCACAAGGAGGATATAGCTCCGGTATATTATATCTCATCTCATTAGCTGCACCGCTTATCCTCATTAGGGTCGCGGGGGTGCTGGAGCCCATCCCAGCCATCATCGGGCAGTGGGCAGGGGACACCCTGAACTGGTTGCCAGCCAATCGCAGGGCACGCGGGGACAGACAACTCACTCGCTCATTCACACCTAGGGACAATTTGGACCGGCCAATTCACCTGAAATGCATGTCTTTGGAATGTGGGAGGAAACCGGAGTGCCCGGAGGAAACCCACGCGAGCACGGGGAGAACATACAAACTCCGCACAGGAAGTCTGGAGCTGGATTTGAACCCACGCAGGAGGTTCCCACGACTTGAACTGTGCCGCACATGCGCTAACCACTGCGCCACCGTGCTGCCCCCGGTATATTATATATAATATAATAATCTATCCAGGTTTGGGGAGTTACGGAATACAAGGAACGGCAAAAATGATGTTGGCAAGCTGTTTGGATTTATTTTCATTTTGTTTCTGTCGCATTTTATGTTCGTTTTGCTGGAGATCAAAGAGATCAAAGCCAGGAGAGAAAGCTTACCACGTGTTGTGAGTCATAATTGTATTCATATTTAGTTTCTTTTGTCTTTTATAAGCATATTTGGTATTGGAGTAATCCAAAAGTAATTGAAGGTAATCAAGTCAAAGTAACCCTACCAATGTTAGCTCTAAGCTGCGCACGTGCGCAATCGAGCACTGCCCGCACATTCTCAGCGCACAAGAAAATCTAGCCAGCTCACAAAAATGATGGTTCAAAATTGCTAATTGAGAAGCGAATTAAGTCAAAGTTACAGTGCATGAAGGTAAAAATACACGGGTTCCACTGACGCTGTGTTCTAAATGCGGTATTTCGAAGTCAAGGTCCGAGTAGAGCGAAGTTGAGTAAAGTCAGTAGAGTTTTTCGAGAACCGGCATCTTCGGCTCGGCTCTTTCGGGTCCTAAACGGCTCTTCAGGTTTTTTTTGCTTCTTTAATCCCAACCTGACCAAATATAATGTAAAATTATGCACAAAATGGCTTAAAGGAAGGGGGGGATAGAACAAAAAAGAAAAAAAATACCAAAATAAAAAAGTAGTGAAAAGCTGAGGAAAAAGGAAACAAAAAGAAGGGAAAAAATGAAGGAAAAATTTAGAAAAAAGACAGAAAAAATGAAAAGAAAGCAATGTAGGAAAAAAGTAAATAGAGAACAAAAAGAAAAAAGTAACAGCTCGGAAAAAATAAACACGATGAGATTTTTTTTTAAAGGAAGAAAGAAAGAAAAAGTGTGTGTTGCATTCAAATAATTTCCAATTATATCAAGTGAATCTTGTTGCCAACATTGTACTTCCACTCAAAAATGTGATTAAGTACAGTTCTCTATCTTACAACCGACTAAATAAGCCCCCAAAAATGTTAATATTACGCGACAAAATATATCAGGAAAAAAAAAAGAAATGGATATCTTGTGAAAGAATTGTAAGAACAAAGGACGTTTGTAGGCCGTACAACCTGTCAATTCATTCAAAAGAGAAAAATAATTTTGCGTTACCGGAAACTCAGCAAAATGTCAAGTTTTGGACATGTTTGATAATGAATTATCTTGCCACACTTGGGATTATGGTTGCTCACTGTTGTTTCAAGCGTTGCTCACCGAAACGCTCAGACCCGTGGAAAATTACAGGGAGCATTAAACCCTACCCAACCCTGATAAATATTATGACCTTAAGACATAAAAAAACAAATTAAAGACACATATTAATATACAATTTTTGGCTGAAACCTTGTTGTGTACTAAAACATTCAAAGAACCAAGGCTTGGGTTGAGCAAATTGAATTGCTAAATGGAAGTTCCACAACAAACAAACGAATGCCATTTTTCTCTTAAGACCACGGGAATGAAACCCACAGCATCCATAGCTCAAGTCCTCCTGCTGCCAATAAGGCTTTTATCTTAACCTCCCCCCCTGAGGGGAAGCCTGAAATTCCACCTTCTAGCTTAAAATATGCAAGGCATTGTATTGGGTTCAACAATTTGGCAAGGTTCCGCCATGACACTGGTGTGACACCAGTAATAACGTCTCACTTCATAGTGGTGGGGGTAGGGTGGGGGTCTGCTTCACCTTTTACACAAAACAAGGAAAATAGTGGAGAAATCACTCAACTCACGAAAAAAAAAGCACGCAGGGAGATTTTCTCCCCATGCAAGAGAGTTTAGTGTGCGTCCTACTTTATAAGGAGAAGTTCAACTCAGGTCAGGAAGAAGACGACCGCCCGGAAGCGCTTCGAGACCCTGAACTAGACGAGTTTTTGGAGTCGTGAGAGAGGACTGTGCAGGTGTGCGTGAGTTTTTAGGTCTGGTTTCTTTATGGCACGCCTACCTTGGTCCATAAGACGAAGATTTCGTGGTGCGGTCCCCTCCGCGGGTCTCCTTGACGGTGGGCGAGTGGATTTCCTGCCGGCGGCCAGTTTTCCCAGCTGATCAGAGGAGATGGTGACGTCACCCAGAGACTGTACGTTTTTTACCAGTGAAGAGAGGACAAGTAGTTCTACTTCGTGAACATTAAGCGAAATATATTATATTTGGGCTCATTTGATTCAAATTGACACTGCCCGCGTGACGCGCAAAATGACGTCCTTGAAGTGTGCGCGCACACAAAAACGATCTCGAGCGTTTACTGTACTGTTGCAAACGGCTCTTATTATACTGACCGATGTCGCTCTCTAGTGGTCAAATGTTATAACCATTGATTTATATATTTGGAATGGAACAGTTTTAGTAATTTACTTCTACATGTATTTTCAATGGAATTATTTTATTCCATTAATCCATTATCCGCACCTCTTATCCTCACTGGGTGTCAAGAACCGGAACAGGAGGAGAACCCAAATGCGTGACGTTTCTCACACAAGCTTTTATGTTACGAGAAATGGAGCAGTCATGCACGCAGGGTTGGGTAGAATTACTTTAACCGGATTACTTTCAATTACTTTTGGATTACTCCAATACCAAATATGCTAATAAAAGACAAAAGAAACTAAATATGAATAAAATGATGACTCACAACACGTGGTAAGCTTTCTCTCCTGGCTTTGATCTCTGGCAAAACTAACATAAAATGCGACGGAAACAAAATGAAAATAAATCCAAACAGCTTGCCAACATCATTTTTGCCGTTCCATGTATTCCAAGCCTGCACAAAATTTAGTAATTTTATTCATATTTAGTTTCTTTTGTTTTTTATTAGCATATTTGGTATTGGAGTAAGAGTGAGAGAGTAATGAGTGAGAGTAATCCAAAAGTAATTGAAAGTAATCAAGCCCCGGCCGAGTCATTCCTAAGACTTAAAAAGTGGTTGGCGGCGCCCTCTGTTGGCTGCGGCTGCATCGGCTCGCTACAACGGGTCAGGTGCAATCGACATTTCGTTCTGTGTACATTGTTACACAGAATGACAATACAAGGAAATTATTATTATAATTATTATTATTAAAGTAACCCTACCCAACCCTGGTTATAACGTAATAACATAAGTAAAATAAGTTATCCGGAAAAATATAATTGTGTAGTGTGGAATATTTAGAGCTGCCTAGCGGTACAAAAATCTTCCATTAAGTAAAAAGAAACATTTATTCTAATAATGGGCAAAAACACCTGAACTATCATAACAATGTTAATTTCTAGACAGTCAAGTCATGTTTATTTGTAACACCTTTAATCACGAGGAGTCTCAAAAGCCTGCACAGATGATTGTAAACCACAGACTATTATTACACCATCCCCTGATCTAAAACCTACATGAGGGCAAGGAAACACCCAAAAACCTCAGCATGAGGAAAATAAAGAAACCTTGAGAAGGGACCCCACATGATGTTATGCCCCTTCCAGGCTGCAATGGATGTTTCAATAACAAACAATGAGATTAAAAATAAAATGTAAAATGATTAAAGTATAATATAAAATAATAAATAAAAGGATGAATAAAAACGGATGACCGGGTTGCAATGGATGTAGCGTTAGCAAACAATATACAGACATTGTCAACATGAAATATAGGTCGTTTATAGGCAATAGAATGTAAGTGTTTTAAGCCTAGATTTAAACATTTCCACTGAGGTTGCAGATCGAATCTCAGGAGGGGAGAGCTTTCCACAGCACAGGGGCTTGGATGGAGAAGATTCTGGAGCCTGCAGATTTCTTCTTGGCTCTTGGAGTCAACAGCAGACCAGCATGGATGGATCTCGAACCTGCGGATCTCTTCTTGGATCCCGCAATCACTTCTAGACCAGCATTTTCAGAGCAAAGTCTCCGGACAGTTACATAAGTGGAAATACAATCTGAAAGATACGAGGGAGCAAGTCCATGCATGATTTTGTATAAGACCAAAAGAACCTTAGCTCAACTCTTGGCAATGGGATATAGAAAAAAACTCAGGTCGAGAAATTTGTATTTCTTTAAAATTGTGGAATCCCTACCAAGAAGTCGCCGCCATGTTTGTCTGGCTATGCTGTGCTCTTGGCACTGGTTTTCGTTGGCATTAGACGATAGTGCCATCTAGTGGATACATATTACACATGGGTCCTTCAGATTAAAACAATGAAGGTACAACAATTCTGTGAGTGTTTGTTCTTGACTATTTTTTCTTTGCATGTTTTGAGTGTGAAAGCATCCAATTTTACCTTTAGAATGTGTTAATTCTAATTAGATCCATTGTCATTGTTTGCAACGATATTAAGAAGTGACACTCGAGGATAAAGATTCAATAAAGACTTGAAAGAGAATTGTTATTTTCCCAGGATCAACAGGTTACAATGGTTGATTTATGTATTTAGAATGGAACAGTTTTATTAATTTACTTATACATGTATTTTCAACGGAATTATTTTATTCCATTAATCCATTTTCCGCACCTCTTATCCTCACTGGGTGTCAAGAACCGGAACAGGAGTAGAACCCAAATGCGTGACGTTTCTCACACAAGCTTTTAAGTTACGAGAAATGGGGCAGTCATGCACGCAGGGTTGGGTAGGGTTACTTTAACTGGATTACTTTCAATTACTTTTGGATTACTCCAATACCAAATGTGCTAATAAAAGACAAAATAAACTAAATATGAATAAAATTGTGACTCACAACACGTGGTAAACTTTCTCTTCTGGCTTTGATCTCTTTGATCTCCGGCAAAACTAACATCAAATGCGACAGAAATCCAAACAGCTTGCCAACATCATTTTTGCCCTTCCATGTGTTCCGTTACTCCCCAAGCATGCACAAAATTCAGTCATTTTATTCATATTTAGTTTATTTTGTCTTTTATTAGCATATTTGGTATTGGAGTAATCCAAAAGTAATTGAAAGTAATCAAGTTAAAGTAACCCTACCCAACCCTGCATGCTTGTTAACCCAAACGCCAGTGATTCGGCGATCGTTGGGCAGAAAACATAAGGCTGCCATCTGGCGTGGAGTGACAGGAACCCAGAGGACGACGAGATCGACACTAATTCCCCGAGCAGATATCGGACTGATGGGGGCGGTACCGGACAGGACGGGACAGACAGGATAGATATCAAAACTGGATATCGAAATTAAACAGGACAAAATAGCCGGGAACAATACCGGACAGGAAGCACAAGCAGGAAAACCGGACAGAGGTTCGATGACGGACTGACAAAGGCTGAGTGAGACCACTGAGCTAATATAGAAGGGAAGCCAATCTGTCAACGAACCGCAGCTGGTGCCAGATGGGCGGGGCCAATTGGGCGCCATGACACCGGGATTATTTATTTCATGGAATTATTTATTTAACTTATTTAACGTGCACCTCCAGCAATTTTGTTTCCTTGCAGACCTTGTGACCTTCGCACTTTTTACAGCGATCTTTTTCACTTATTTTAAATCATTTATTTTTTTTTAATTATGGAAGTAACCATTGCAGGGTTGTTATCCATGTAGCTATTTGTTCATTGATATGTAAAGATAATTTAGACATTGATACAAAAATATCAATAATTGCAAATCTTTTTTTTCTTTCTTTCCCCTTTTTTAATTTTCATTTTTCATTATTTCATTTCTCTTGTATTTTTTTCTTTTTGAAAGGCTGGTTAACAAAATGAGAAAAATAATGATGCTTTTTGGTCATTTCAAGTCTCCAGAGTTTGTATTCTTCTTTGTGCTTCTGAAAACTCGTTTTGGTCTACACTTGTGTCAAACAGGCAGCCCACAGGGCAGATCAGGCCCACCAAGGGTTTTAATACGGCTCGCAAGACTACACTGAGAGAAGCACAGGAGGAAAATGAGCTGCAGTTTTAAAAATGTCCGCTTGATGTCACCCAAGCCAGGCAAAGCAACTCTAGTGGTACTTGCTTTCTATCGACCTCTTTTTTCTGTATTCCTCTCTCCCCCTTCCCTTTCTCTTGTTATTTCTATATCTGATTATCTTTCCTTCTTTCTCTTTTTCCGTTTATTTTTTACTTTGTGTCAGTTTTGCTCCCCTATATCCTTTCTTTCTCACGTTTTCTCTTTTGCTATTTCCTTCTTTTTTCTCTTTCTCCCCTTCTTTCTCATGCTCACTCGTTTTTCTCTTTCTCCGTCTTTTTCTTACTGTATTTTTCTATTCTCTTATTGTTTCAGTCTTTCTTTCTCTCACTTTCTTTTTCTTTATTAATTTCTCTTTCTGTTTCGGTCTCTTTCTTTCTCTTTTTCTCCATCCCTCTTTTTATCTCACTCTCTCTCTCCCTTTCTGTCTCTCACACTCTCTCTCCTTTTCTCTCTCTCCCTCTCTCTCTCCTTTTCTCTGTTTCTCTCTCTCTCTCTCCTTTTCTCTGTTTCTCTCTCTCTCTTTCTCTCTCTCTTTCCCTTTCTTTCTCTTAAATTTACTAGTCCAACCCCCTCAGACTTTTTTTTCTAGGATGTGGCCCCCAGCTAAAATGAGTTCGACACCCCTGCTCTAAACCATAGAGTTACATGTAGTGATCAAATATAACAAACTGTCCTTTAAAAAAATAAGATCGTTGATTGGATCAAGAGATCGCAGGTTCGATTCCCGGCTCCTCCGAGTTATATGTGGAGGTGTCCTTGGGCAAGACACTGAATCCCTAATGCCGGCAATAAGCAGGTTGGCGCCTTGCATGGCTGCATGGTCGCTATTGGTGTGTGAGTTTGTGTGTGAATGGGTAAGTGTGAAGCGCATTGTAAAGCGCTTTAGGAGCGATGTTCCCTGTAATTTTCCTTACGGGTCTGAGCGTTCACACAAAGTCGGTGAGCAACGCTTGAAACAACAGTAAGCCACCATAATCCCAAGTGTGGCAAGATAATTCATTATCAAACATGTCCAAAACTTGACATCAAGCTACATTTTGCTGAGTTTCCAGCAATGCAAAATGATTTTTCTCTTTTGAATGAACTGACTCATTTACGATTGCAAAGGTTGTACGGCCTACATACGTCGTTTGTTCTTACAATACTTTCACAAGATATCCATTTCTTTTTATTTCCTGATATATTTTGTCGCATACTATTAACATTTTTGGGGGCTTATTGAGTCAGTTGTAAGATACAGAACTGTACTTAATCACATTTTTTATACTTTTTTCTGTGTTTTTTTCTACCTTTATTTTTTAATTCCTTTAAAAAAATCTCATTGTGTTTATTTTTTCCGAGCTGTTACTTTTTTCTTTTTGTTCTCTATTTACTTTTTTCCTACATTTCTTTCTTTTCTTTTTTTCCGGCTTTTTCTAAATTTTTCCTTCTTTTTTTCCTCTTCCTTTTTTTTTTTTTTTTCTCAGCTTTACACTACTTTTTCATTTTGGTATTTTTTTTCGATTTTGTTCCATTCCCCCCTTCCTTTAAGTCATTTTGTGCATAATTTTACTTAATATTAGGTCATGTTGGGATTAAAGAAGCAAAAACAACCTGAAGAGCCGTTTAGGACCCTTTTTAGTGAGCCGGGCCGAAGAAGCCGGTTCTCGACAAACTCTACTAACTTTACTCAACTTCGTTCTACTTCGACTCGACTTCAAAATACCGCATTTAGGACACAACGTCGGGGGAACCCGTGTATTTAACCTTCATGCACTGTAATTTTGACTTAAGTCGCTTCTTAATAAGTAATTTTGAGCCCTCATTTTTGTGCGCTGGCTAGATTTTCTTGTGCGCCGAGAATGTGCGAGCAGTGCGCGATTGCGCACGCGTGCAGCTTAGAGGGAACACTGTTTGGGAGGTCTTCGTTGACTTGAAAAGCGCTATATAAACGCAGACCATTTGATGTTAAGGGACGCCATTGCTGTAAACAGCAGCAGGGAGGCAGCAACGCGCTGCCTGATGACTGCAGACTCCAATGCGCCTGTGCGGGTCTCGCGCATGCGCACTCCTTGGCATTTTGAAGTGGCTCCTCTCCGGGGTGTTTGAACAGGAAGGCGGACATGTTGGCCAGCCTGTGGGACAAAATCGGGGCATCGTCTGCTGTTTTCCCCTCAACGACAACTCCAAACAAACCCAGCGGTGCACAAACCGGAGGAATAGTATCGCTTGGGCCTGGATACCATTAACCATCGATGACAGCGGCGGGATTTAAAAAAAAAACAACACTTTAAAAATGATCGACATTTAGAAAGAAGCAGAAGTTTTTTTCCACTTCTTCCCCGCCACTACTTCTTCTTTTGAGCTGTCACGTTCGTCTTTTTGTCGCCTTTTCTCGCCACGGAGATGGGAACTGCCCCGGATTTAATACAAGAGATCATTTAAATGCAAGCTTTGTTTTGGGGGTCGTGGTTCGGATGCCTGGACGTTTGAAGGCGTTCTCTGCAGGCATCCTGCGGAGGCTGACTAATCTTCCACTGTCGCGTTGCTCCTGAAAGTTGCTTTTCCAGACTCATTTGGAGAAGGACTGTTCTCCCCCGCATTATAAAAATGTGGCTTCGGGATTTTATATATTTTACCTCGTGTGCGTGCAAGAGAAGAACGATGTGTCGTATTTAAAAGTTCCCACGAAGAACGAAGAAGGAAACGTAAAATAACAAACGAACGCTCGGCTAGCTAGCGAGCTAATGCTAGCGGCTAACGCTAGCTAGCCACTCATTTTGCCTCCCATTTTTTTTAAAACAAGATACTAAGGGGACGTTTTATCCTACGCACATAGAAAATGTCTTCTGCGGAAAGTATGGAGGATCGGTTTGGAAAAATCGACGTCATGTTGAAGGATCCCAAGTCTGAGATCAACACGGATTGTCTACTGGTAAGTTTGTAGCGTGCTAGCATTGCTAATGAGCTGACCCGAGGAAGCCATTCGGTTGGGGATTCTTTCTCAACAAGTTGCCTCACCTCCGGAAAAAAAAAAGTTTGATACCAATTATTAACAGCTCACATTTTCTATTTTTCCTCTATACGTTGATTAGTTAACAACCGGGCTTAAACAATACGGCCGTTTTGCAGCAATTAAACAAGCTGCTGTTCAAGTTGATTTGAAATCAATGCAGAAATTGCAATTTAAAAGTCGTAAATACTGTCCAGAAACGTGCACAAGTGTGTTCCAAATGGAGCAACAAATATCTTTGGAGAACAAATCACTTGGAATTCATAGAGGTATGTGATGTCATGATTAGCGCTCTAAGTACCTTTGACATGTGGGTGGCAGCTTGCAATTGAGAGATCATGAACTTGATTGCATACTTTAGTCACCGCAATATTGGCTTCAGTTGGAACACATTCTACAAAACAGAACAGCTTTGTTTTCCTTAGAATTGCATGGTTGTTTCAGAAACTTGATCAGATCACCCATTATGGTAAATTGTCTGCATTTATGTAGCACTTTCAAGTCAATGAAGACCTCCCAAAGGCCTTTACAATGTGCTTCAGCCATGCAAGGCGCCTACCTGCTTATTGGGGGGCATTGCCCAAGGACACTTCGACATAACGGGAATCCAACCTGCGACCTCTTGATCCCAAGCAAGCGCTCTACCTCCTGAGCTATTCCCGTCCTGCAAAAAGTTATCATGTAATCACTAGGATATTATTTTATTTCCAGGGTATGATTGTTCGAAGTAAGGTTTACATGGACTCGTTCAACCACAAGGACATCATGCCTGTTAGAAATCCAGTTTCCCAGTAAATTACAATGACTCATCTCCGGTGAACTATTTTCAGAGCTGTACAGCAGCCTGCTTAGGTGTTCTTAGGGGACCGCTGAAGTAGAACCTACTCTAGTAGTACAATGTTTTCTATCTAGACTGGATAGCGTTTGGCTCTGGAAGTCAAAGACTGTGAAATTTGAATTACGGGTACTGTAAACTATTTATAATCTGGTATCATGAGACTTAAAAGAACAAGTTTTATCCATTTTTGTTTTACTGCAACATACCCCTTTTCATTAACGCAAAATATTTTTCAACAAGTTCGCCACTGATGATCTTTATAAGTGGGAGGAAAGCAAGTGCTGTGATTTTTGCAGTTCTGCTACTTTTACCAAATACATTTTAGAATGAGATCTAGTCCTTAACTAACTTCAGGTGCCCCCATAATATTAAAAATTCCCTGTTTTTATAGGGTTGTGATGACATAGTTCAGTGTTTACAGTGGTCATGTGACCTTTTTGTGCAATTTTAATCAGAGTACTTTGCGGCATGTTGTATTAAAATTAGTTATTTAACATGAAGTGTCAAAAAATATTGGGAAGAAACCCATACAAAAACGGTAGTTGCTTTAATTAAATGTTACATTTCGTTACACTACTATGTCACACACTATATGGTCAAACTGAGATTTTTTATAAAATTGGCCTGTCTAAATTGTCCCTAGGTGTGAATGAGTGTCCGTCCCTGTGTGTCCTGCAACTGGCTGGCAGCCAGTTCAGGGTATCCCCTGCCCACTGCCCGAAGATAGCTGGGATGGGCTCCAGCACCTCCGCGATCCTACTGAGGTTAAGCGTTGCAGATGATGGATGGATGGATGAGATTTTGTCTACATAAGATTCCCACAGAAAACTGCAAAATCTGCACGATTGCAGCCAATCATATTGCAGATAATAAACAACAGAATGTTTGCCTTATCCATGAACTTGACTTAGAAATGACAGCCTCAAGGGAAAAATAGCCTTTCTCAAAGGTCCTACAAATGACTTGGATCATTTTGTGATTAAAGCGATTTAAAAAAAAAAGGTTGAGAAATTGCTGATTGCAAGACAGCTCTCAAACACAGTTCATTATTCATTTTGCAAAGAATTACACTGTGCTTTCTGACAAGAACTTAAATTATCTCCAAACTGGCATTGCACCTAAACATTCTGGTCAGTGTCGTAAATTGTGATTTTCTGATCCAGTTTTTTTTAAATTCCAATACTTATACCAGCACCTTGGCTTTACCAGTGGAAAATGAAATGTATATGTATGTGTAATATATATATATATATATATATATATATATATATATATATTATAATGAGTGCAGTAACAGCAAAACATTGTTCATAGCGCCAGCTACCCTAGTTGGCTAATACAAAATTACGGAAACAGTCGGACTAAACCACAACAGAAACTGTCGGAATTTTTTGGTTTCGGACGTGTGAAAAACCGTCCAACGGAATCCTTTGTTTTGCTTGATGATGTCAGTTGCCCCTTCACTCTGTTTGACAACAAACTATGTCAAGCATGGTGTCTCATGTTGCTTTGGCAAATATGTAGACTGCATGAATAAGTGACTGGATCAGGACTGTCCTCACAGATGCTGGCTTCACTTTATTTTCTATTACAACTAAGGAAATCAACTGTTTCATAGTTTTATTGGGTGTTATATTCCTGGGGGGGTGTAGATACAGTATCAGGTAATTCAAGGTCAAACTCAAAAGATTTATCCTTACCAAAATTTGACATGTTGTAGTATTATACTTCCTCTCTGTATGCATATGTTAATGAAAAGTAACATTTTTCATACATATTTGCATTACATGTGCTCAATTAAGACTGTCACTCTATACCTGTACATTAGTGTATGAAGCTAATATTACATAAAATTTGTTTTCACACTTGAACTTGATTCTGTTTAATTAGTGAACCAGTCACCGTTAAGACAATGTTCATATTTCACCCAACAAATGTGACAAAAAAGTAGATTTTGCTTTGAAGCTCACCACAAGAATGCTTTGTGGTTATGTAACTTCCTAAGTATTATACTGCCATTGACTCATTCATCCGCATAAGCTATTTGATCACTGGGCTTATTTAGGCCAATCGTGCCGGGTAGGTAGTCCAGAACATGAAAGGAGCAATGGGCGGTGCTTTTTCTCACTAGCCACTTCCTAACTCAATTAGTGGTTAACTAGAGTAGCAGCAAAGGAGTCATTTTTACGCCTTTCAGACTAAACCTGAACACTGGTGGGTTTATACAGTTTGACACATCGTCAAATGAATTGTGAGGCCACTGAAAAAAACGATTACTGAATTATGTTCGATCAATTCAGTCAATGGGCCACTGATAGTTATTGATAGAATTTCATTAATGAGTATATGATTGGCATATGATTCATCAATCAGTCTTGAAATTGAAAACTATTACTTTCAGCACTCTCCTGTTGCCCCACCAAAAGTATTTTTTTATTATTACATCAGGCGTTGATCACATATCACATTACTCTGACTCTAGCGTTTACGACGCACTACCACAACTTAAGAATTGTCTGCTTGGAATTACCTCGGTGTGCAAAAAGAAGTCCCGTCTCATGGGTTAGTCCAGGAATGTTTTGTGGTTTGCTGTTACTGATTGGAAACTTTTTGATTCAATTAGCTTAAGTAAATCAAATAACTCGGTTCATTGAAACCAAAGTGAGAGTAAAATTTGTGTAAGTGCCTTGAATTTTTGCACTAATGAAATGATCTGAAATGAAATGATCTGCATTTATATAGCGCTTTTCAAGTCAATGACTTCCCAAAGCGCTTTACAGTGTGCTTCACATTTCCCAATAGCAGCCGTGATCTGTGCAGCCATGTAAGGGAATAACCTAATTATTGGGGGTATTGGAGGTTCAGTGTCTTACCCAAGGACACTTCGGCATGTAACATGGACATGCCGGGATTCGAACTGGGATCCCTTAATCCTAAAACGATCGCTCTACCTCCTGAGCTACTGCCGCCCAAGGGAATGATTCCCTTCCCTTATCGATTAATACTACTACGTGCTGCAATAATAGGTTTGTTAAACTGTAATTTACCACGAGAAAATAAGTATGTAATAGACTAGAAATATGCAACTTTTGCCGAACTTTATGATGGATATTTTTGCAAAATTCATGCTTCACCTATGCTCGGGTGACATGACTAGAGATGAAACTTATTATCATTAAGAGCAAACCGATTTAATGCTTATCGTTGTAATCGCTTCATCTTTTAATGACTATTTATGGTTTTTAAATCCCTCACTCTAAATTTCACCTGCTGTCGTAAAATATGCTCAATTTTAAACGTCTTTCACAAGAGAAGACTGATTTGCTTTGTGTCCGATCAAAAACCAAAACTTTTCACATAAGCGGTAGAAGAAAATGGGTTAAAACTTGGTGAGTGTAATTTTTAAGAAATAGCCGCGAACCGTGATGTTATATTTGTCAAATGACACAAATGGGTGTTTTCTTCTTAGGTATTTTTTACAAAACAGTGACAAAACAAAAGTTTGAAAGTGCAAAGCTTACAAGTTGGAAAAAACAACATTTTGAGATTTGAATTTCTGTTTTGATAGTTGTTTTCAAAGTGTTTTAAAATACTGGGATAAAGATGGAAATATTTAGCTTTTATCCGTTTTTTTTTATTACTGTAATCAACAAAATATTTACCTAAATAAACAACTTTTTTAGCATCATCATTTCAAATCAGACTGCTTTGTGAAGTAGGTCTATGCACAAGAATGCCACATGGCTGCAGTTATGTTTTAGGACAGAGATGGCAGCTTTTAGTAAAAGGTAGCAATCTCGACAATGCATCTTCAGTTTTATATTTACCTACTGTAAATTCCGGACTATAAGCCGCTACTTTTTTCCCAAACATTCAACCCTGCGGCTTATTCAGTGATGCGGCCAATTTATGTAATTTTTCTAACGACCGCCAGCGGCGCTCGAGTACAAAAGGTAAGATTTAGACTGCAACTTCTTAGCTTGTGCACAAATTAAATTAGCATAGACATATCCTCATCATGCAAATTGCAAAAAGAAAGTCACATGGCGCAACTTTCAAGCTAAAAGCAATCGAGCAATCCGATATGGAAGGAAACTAAGCTGCCGCACGTAAATTTGACTTTACTTGCGTGTTTTTGGATAAGGGAGCGTGGGACGACGTCTACATGACAAAGTCCCTTTCCCATACTGAAGGAAGGCGACTTTGATGACGTCAATATCAAGGAGGAAGATGAGGACGGTTTACCATGCTTACTACAAGTACGGTATGTTTTTTCTAACAGAGCTGTTTACGTTGTTGCGAGCGTGTTGCTAGAAGCGTTTTGCTACCCTTTACAGGCACGGTTTGGGATGAAAGTTATAATATCTTTATTTAAGCTTTGAAAACTCTCTCGGTGTACCGTCTTTGTAAATATGTGTAACCATGTATAATATGTATTTGCAACTGTATATTTTTGTCTCATCTCATCTCATTAGCCGTACCGCTTATCCTCATTAGGGTCGCGGGGGGGGCTGGAGCCCATTCCAGCCATCTCCGGGCAGTGGGCAGGGGACACCCTGAACTGGTTGCCAGACAATCGCAGGGCACACAGGGACAGACAACTCATTCGCTCATTCACACCTAGGGACAATTTGGACCGGCCAATTCACCTGAAATGCATGTTTTTGGAATGTGGGAGGAAACCGGAGTGCCCGGAGGAAACTTTTAGAAACTTATTCTGATGTTTTGCACGAGCAAATGAGAATGAAGGGGCGGGGCAAACGCGGGCTGACGGGAAGTGGAGTAAAGGTGACACGTGTTTGTGGACGCGGCCGACAATAGTGAATATATATTTTTCCTACCCTTACCTTTGGAAATAGACTTTTTTCCTTGGATTACTTTCAACGGGCACCCGGACTCTGCAGGTCTGCATTAAATCTTAAGTACCGGTATCATTTTCCGTTCATTTTGCCGGCTGTGTTTTCTGGACTGTATCGGGTATGGGATAATTTCTTGTTTGTTTTTTTTTTTTTTCAATGTGGGCGCATGCGGCTAATATACAGGTGCGGCTTGTGTATGTACAAAATCGGTTTTACTCCTGAAATGTGGTGGGTGCGGCTTATAATCAGGTGCGCTCTATAGTCCGGAATTTACGGTATATGTCTGGTGGCGCCCATTCCTCTCCAGGCTAACAAATGTTTGCACCCGGTTTCCACCCGGGGATCCTTTTCGCGTGTTAGGCAAATACGCTAACCATTGCACTACGGAAACTACTAGTCCATAAAACTTTTGTTAATACACTGGTAAGGCATAACCACGGGTGCACATTACTTTATTTCACACAACCTTATTCATCGCAATGCCAACCTTTTTTGTTCTTTTTTCGTTGCACTTTCCCACGTTTATACAAGTTTGGACTGTGTCACCTCCATAGTTAGAGACTTACTGTACCTGAATCTTGCGAATAAAAACATGACCTCCCATTCTTTTACAGAAAAGACCGATTATAGTCACCTCAAAGTGCACACACTCAGCATTTTTAATGGGCCAAAACTGCAGGGACTGCTCAAGTTGGCAGCCTTACACACAAGTTTGTTGTTTTTTCCCCTCCTTTTTTTTTCCTTTTTCACCCCCTCCACAATCTGCCTTGATCGATGAATGGAGGCCTTTTGCCTTGCCACAGTGCGACTCCGCCCAGTGTTTAATAAAATTCCATCCTAATCAAATAACCTCTTGTCTTTGGATCGGCCCCCCGAGTTTACCCGCCGTGTCTAGGAGTCATTCTGCTGCTCGCCTGGCGGCGTTTGAGACAAGGCAGGCTGCTCTGAGGTAGTAGTAGGGTGTGGGCTCCGGCTTGTTTCACCATAAACCAAAATTATGTGCACCGAAGAATCATGTTTCTTAAGGCAGGGGCAAAACATTGTACTCAAAAAGCAACCAACCGTGCTTGGTTCTGAGTAATGAGTTCCTTAAGAACAGTCAACGGCAGGGGTGTCAAACTCAAAACTCATGGGGACCGGACCAGTAAATTAATGGCATTAAAATGTGCCTTTGCTGTAGGGTTAAAGTCTTCATTACACGTTTACCCTGGAGTGCCACGTCTTATCTCGTTGCATACAATGTATCTCAGCATTGATATCAATGACAATAAAGACAACTCAATACATTTAAAAAAAATGCATTCAAAAAAATTATTGTTGGAGTTATTTGACATAATATGAGGCTCACCTAGTGGGAGTGTCCGCCATCTTGCTTCTTATTTTTGTTTTAATGCATAAGGTTGGGCAAAAAAAAAGAAAAATGGTGCGGTTTGGACACCTTGAGTCTCCATAATTTGTCATCATACTTGTTTTTGCTTGCACTACACAATACATTGACAACAAGTGGTCAAATATTACATACGGTCCCTTGAATTCTACTCAAACTGAAAAGCGACACGAATTGCACGCCGACGCTCATTTTACTGCAAATAACTTAAATGAGTCATTTCATGGTTTAAATGTATTTTTCCCCCATTACTTCCTTCTTAAGTAAATAACACAAAATATTCTCTGGTTGATTAAAAGTATGCAGCAAATACAGCTTCAGTTGCATCAAAATTGGCGCCTGACTTTGGCGACATAAAGTGGACATATTTGACACTGCAGGTTGTTGTTTGACGCGATGCGGCATTTTTTTCTCTTGCACAAATCTCAGCCATGTCTCGCGAGCCGCATTAAATCTGTTAGCAGGCCGATCCGGTCTGCGGGACGTAGGTTTGAAACCCCTGGGCAATGGTAACCTGCACTTTGAGTGTCTTTGTTATTTCTCGTGGGGTTTTGTTTTTCCCAAAATTTCATTTTGTCTCATACCTTAGAGTTGTACACTGGCGGATCGAGGCCTGTGTTCCAGCTTTTATCTTCTAAGCCCCTAAATAAATCCGGTGTGGATGGAAGAGAGCCTTATCTGTATGTGTGCCCCCCACAACCCCCTTAATCGTGTTTCAGGCAGCCTCCTAAAAGAGGAGATCGCAATGGACAGAATTCCTGACATTGTGATGTGAAAGCTCCCTGACATCGGGTCTGATCACTGTCCACTTGTTGCTTTTGCCAACAGCTGATAGCTCTCAAACTGAATGCAAGCTTGTCTGGAATGGGTTTTGTCTGTTTCACAAACAATGGTATCACAATGATTCCCTACTCTTTCTAAGTCTTCAATTGATAAGGGTGGTATAAAAAACTAGACATGCTTAGAAATTGAAAGTTTGTGTCCGAAAATGAAAATCCAAAATGTGTAACACTCGGCCCAAAGACGAAAAGTGCAACCCTGAAATAAATGACCCAAAAAGTAAATATAAATATGACATTTATTTTGTACTGACGGGCAGCACGGCAGCGCAGTGGTTAGCGCGTGTGCGGCACAGTTCTGAGGTCGTGGGAACCTCCTGCGTGGGTTCAAATCCAGCTACCGGCCTTACTGTGTGGAGTTTGTATGTTCTCCCCGTGCTTGCGTGAGTTTCCTCCGGGCACTCCGGTTTCCTCCCACATCCCAAAGACATGCATTTCAGGTGAATTGGCCGGTCCAAATTGTCCCTAGGTGTGACTGAGCGAGTGAGTTGTCTGTCCCCGTGTGCCCTGCGATTGGCTGGCAACCAGTTCAGGGTGTCCTCTGCCCACTGCCCGGAGATGGCTGGGATGGGCTCCAGCCCCCCCGCGACCCTCATAAGGATAAGCGGTACAGCTGATGAGATGAGATTTTGTACTGACCTGGTCAAAAGGCATAATATAAATTATAAAACTGACTGGGACTGACTCAGACAGGGATTTTACTTGCGACTAATTCTAAATATTTAAATTTGCATAAAACAAGAAAGGCATTTAAGTGCTTAAATAATCGTCTCGGACAACTAAGTGTAACAGTTGAATGAAACTGTTAAAAGATCTTAAATGAAAATAATATAAGCAAGTTCATTCTACTTTAGTATTTTGAATAACGTGTTATAAAACAGATAGCTAATAGCTGCTGCACTATACGGTTAATCGCTCCCTTTTTTTAAGTGAAAATGTTCGGGGGCACTTGAGTTTTTTTTTTTTTTTAATGGACAGGACAGGGAACAAGATGACAAACACAATAATGATGATGCAGTAGTCCGTTCAGTCTAATGCCATAAGTAATTCACTCTTGCATATTTACATACCTGTAAACATCAGCCAATTTCTCCCCGTATTAATGATTGCTATTCCCCTTAATAAGTGATTAAAAAAAACTTACAAACACATTACGGCACCTATTTACTCACAGCAATGTAGTATAAAAACAAAGTTAATGTGTATAAACAAGTTTATTTTAATTGCCAAAAAAAACGACAGGAACAATTATTTCAGCATCATTCTTAGTTCTCTTCCCACTGATACTAAAACAATCCGGATTGGAGTGGTCTAACAAAAAATGAGTACAGACGCAGAGGTTCCGGACGCTCGTTCGTAAGTTGAATGTGTTCGTAAGTTGCTTCAGTCCTATATTTTGTATGTTTATGGTTTATATAAGTATGTTTAAGGCTTGTATAAGTAACCTGTATTGTTTTGTACTAAAAAATAAACACTTCATAAAAGGATATGCTCTATAAAGATAAATAAAGTTAAGTGTAACTTACTTTTGGAAGATAAGCTTCAAGAGGTCCTTCTCTGCGTAAGAGAGTGGCTGATAAAAATCAATCCAACCATTTTCTCAATTGCATCAAGCTTTCTTATTCCACTTTCATTTCAAATTAAACGGCTCACCTCTTCTTTACACTTTACACCAACTATATTGAATGGATGCACGAGATATTAAACAATAGAAACGTCAAAGTTCTGAGCGTCCTGGAGATTCAGTTCACGTAGCACTGCTTGTTTACGTACGATCTGGAAGGAGGAAGCGGATTTTTTTTTACTTCCGGGTGGATTGTAGGTGACTTCTCACAGCGCCACACGCTGGTAGCGGCGGAAAGAGGCACTACAGTACTGTCCTGTGCTTGGAAATTCAAAATCTAAATTACAGCAATGTACGGATATTTTTCAACATCCCGAAAAAAATGTTCGCATCTACCAACGAATGGTCGTAAGTGGGGGAGCGTCTGTATAAAAACAATTAAATATGTTCCAGTTCAAAAAATGATATACGCCGTACATAATTTGGAATTATCATAGTTGAATAATAGTGGTAAAGTATTTTGAATTCTCTTGGCTCATGATTTGACTATAGCCAATTAATTTCAACGACAGAGGGATTGCATTTTAGAAAATACCTTTTTAGGAATTAAAACTGCTGAGCTGTAGATGTTAAGCTCTAGTGTTGGCGTGTAAAAAAATGTAGTTAAAAATTTGGTACTAACATATAATGTACCGTATTTTCTGCACTATAAGGCGCACCTAAAAGCCTTTATTTTTTTTCAAAAGCTGACCATGCGCCTTATAATACAGTGCGCCTTATATATGGATCAATATTAAGTCTCAAAGTCTTGCAACTAAAGGAAGCAGCCGTCGACCAGATTTTCCCCCGAAGGCGAAGTCGTCCGTGGTGTATGCTGGGATTTATATACCGGCGTTTCATTTCCTAACCAATGTGTCAATCATCATTTGAATCAGTCACTAGTGGCTAAAGTTATTCGGAAATAAAAGGGGGCGGATCCTTTTTATCATTTACAGGCTCGCATAGGCTAAAGGGGCGAAACAAAGCCTGCAATTGGCCGAAAAAGATGAATGTGAATCACACGTTGGGTTGCACTACGGCATAGAGAAAACATGTTTTACTATTCTGTATTTGTAAATATTTTACTCTCCTGCCTGGATTTAATACACTCACGGTTGGAAAAAGACCCTGGTTACGTATCCTTAATAAACGTGAAGGCAAGAGAACTTAGGTGAGCTATGCGGCTTTATGTTTTCCCGGTATCTTGTTTTAAAACGATCTTGATGTTTCTGTGATGAGTCTATTTTTAAACTAAATTCAATTCAAAGTGTTTATTGTCATATGCACAGTAAAGAACCCCGTTTCTCTGCACAATCAAATTCTTACTTTGCTGTCCACACAGTTGCCAGCAAAAAATAAAATGGAAACTAAGAAATGTTTGGCATTTCTTGAATCCCAAGACTTTAACCTTCCGAATGATATTTGGAACGATGCATTTGAGTGATTGGTGACATCGTACGGACACCGCATCCGCACGTGTCTACGACACGTATTTGCTTCTTTGCAAGCTTTCGGAATGTTAAGGGGGTAATAAGTTTGACTCAACTGTCTGACTGTTTTGTCGACGTTCCCATTGTAGCGCCTTATAATCCGGTGCGCCTTATGTATGGAAAATATAGGACCAAAAACTATTTTTTGGGGGTGCGCCCTATAACCCGGTGTGCCTTATAGTGCAGAAAATAAGGTAATCCACAAGCCATTTCGTAAGAAGGAATGCACTGCCCTGTAAATTACTTGAGCTGTTCCAAGGCGTCCAAAAGTCGGGCAGTGTTTTTCTTAAATGATAAATGAGCGCATTTCACAGAGGATGGTAATTGAGGAAAAAGCATGTTTAGGTACTCAATTTGAAAGTGGCTTTTTTGGGTGTGGTGTGTTTGTGTTTTGCATCATTGTAAAAGTGTTATTATTTCTTTCAAAGAGGGCATATTTTCACTCCAATTTGATTACCTGAAGACAACTTATTTTCTACCATGTTTTTGGATAGGTGGCTTGAAAGAGTGAAAGGACATACCAGTGGCACAATGGACAATTATGCAGAAACAAAATGTTTTATTAGCTTTATATCACCTCTTTTGTGTAAATAGAATGTTAAAAATTATAGTCTCTCGTCTATTCGAACTGCCGAGTGTTGTCAATTAGCTCAGTCCCTAACAAAGATACCTTCAATTAGTGTCAAGTCTGATGAGTTCAGTGAGTCCATGTCTCTTTACACATTCTTTTTGGTATGTAACTGCGCTCCCCGCCACTGAACAAATGACATTACTATAACCTTTCTGAATAACTGACATAAATGGTGTGTGCATACTTATAGGCAGGGTTGGGTAGGGTTACTTTAACTGGATTACTTTCAATTACTTTGGGATTACTCCAATACTAAATATGCTAATAAAAGACAAAAGAAACTAAATGTGGATAAAATTATGACTCACAACACGTGGTAAGCGTTCTCTTCCGGATTTGATCTCTTTGATTTTCGGCAAAACTAACATAAAATGCGACAGAAACAAAATGAAAATAAATCCAAACAGCTTGCCAACATCATTTTTGCAGTTAGTCAAGTCAAGTCATTTTTATTTGTATAGCCCTAAATTACGAAGAGTCTCAAAGGGCTTTATATTACACAGACTATTTTTCAACCGACAAGAAGAGTAGGTTATTCATATGCTATGGAGTAGAAGTGAGTTTTAAGCTTAGATTTAAACATTTCCACTGAGGTTGCAGATCGGATCTCAGGGGGAAGAGCATTCCACAGCACCGGTGCCCGGATGGAGAACGCTCTCGAACCAGCAGAACACTTCTTTGCTCTTGGGATCACCAGAAGACCGGCACTCTCAGATCGTAGGCTTCGGACCGGGACATAACAGGAAATCAGATCTGAAAGATAAGAGGCAGCAAGTCCATGTATGATTTTGTATAATACTAAGAGAACCTTGAAATCACATCTAAGGCTAACTGGGAGCCAATGCAGGTTAGCCAAAATCGGTGTTATGTGATCGTACTTTTTTGTCCTAGTTAAAAGCCTCGCTGCGGCATTTTGTTCCGTTACTCCCCAAAAGGTAATTGAATTCATATTTCTTTTGTCTTTTATTAGCATATTTGGTATTAGAGTAATCCAAAAGTAATAGAAAGAAATCCAGTTAAAGTAACCCTACCCAACCCTGCTTACAGGCATGTGGCAATAACACAGCAGTGCAAAATAATTTTGAAATGTTAGCTTGACAGAATCAAAACCGAACTTTTCAAGTATCTAAATATATATTCCTTAACCTATCTTTCTATCTACACAAATATTCAGTAATGCACCGCTGGTATTGCCCGTAATTTTTCAAAATACTGCTTTTAGGGTGATCTATTTTTTTTGTAGAACCAAATCCTTGTAATCGGTTCTAATCTGTGCTGTCTGTCGCTTTTTTGTGGTCTTACAATCAGAACACCATGAACCAAATGCACATCCAAGTTTAGCTGGTGTAGCATTTGTTAAAAAAACAATTCCTCTGGGGTTTTTTAGTGGGAAGGCTCGCTAAATGTATAGTTGAGCCACCCCGTTTTCACTTAAAGTTTAGCACTGGCTGTCATAAACCACGCCCCTCAGCTGTTCAGGCCTGGGAAAAAACAATCTGCGCAGCTATTTGTAGCTTCACATTCCCTCAACTGACCGATGATGTGCTGGAATGCATACTTAACTGATAGAGGATCTCTATAATGGAGCTGTACTGTCCACTGAATTTAGATGGGTGGAAATCCAGGTTGACATCAACCTGGTCATTTTGAATCGGATTATTCAAAGAACGTCTTTGCGTTTTTTCTTTGTTTTCTCATGGTGCATTTTTGTTAGATTAAACAGCGGTTTTCAGTTTATTCTGTAAACTCTGTATATAAAATGTTGTTACTAGTACGCCAACACGATTTTCCACTGAAATACTTAATCAATTCACTTGAACTAAACTTTCTCAACTATTAAAGAAGCCGCATACAGGAATGGGTTTGAGTTAAAGAATAATTTCCAAGCTGGAGATTCTCACATTTTTGTTGTGTTTGGGGTTTAAACCATTGTGATCACAAACACGCAACGAAATCCCACCAATTTCATTTTAATATCTAATTTTGGACAGGATTATATTGAAACTACTGTATTAGCCGTTCATGTAAACAAAGGGATTAAGAAAAAATGCTGGACCACTAATTTCATTTTCATTTTTGTTGGTTATATGGCCATTCAACCAACACTAAAATATCTTTGAACTTGTTGTGTTATCTGTTATCATGCAAACCTGAGCAGTCAGCAAGTAGTAAAGCATTGTAGTAAAAGTAAATATAGGAATATAAAATCGATCACTAAAAGCTACGTATTGTGTCAGGGCTCTTTGTTTGAGAATTTGCAAAAACAATTACCTTATTTCCAGCACTATAAAGTGCACCGATTATAAGGCGCACCACCCATATATTCAGATATTTTCGTACTTTAACCCCTTATCGTGTGCCGCAGGACCACCGGTAGGTCGTCGGACAGTTGAGAAGCAAATGCGTTTCTGTACGATATCACCAGTCACTAAAGGATGTCATGCCACATATAATTGGGAAGTTTAAATTCTTGGGATTCGAGATATGCTGACCATTTAAAAATGAACTCATCACAAAAGCATCACCATCTGTCTAAAACATGACACCTGAAAACTAGAAAAAAAGCGGTAGCTCACCAAAGACGTCGTCTTGCCGCCATAAAATTCAATGTTAGTACTGAACCATGGCCTCCTTATATCCGCAAAATAATAGTGAATCCAAACTTGTAAAATATTTACTCCAAAACACACGATGATGCGGAGAGATAAAAAAGAAAATCCACCGAAAAGCATCTCTGCATTGATGGACAATGCTTGTTGCTAGCTGTCTGTTCAGCCCCGTATTTTCCGTTTACAAATATAATAGTAAAATTATTTTCTATAGGCAGTTAGCATCTGATCTTTTGATTGACCTATTTTTGAACCAATTGGAGGCTTTGTTTGGTGGTCCTCAGCCTGTATTAGCCCATACAGGCTTTTTTGCCAAAAATGACAACGTCCCCTTTACCTCCCAATAACTTAAGCCAATACAGACGCTGCCCTACTTGCAAACGAGAGAGGTTCCGGACGATCATTCGTTAGTTGGATTTGTTTGTAAGTTGCTTCAGTGCTATATTTTGTATGTTTAAGGTTTATATAAGTATGTTTAAGGCTGTATTGTTTTGTAAAAAGTATACATTTCATAAAACAATATGCTCTATAAAGATAAAGTTGAGTTTGACTTACTTTTGGAAGATGAGCTCCAAGAGCTCCTCCTCCGTGGTAAAGGTGGACGAAAAAAAAGCGATCCAACCATTTTCTTAACCGCATCAAGCGTTCTTAATCCACTTTGATTTAAAATGAAACGGCTCGCCTCTTCTTTACACTTTACACCAACAATATTGAATGGATGCACGAGATATTAAACAATAAAAATTCCAAAAATCTTAGTGCGCTGGAGATTCAGTACAGTATGGTTACATATGAACTAGGAAGTAGAATCCAGATTTATTCTTCAGGGTGGATGCTGGGTGACCTCTCACAGCTCCACGCGGCAGAAAGAAGCGCTACAATACTGTCATGTACTCTGAAAAGGGGGCACACAATACAAAATCTAACTTGCAGCAATGTCCCGATATTTTTCGACATCCCGAAATTTTTTTTCGCATCTACCGTTTTTCGTATGGTCTTAAGTAGGGTAACATCTGTGGTGACCGATTTAAATGATGATTGACACATCGGTTGTCCAATAATCTTCTGAATATATCAATATGAAGAATTCCCTATTGTATTAGACCCTGAAGTAAGTGTGAAATGAGACTACTTTAAGAGCTTCCGCATTTATTCATGTATAACCGTTGGGCTTTAAAAAACACTTACGATTCAATTATAGTTTTACATGCCCCTTACAATCTGTAAAATACTGTAACCATATTTTTTTATCAAGGCTTGTCCCAAAAAGGCCCCATTGCACAAGGTCAAAAACAGTACTGAGCCACCTAGGATTGGCCGAATGTGGAGCTCAGATAGTGAAAAACACGAGTTCACCTCACCGTTTGGTGTAGCACAATTATCTTTTGATGCGCAAGAGTTTGTGACAGCGATTCTTTCTGTCTGGGAACTCGTAAGAAAGCCGAGTGCCCCCGTTTTTGCCACCTCTAGGTTGAATGTCACTACCGTTTATCCACTGGACTTGTAAGCTATGCAGTCTTTCTAGGCAAGCAGGATTTCCTGTCACTTGTTGTTATGTATGAGCATGCTAACTAACTTTGGCAATTTTTCCACGTGATGCTTTTTTTTTCACCTGAACAAGCGAAGATTTTTGTAGGCTTTGGACCGGATTCACGTGTTTGGTGGATCTCGTGTTACCATGAGACAGGCAGTCTGCACACATGTGGAAAGCATATTGTCTTGAATAGGTGGCAGAAAAGGAAGTGACAAGTCGGGTCCTCCTGCTTTGCGCTGGCATGCATAACTGGGATGATGTGGCTCATTCTCCCGTGGAAACTTAGACTCATATTTAAATGACTGGAAAAGAGCTTAAGCCGTGTGCACATTCCTCTCTTTCTTCAGGCTTTAAATAAATAATGACAATATGTAATATCAAACGCTTAAGGCTGTGTTCTGCTTTAATATTCAATTTTTTAAAATCTTTTTTTTATTACCGCATCACTTCCATCTAACATCACACTTTCAATCACCCTATAGAGGGGGCCATGATCCAACACTAGTGCTAGAACCTGCAGACAATATTCGGATTAAGATCTGAATTTTGCCAATATTCATCTATGGCCTTTTAATTACGTTCGGGAAACCATACAAGCTCTTATTTGCATTTCTAATAGACAGATTGAGAGGCTTTTATAGGTCCGTTCATAAACAGAATTCAATTTCATGTAAACTCAACCTTTGTTTATCACAGGGGTTACATTCCTAAAAGAACCTGTGACTGGTGAAATCCAGCAAGTAGAAACTTTTTTGTGTATTTTTTTTAAATTACCGTATCAAACAATTCAAATCAAGTCATTTTTATTTGTATTGCCCTTGATCACAAAGAGTCTCAAAGGGCTTCACAGGTTACACAGACTATTTTTTCAGACTATTAGTCACATTTATTTGTATAGTCCTTAATCACAAAATGTTTCAAATGACTGCACAGGTTACAATCACACCATCCCCTGATCTTTTAAACAACATGCGGGAAAGGAAAAACTCAAAAACATCCGCATTAGGAGAAACCCTGAAGAGCTTTACAAGTGGTATTCCCCCTTCCAGGATGACCAGGCTGCAATATACGTTGCATTGGGGAACAATGCACAAAACTTGGTCAACATCAGTTTACAATAAAAAAACATAAGTAATTTGTAAAATTGTTTAAGAAGTCCATGACAACAACAAGGCAGCTTCCCATCCGAGCCCGCTGGTCGATGTAGATCAGAGGTGGTCAACCTGGTCCTCAAGCGCCGCACTTTCTGCATGTTTTGGGAGTTTCTCTGCTGCATTACAGGTGCTTCCTATCACCAGGATAATTATCAAGCTCTCACAGAACTTGCTAACAATTTGAAAATTTGCATCCACCTGTATTGGAGCAGAGAAACTCCAAAAACATGCAGGACATGTTGCCCTCAAGGCACGAGTTGGCTGCCACTGATGTTGGTGTTGACATGCTTCAGATATATGTGCCTGTCCTCCGACTCATCCTGATCCATCCTTCTCCCTCAATTTGCCATCAACCAGGTAAATGAAAAGGAAAGGAAAATAAAGTATAAGATCGGCATCAATCTTAAGCCTTAGAATAAAAGTGTGTCTCAAGTATCGATTTTAACACTTCCACTGAGGTTGCAGATCGTATCTCGGGGTCAGAGCATTCCATAGCATTGGGGCCCGAATGGAGAACACTCTCAAGCCTACAGATTTCTTCTTGGCCCTTGGAGTCAAAAGTAGACTAGCATTTTCTGAGCAGAGGCTCTGTGCAGGTACAAAGGGGAAAATAAAATAAGAGAGATAAGAGAGGGCATATCCATGCAAACATTTGTATCTTGGTAACAAAACCTTAAAGTCACATCTTAAACGTATCAGGAGCCAGTGCTGGTTAGTTAAAATTGGAGTGATATGGTCAAACTTTCTTAAATCAAATCAAATCAAAGAATAAACCTTTTTTGACAGGCTCTCCAGCATTTGTTAAACAAGAGTATATACATTTATTCTTTTCAAAAAAACAAATGTATCGTAAACTCATTTTAATCATCACGTATAAAAGAAGCACAGAGACTGTTTAACCAATTCGAATGCAGAACACAGTGTATTATGCAAATTAGTGAAATGGTGACACTGGGAAACTTACTATAAAAGTAACAGATTATCCAGTATTTTGTCTTAAGGGCGGTCCATATGATTTTCCATCACAAAAGACTTTAAATTGATTATGAGTTTAACACTTTTTATATGATCAATTCATCGTCTTTAAGTCCCATTGTATGTTATTTTTAAGTTTTTGGTACTTGATGCAGCTTCTATCCCTATTAGCGACTGGTGGCTAGGTTCACTTCATCAGCGAGTGTCGCGACCGCAACCCTTAGCTTGTGTACTCGGACATTAGCATTGCAAGTCCAAAATAATAATAAAATATGACTAAGTCAATTCAACACAAATATTTCTAAAACAATGGACTATAGCATAACAGTTTGAAAAGCTTAATAGACAATGAAATAATTATTTTATGAATAAATAAAAACACTGTTTCTGTATTATTTACATATGCACTTCAGAGATGGACTGTAATCTTTTGTCCGGTCTTTTAAGAATTGGTCAGAAATTGTCACCAATTATTGAAAAGAATCGATACGTTTATACTTTAGTAAATACTCAAAATAAGAAAAGAACACATCAGTGAATTTTGAACTTGCAAAGAGAACAGGAGAGGACTGTAAAAGAAACCCTCACAATGATAAATTCCAAATATGTTCTGAAAGCCCTTTCTTGAGCCCTTTTTTTTTCATTATTCCCATTTTTTAATTACCGTAAATCTCCTCTGTTACAAAAGTAGGTTTGTTATTAAGGGTGTGGTAATCAATGAGCAACAACATTATCAGCCGGATTTGATAATGATGTAAACGGTGCACAATAGTCAAAATAACACACAGTGCGGTATTATAATCGAAATAAAGAACTGGCATCCTTTGCAATCCTCTTTGCAGGTGAAACAAAATAAAAGTATCAAGTATCTTGATACTATTTTCTTTGTGTGATACAAAAAGGTTAGTTGCTAAATGGTGTGCAAATTCAGATTACGATCCCACCAAATACTTATATAAGCCTTTGAAAAATGTTTCCTATATCAGACATTTGGACCTTAGAATGCTCTAAGCATAGTCGCCACTCCTATTTCATGCCCAGCCAATAAATGGCTCCTTATCAGCTTCCAATAGCGCTCGATGGCTAGCCATCGTTCACTGTGAAGGTGTGTTTGTTGGCATACACTACAACACAAATTAATTGTCAATATTTGTACAGCGCGTGCAAAAAGAGATTGTGCACATTAGAAAGGGATTACAGTGGAGCACTGTACTTAAATTGCATGGCAGGGACTGTAAGTACTTTTCTCAGGTTGTTTTTTTTACTCTGCTTTTGTGCATTTTCCACTATTCCCTTCAACGCAGCCGGCTTCCTGCATTTAGCTACAAACCTGAGAAATATTTCCAGTTGGACGTTATTGGCTTCACCTCATTTAATGTTGGCGCTGATTCCTCACAAAAAAAATTTGCAGACATGAGTTATTTCACTGACCCAAAACAAAAAAACTTGTACTACTGGTACTATCCGTCCATCCATTCATCCATTATCTGCACCGCTTATCCTCAGTAGGGGTGCTGTAAGGCTGAGCCCATCCCAGCATAATTCGGGCAGTGGGCAGGGGGTACCCTAAACTGTTAGCCAGGCAGTTGCAGGGCACACAGAGACAGGCAACTCGCTCGTTCACACCTAGGGACAATTTGGACCAGCCAATTAACCTGACATGCATGTTTTTGGAACGTGGGACAAAACCAAGTGCCCGGAGAAAACCCAAGCAAGCATGGGGCGAACATGCAAACTCTGCATGGGGAGCCCCGTAGCTGAATTTGAACCCATGAACAAATATTTTATATTAACTTTGCCCAATTTTAGTATTGACTTTCTTATTTTACCCCAAAATAATTTTAGACATACTCAATTCATTAAAACTTTTTTAAAAATCATAATATATGAAAATATTTATTGAAAAGTTATTTGATTTTTAAAATGAGTTAAATGAGTACAATTATCAGTCAGCAGATTTTTTTTTTACTATGTTTTCTATTCTAACTCTTTTCAGGCTGTGCTATGGTTTAGAAGTATGCCAGAGGTGCCACAATATAAAATTATTATCATAATTATTTTCAAATTTCAATTTTTATTAAATACATTTGCTCATTGTATTTTGGTGAAACTAATACAAAGTTATCTTAATTAGTTTGTAAATTTTTTTCAACTTAAGTATTATCTTTTTTACTTTCTCAAAACATTGTAATAATAAAATATATTTATAATAATTCTCAACATAAATCATACATAAAGAATTGTAAACTCAGAGGAAATAAATCAAAGTGAAATTCTGTAATTCTTGAATCCTCAAGTAAACAAAATAAAAACCTGGGGAAAATTATCTGCAAGCACAGGATTTTCTTGTTAAAGACGATTATTTGTTTTACCATGTTTTTCTAATGCAGGGGTCTCCAACATTTTTTAAAATGAGAGCTGTTATTAGGAACTAGTTAGTGCAAAGTGCAACCAGCTTGACATACATTTCTAGAACAAAAATCTTTGTTCATACTTGATACGATTTTATTGCCAGGTTAATTATTGGAAGTATGGTTAAATAGACTCGATCAACCACAGAAAAAAGTAATTTTACTCGAAAATCTCGATGACCCGCCACTGGTGACCTATTTTAGAACAGGTCTGCGGGCACCTTACTTGTATATGTCCTTAGTAGGCAACCTGGTCCCTACGGGCACCTCTTTCCAGACCCCTGTTCTAAGCAATGCCAAAGAAGTTCGGTAAAGGCGCCAACAATCCTACCCAATACTAAATTATCTTTAATTATTTTTATCTATTTAAAAAAAACTGTTTTCTCAACATAAAATAATACATTGAAATGTTTTACCATTCTATGTGCAAATATTTATAGTGAAGTGAATGATAGCAATATTTTGCTACATTAAAAAAATAAAAACTTAAGACCGTTCTTGAGCAGGACGGGAAGCAGGACTCTACGATGGTTGTCAGTTTCACTGCACAAAACCCAAGTTTCTGATTCTGGCGTAGAGTTTACTACTCACAGTCACATACTTCTGACCTTAGATTTTCCTGTTTGTAATCCACTTATTCCTCTTCAGCAGTCTTGGTTGCATTGCAGTGGGTCATGCTTTTACTCGCTGTAGATTGTTGTTGTTCAGTCAATGCCTTAGGCAACAGAAACTGACACAATTCCAATTTAGGCACTCTAGAACTTCTATAACCGTTTTAAAGATCTCGAAACAAATGCAACACCACAAAGAAAACCCATTCATTAACACACCGCATACGACATTATTCTGTTCTGAGGTGAGGATGGCAAAATGAATTTGCCCTATATTTGCCTTATTTGCCCTAGAGGATAGAAATCTATGGTAATTAGCTAATGTGTTTTGATCAACGGTAGTGCAGGTAAAAACATAAAATATCAGTTGCAAAATAATAACATTAGTAGTAAAATTGTATACAGTAAGTACCACTTATGTGTAATATTCTTGCATATGCTTAAATTAGATTATCAATTAATATACATGAAAGGGAAAAATAGTATATTTAACTTTGGTGTGACATAACTTGAGCTGGTACTGTTAAGTTTGTAGGTTGTGGGAATATATGGCGGATTCAAATTGAAATGGTTTTAAACGTTGCGAGGACTGTCTTTCCCTCGGAAGTCTTTGTTGCTTTAATCACCTCCTTATTCTTTAATAATTTTCCCGATCGTTAATTGATTATGGGAATATTCCTTGGCGAGGTTAATGTTATTATTCGTTCTTCGTATATCTCAAGCTTTGTCGCCATTGCTTCCCAATGCTAAATCTATTGCACTCTGGTCACCCTGGAAGGGGGATTACCACTTGTGAGGCCCCTTCTCAAGGTTTCTTATCTTCCTCATCCTGAGGTTTTTGAATTTTTCCTTGCCCGCATGTTGGTTTAAGGTTAGGGGATGGTGTTTTTGTAACATGTGCAGTCCTTGGAGACATTTTGTGATTAAGGGCTATTCAATTAAATGTGACTTGACTTGACTTCTCCCTTTAGCATCCCTGCAAATCTTGGTTTCTACAGCTTAACAAATAATGGTTTGTTACACAAAATTTGTAACTGAACGAAGAGAGAAACATAAAGCATTGTGGGAGGGAGTTCAGTCAATACCATATTGGAATTTTAATGATTTTGTGAGGCAAACCCATAGCAGATCAACATCGACCAATAGCGAAAAAGCCTTTCTCAGATGAAATAGGTATGGCGACTATGCTAATAGCATTCTAAGGTCCAAATGTCTGATATGGGAGATATTTTTCAAAGGCTTGTATAAGTATTTGGTGTGTTCATAATCTGAATTTGCACACCATTTAGCAACTAACAGTTTTGTATCACACAAACAAGATTGTATCAAAATTCTTGATAATTTTATTTTGTGGTTGAGTCATGCGCACAAATGCAGCAAAAACGTTTTTTGTACACAAAATAAATTGTTGTCCTATGGTGGAAAAAATACCAGAATCTATCTATCTACCTTTGTCATATCCCTCAAGAGGGGTGACCGACAGCAAGACAAACACATACAATAACAAAGAAAATAAAAGGGGGAAAAAATAGCAAAAAACACAACATTTTTTGGACTATGGCCAACCACATTTGCCCAAACACCCAAACACCTAAGTTGGTCATGCTTTCATCCCTCCAGATGAAATGGGACACCAGAAAGCGGCCATGTCACTCGGGTCAGGGTGACACAACACACTCTTGTTCAACAGCAGGGCCCGACAGCTTTCACTGGTTTACCCCTGCCGCATCATACGGGTGCCCAGCCCATCCTTAAGAACGCGTCCACAATCCCACTATCCTTTCACAACACCTCTCCACTCATTCCTATCACCCACAAGAGCTCTCGCTTTCACTATATTTAGACCTCTAAAATACCAGAATAAGGGGCCAAAAACATTGTATTCTACAGCATAAGATAGGGATAAACCCGGGGGGTACTGTAGTTTCTTTGTAGAAAGGAGGTCAGGGGCTGGGTAGGCATGATTGCATTTGTACACATTGTTTTAAAACGGTGCTCCTCAATTATTTTCTGTCACGACCCCTCTTAGAAGGAAAAATCGTCTAATGACCCCCCAAGAAGTCTTTCTCCTTGTCCCGGTTATTAATTTTTTCTTGGGGTCTCTTGAGGGTCTGCTCCACTTTGTATCTACACTTCATACTCAACGCTTAGGTTAGATGTAAACAAAACTGCCAATGAGAGCGCCACGGCTTCCTAGTGTCGTGGAGGTGCAATTACACTTGTATTTTCTGGAATGGTAAACAAAGAATAGTGGTCAAACCTGCCCAGGTCCCCGTTGATGGAGCCTCGCGCCCCCCCCAAGGGGGCCTGCCCCGCCATTTGAGAGCCACTGGCTTAAGAAAGACAAAGCTGCTTAGGTAGAATATGTAAATGGTTAAGAGTTTATATTAGTATTTCTTTAAATATCCCATACACTTAAACTGAACACTGCGCTGACTAAAATGTCTCTCAAGATAATAATTGATTTTTCGCTACACTGGTTTTACTTGCAGAGTTTAGACCCAATGGCAGACTTTGAACCATCTTTGTATTCGCTCATAATTACTCTTTGGACTGTTTTGGTTCTAGAATATACTTCATTTCATAAATAGTCGCCATTCATTGAATATACCTGTTTTTTTTAGTCACATTGGTGTTTCAGTGGCCTGCTTGTGATTTTCTTTGTTTTTTCCTTCATTTGTTCTCTCCCCGGACCACATGCACTGCCCTCCACTCCCTCCCCTTTTCCGTCACAGTGTTTAAGTGCTGGCGAGGAGTAAAAACAAGACTTTCTGTATGTTACTCTCCTCAATAGGATGGTTTCCCCCCACGCCTTCACACACACAAACACCCCCTTCTTTCTTTTTTTCCCCCTTCTCCCCTTCCTTCACTTTTTTCGCCGACAACTTGTTTGGCCACATACCTAAAATAGCTTCTCTGACGTGTACGGTCCTGTTATGGAATGTTACTGCGGCCGTCCAGAGTTCTCTGCGGCAGGAAGTTATGCAAACATAACTCTGCCGAGCACAAAACCTTGTGATTAGGGTCCTGAAGGACTTGGTTCTCCACTCCGACCGGGCAGAATACTTTAAGGTCCACAACAAGGCGTCCTTATATCCATCGATTTGTAGATTGCCTGCTTTGCCTAGTTTTGCTGCACTGCTTATACACAATGACAGTGTTATACTTCTGCCCTTGAACAGCACTACTGTTAAGCTGTTGAAATCATGCAGCACGAAAGGAAGTACCCATGATCTAATGCAGCACACACCATGTGAGAAACGTAGTGGAGTGTGATGGTGGCATGAATTTTAATTGTATGCCAAATGCCTCGTGACTTGTGACTGGAAAAAAATCTGCAATAGTGAAATCAGTTGTCTGATATTGTTGGCTTTTCGTTAAATATTGAAAGAGCCACATCGGAACCCCCCCAAAAAATAGGTGCTGCAGAAATTAAAAGCCTCATTGAAGCTTTACAAGGAAGGACACACATACTACATATTCTGGAATATAAGCTGCAACTTTATGGGGCTAATTTCTGCATTTTTTTTGTATCAGAGCTTGAACAGTAAAGATAAACATGAGACGGGTGGAAATATATGTTTTGAGCAAGACCCATTTTTAATCTAACTTCACGCTTTGTGCATGACTAAAACAGGCATTAACAGACCTTCATGATGGAAAAGGTGTCAATCAAATGGTAGGGCTAACTACCATCCATCCATCCATTATCTGAAC
This sequence comes from Urocampus carinirostris, assembly GCF_059441175.1. Lineage (NCBI taxonomy): Eukaryota > Metazoa > Chordata > Actinopteri > Syngnathiformes > Syngnathidae > Urocampus > Urocampus carinirostris. Next base: position 63,359,871 of record NC_142349.1, on the reverse strand, counting down.
TGCTATCTTTGGGCAGTGGGCAGGGGACACCCTGAACTGGTTTCCAGCCAGTCGCATGGGACACAGGGACAGACAATCCGCTTGCTCATTCACACCTAGGGACAATTTGGACCGGCCAATTCACCTAACATGCATGTTTTTGGAATGTGGGAAATGTTTGGAAACCTGAGTGCCCAGAGGAAACCCACGAAAGCACGGGGAGAACATGCAAACTCCACACAGGAGGTTCGATCTCATGACCTCAGAACTGTGCAGCACACGCGCTAACCACTGCCTCGCCGTGCTGGCTAACTACCATATTGGGAATAATTTTTCCTAGTCTGTTTATTTGGGAATGTAAAAAATGTAGCTAAATGAAAGGATTATAAGATGCAACGTCCACGTTTTAGCCACGTTTTAGGCGGATATCTACTTATCCGTCAGCATTTTCGTGTGTATTGGTGTAAATATTTCCCCCATTTGGATTCTATGGATTGTCCGTGATCCCCTTTTGGCGGACATTCAAAGAAGTTGAAGACGGCTAGGGGACATACTAGTAAGTTACGCCGGCTTTTTAGTTTTCGGGTATTTCGTTTCAGACTGATCGGAATGTTTCTCTTATGAGTATATCTTGAAATGGCCATCATAACTTGAACCCCAAAAGTTGTTGCTTTCCAATAATATGTGGCATGGCGTATTTTAGTAACCGGTTACATCGTACAGACACGTATTTGTTTATTAAAAGTCCAGCGGGCCATCGATCTTTAAGAGGTTAAGGTACAGTATTTTACTAAAAGAACTTCTGTGTACCATCTTACTTTGTAAATATCTGGTGTTTTAATGTGGGCAAAGGTGGCTTATAGTCAGGTGCGGCTTGTGTATGTACGTACAAAATGTTTTTTCTTTAAAAATGAACTGGGTGCGACTCATAATCAGGTGCTCTCTATAGTCTGGAATTTATTGTATATTCATATAAAATCTTAACAATGTTTGTGTCCTGTCTGTCCCTGATCGTAGCCACATATTTTCCCATTATCAAAATTTTTGAAAAAGCGCCAGGGAGTGGCAAAGAACCGCATGTGGTTCCAAATTAGCTGATTGCATACCCTAGTCTTAAGGTGACAGAGACCCACAAAAATCGATAGAACAAGCTAAGGCCCAGTTAAGCATGTTTTTTCCTGAAAAATTAGTATTTTTGTATAGCCCCTTGAATTAGCTAAACTGAAATTGTCCCAATTTAATATATGGCACCTGACGAGTTTGTTTAAAAAATTATATCGGAGATCCATTACACACAAATGAAATACTATCAAAAGTATTGATGTGCATATCGTCACTCATCGTGTGAAAAAAAATCACTTAGAACTAAAGCAATACTTGCCGAAAACTGTAATATTGCCCCAAACCAAACTTGATATCGACAATGTATTTAGAAAATGATTACTCTTTTACTATTCTATTTCTAATTTAGATAACAAACATTTAGGAGATGGTAATCAACAGAATTGCCTTAGGTCAGCGTGTCAAAATGTCTCCTGTACAGGATACATTTTTACTTAAGCAACGCCAAATTACAGTGAGAGTGTATTTTGTGCCATAAAACAATTGTTTTAATCTCTGTGTAATTTGAATGGTTTTAAGAGTTTCCCCAAATGCTTTATACCTTAAACAGACCACAATATTTTGCAGTCTTCCCACCAGGCTATTGATGACTAGTGATTGCCGACCTCCGTGCACATTAACAATCCCAACCACACAAACCCTGTTTTGCATTTTATCAAAAAATGTTGATTGTTACAACAATCCCACCTAGCAGAAAACAGGATCAGGCTATATTTGCCAATGTTTTTCCTGGTTGAATTATGATCACAAGCTCTCCTCTCATTTACCATCATAATGACCATATTTTCTGCAAGAAACCCTGCGAATGGATCAAATCAGAAAAAGTACCCATTCATAAAATCGGATCGGATGTGAAGTCCCAGAAATATTTATCATGACATTATTTTAGTGTATGATGTGGTTTCAGGTGATAATTGAATGCCCTTTCTAATGTCAGTGTATGAAAAGCCAACCCATTGTCCAAACAACCGAAGCATTAACTGCATGTTATTTGGTTTCTTTCTTTTCAAAAAGGGGAAAAACGGCCTCATTTTTAACCTTTTCCCTATATCACTCCAAACCTGGAAGCCCTCCCTTAACTTCCAGCTATCCAGGAGAGCTTTTGCTTGTTTTGTCTTCTTGTCCTGATCTCCTATGTTGTGCTGCAAGCAACTGCAGCAGCCCCGTTTAAGCAGCTTCCTTGTTTTGTCTAAGGTCCCGATGTGACATGTGTCATCATAAGCAATCAGTAACCTCTTTTTTTTTAAAAGAGGGATGTAAATGAAAACATAATAAGATAGCCTGGAAATTTTGTATTTTGTTAAGTATTTCTGCCTTTTCATTGATTTTGGCTTATGGCAAATAAGACTAAATCTCAATACACTATTGACATTACACTATACCTGGGTTGGAATAAGATAATGAAGCTGTCACTGAATAGTAATAAATACATCAATCCTGCAAGTGACAAAACAACCCTATTTGTGCAACAGAATAACAGTCAGGAAACAGCTAGGCATGAGTGCCCGCTATACTTTTGGTCCGCGTCACGGCTCTTGCATTGTAAAATCCACAGAGTGGAGCACCACCCTGCTCCCTCAGTCATCAAAAAGTACTTAGTTGCTTCACATGCTTGAATTGGAAACTCGCTGAGCATAGTGAGAAAATTAAACCTTCTATTTTAGTGCAAAGTATTCAAGTTTCCCCACCTGCCTCACATTTTTGCCTTATTTTTATGAATCCGCAACCTTTGCTAGCTATTTGAAGCCAAGTAGCAGAAAATAACACTAAAGCCAGATCCTTTCTTGGGAACTGGGACCTACGCTTAGTCTGGCACCTGGTCTAAGAAAAACCGTGGCTGCGTGCCAGGCCTATAAAGCACTAAGGGAAACTCTTACAGCATTTCACTTGCAATCTTTGGAATACATTTTTGTTTATGTTTTACTCTGGAATTTTAAACATTTAGAAAAGCATGTACATATACGATATATTTTTAATGCAGATTTTGAGAATTTTTCTATTAATCTATTTATATGGGTCAAGACCTGCTGCACGGATATTAATTTTGTGTTAAAACAAACTAGTTTTCATTAAGTTGTTACATTCAATAAAATCATCTGGTTGCAGATATTTTTTTAAGTGGAGTAGTTTGTATGATGTTGTTGGAACAAGACTCAGCAAGCTGCAGGTTATTTTATGTTAGAACAACAGCTTAATTATTATTTAGATTACTGTATTTTCACAACGCACACATAAAACTTTCAAAATGTCTTCAAATTGTGCGGCGCCTGTCTGGGATTTAGAGCGGCGCACGCAGACCAGCTCGGTGGTCTTTGGGTTGGGCGCCCACCCCGTGACTGGGATGTCACTGGTTTTGAGCCCTGACCGGGTTATAGACTTAGAAAATTTTGGGGAGAAATCGATGTTTTTGGGAGATCGTTCACATTTCCATTTAAATGCAACTTGTATGCAATCTCATCTGGCTTATATACATCTGTGTCTCGCTTGTGCAGAAGAGGACATGTAATGTCACACACAATTTGAGGAAGTACTCATGGATGCGAATGCCGTAGCGTAGCTAGCAATTTGAAAGTTATTGTTATCGTCTTGACGCTTTCGTTTCATGCAACCGTGTCAATTTTTCACCCAGACCAGGACTACGGTGGAGCAGAAGCCTCCAGCGGATTATGATGAAAATAAGGTTTTTTTGAAGCTTAGGTTTACGTGTCTACTGGGACTATTGTTCAATATTTCGCAAAAGCTGGCATCATTTTAGAGGAGGGCAGTGAAAGCGACTATGGAGGTGGCGCTGAAAGTGAAGCTTTTAATGGAGTTTTAGCAAAGCTGTACTGGTCAGAAATAGAAGATGAGGATTTTGACAGTTATGTTTGATATTAGTTAGTTACAAGTTTGTGAATGTTTAAAGGTTTGGTTTACACCGTGTCAGAAAATTGGCAAAAAATGCTTGGATGGGGCTAAACCACCCACCAAAATGAATAAAAAAAACACACTTATATTAAGACTGAGCTGAGAATTTGGTAACATTCTTAACCTGGAAGGCATCAAAACTCTCAATCATAATAATAGTTGCCGATTAATCTCATAAACGATTCAGATTTTCTGGACTATAAGGTGACTTTGATTAAAAGGCACACCCTAAATAGTTTTCATATTGAGGCACATCAAGCTATAAGACTCAATTGAAACTGTTTTGCTATGGTTGGAATGAAAAATCAGAAAGGATCCATCCATCCATCCATCATCTGCACCGCTTATCCTCAGTAGGGTCGTGGGGGTGCTGAAGCCCACCCCAGCTATCTTCTGGCAGTGGACACCCTCAACTGGTTACCAGCCAGTCACAGGGCACACAGAGACGGACAAGTCACTTGCTCATTCATACCAATGGACAATTTGGAACGGCCAATTAACCTGACTGGCATGTCTTTGGGATTTGGGAAGAAACCGGAGTTCCTGGAGGAAACCCTCGCAAGCACGGGGAGAACATGCAAACTCGGCACAGGAAGGGTTGTCGCTGGATTTGATCCCTCAGATCTGTGCCGCGGACGCGCCAACCACTAATCCGCCATGCCGCGTAAATCGGAAAACAATGAAAACTTATTTTAGCAAACATAAACTGACTTTATGAAATATTGTTTCACCACTGAAGTGGATTCATCCGTAAATAATACCATATAAGGTATGTACCGTAAATTCCGGACTATAAGCCGCTACTTTTTTCCCAAATGTTCAGACCTGCGGCTTATTCAGTGAAGCGGCCAATTTATGGAATTTTTCCAACGGCCACCAGCGGCGCTAGAGTATAAAAGGTAAGATTAAGAACAGTAGAATATGGGCGCCAAGAAAGACTGCAACCTCTAAGTTTATGCATACATTGTCTGTAAAGTAAAGGTACGTTTCGATAATGAGGAAGACGCCCTTGATGGCGATAGTTATGAGGAGGAAGTTGAGGACGATATTCCGTGAAATTCATAATTACGGGATGCTTTTTTTTAACAGGCACGTTAGATACATTGCGAGCGTGATCCTACTAGCGTGTTGGTACCTTTCAAAGGCACGGTTTGGGATGAAAATTATATTATTATTATCAAAGCTTTGAAAACTCTCGGTGTACCGTCTTTCTTCGTAAATATGTATAACCATGTATAATATGTATTTGCAACTGTATATTTTTGTAATGTATTTATTTTAGAGATTTATTCTGTTATGTGTTCTACGGACGAATAAAAAAGAAGGGGCGGAGCACACGCGGGCTGATGGGAATTGGGGTAAAGCTGAGTTACCCGTAGATCTGTCTGTTGTCGCAGCGGACAATAGTGGATATATATTTTTCCCACCCTTAACTTTGGAAATATACATTTTGTTTACTTTACAAGTCTGCATCATACATTAATTACGGGTATCATTTTCTATATATCATGCCAGCTGTGACTCTAGCTGTTCTGGGTTAAACTTGTGATTGTGTCACAAGTTTTAATGCGGGCGCACGCTGCTTATACATGGGTGCGGCTTGTGTAAGAACAAAAGTAGCAGATCACCTAAAAAATGGTGGGTGCGGCTTATAATTAGGTGCGCTCTATAGTCTGGAATTTACGGTATTTCATTTTTGTCCCCATATTTTTTAGCCTAATGAGGGGTACCAGATTATAAGGCGTTCCTAGAAATTTCGGGCAATTTTATGTTGTTTTAGAATCGCCTTATGGTCCGGAAATTACGTTAATTGAATTTTTGTTCCACTAGTGTATGGATGCAGAAATTTATGGGAGCTCCACCATTTGTTGGTAGCATGTTAAGAAGTATTAAAAGTGTAGCAATGAGAAAGCCAAAGTTGCAAGACTGTTTACAGTTGCATCACAAGTAAACAATCGTGTGGTTGGGCATCCTGTTGCAATTAGCAAATGGGTTGCACAATTTAAGAGAGCTCTCTTATTCTTTTTGTCTTTGACCCCTGGCAGTCGTGTTTCATGTAGCATGCTAACCTCCCTCTTCCCCTTTTGCAGGATGGCCTGGACGCACTGGTGTACGACTTGGACTTTCCTGCCCTGAGGAAAAACAAGAGCATTGACAACTTCTTGAATAGATGTAAGTAGCACATTGGCGCTTTAGAGGCCCCGCCTTTACATGTACGACACGTTTCAGCCTCAGAAAAGAAGGCTGTTTTGGGGTCACCGCCTCTATGGAAGCGCGGACACAATAGGTGTCTGCTGCTTAGTGTCCCCCCAACAAAGGGGCTTTCATAGGGGGTTGGTGACCCACATGATGTCTATCGCTTTGGCTTGTTTTCTTTTACTGCCATTATCGCATAGGGGAAGCCACTTTTTATATCATATAGCCAACCTTTGCGCTATTCTTTAGCTAGTCTAGAAAGTCCACATTACATTACCAATATCAACATATCCTAGTCCTAGTTTCTGGCGCTCTATCTCCAGGTTGTATTATTGTTGAGACATTTCTTTCCCTCTTGAATTTAAGTTTTCTCTGTTTTTGTAAAAGGTGGGATGTGTTGTTTGAGATGTCCTTAAAAAGTTATATAACAAGTACAGTGGAACCTCGGTTCTCGACCATAATCCGTTCCAGAACCCTGTTCGAAAACCGATTTGGTCGATGACCAAAAATCGGTTTTCCCATTAAAAGTAATGTAAAATCGTTTTAATCCGTTCCAACACCCTTGAATGTTTACCATGACCGTAAACATGAAACTCGCACATCTTCTTCATATTTTGCTATTATTTCTTTCTTAAATACAATAGTTGTACGCACTACTCTTCTTTTTTCACCTGTAGCAACTTTGCTGCTTGCACCGACCTTCTTCCGAGGCATAATTAGTGGTTAAAACACTCCGTTCACCGATATTAAAAACAAAAGCAAAAAGGAGTGCGCGCTCACGTGACAACAGTTCTTCACGAGGGGTGGGGGCAATCTACACCCGTACGCCGCTCAGCATCGCCCCTAGCGTACCGGCGTTCGAAACTCTGATTTTTGGAACGAAAAGCGTAGCAAGAATTTCTCAATTTTTGGTCGAGAACTGATTTGTTCGAACTGAGAGGCGTTCAAAAACCGAGGTTCCACTGTATAAGATTTTCTCTACTAAGTATCTGTCAACAGTGCCCACAGTGCCTATCTGCTTATATATCTTAGCATAGCTGTTAGGGACGCACAACACATTAGGGGGCAGGAATTGGGAAGACGAAGGGAGGGTGGGGACTGATTTCGTTATCCCCCCGATTTTACTACTGTAGGATGAAAATGGTGAAAGTAAGAAAAGGCCTGTTACAAATACAGTCCAAACACCTACCCAAACCCCCCAAAAGATAAAAAATAGAACAGTTTATTTGTGCGTGTCATAGAAATGCACGTACTTGCAGGCGCCACAAAAGTAGCTTGACAGAGACTGCAATTATGACTTGAGCCAGAAGATGGCGTCAATGCGTAAAAAAATTCCAAATTCTGATCAGCACCTTTAAAGGGCTGGATGATATCACCCTAAAATAAAATGTAAATCAGTTTGACTGAACCTTTTTAATTGATTTTAAATAATTTAAATTACCCAACACACTTTAACCTATCAAGAAAAACATTGTTTGCATCATTTGCAGAATATTCTGACAAGAGTAAAAAAAACTGTTTTAGTGCAAACTTAACACACATTTTTTTTCCTGAAGATTATGATTTTATATTTATTTGATGTCATTGAGGGAGGCGGTGAATCTCCCTCTCAAAAATTCTCGATTTACTTTTTGTTTTGTTTTTTAAACCCATTCAGATGAAATAATAGTCAAGATATAGTAGGGAATATTAAAAGTTGAATGAAAATAAGTTTTAAAAATCAAATCAAATGTATTTTATCACTTTTTCAAAACTGTAACTACATTGATTTGTCATTGTGCAGCAATAGGCAACAATTATTAATTTTTTGGGTATATTCGAACAATTTGTTTAAGTAATTCTTAAAAACAAAGTTGGTGAACACAAGTGAGTATACAATATGTGAGTATACAATAACCTTTATTTATTTGGTAGTACCAGAAGAGACAGTATTATGCTATTATGTCAGGCATGTCCAAAGTTTTTAATGGCCCGCGGCCTTTGCATAAAATTAATGTGTGGCCTGCCAGTAATGTTGACCACCGCATAAAATAAATTTGTACAAATCTACAACAAAAAATCAGTTTTACCAGATGATGGCAGTAGCTTTTTGGCCACATCACCCTTGGCTTTCTGTGAAAATTTCAGCCAACCTAATTTCTGACATAGCGACTATAAAAAAAAATAAGGAAAGTTGACTCTAAGGGCCAGCACTTTCAGGACAAGTGGAATATTATTTCACCTATACCCGAACCAACTGTGTCTGCCTAATTTGCCCAGAGACTGTGGTTGTTTTCAATGAATATGATACCGATAGGCACTGCCAGACGAAAAATGCTGACTACAAAAAGCTAACTGGAAACTGACGCTGTGAAAAGGTGAAGCTACTGTAAGCTGTTTTAACGGCACCGCAGTGCTTTTTCTCGAGATGATGCGAGTCAAATGAAAATGCTACAAAGGCGAGCTACGAGATAGCGGCGCTGAGCATCGAGCATGCAAACCTGTCGCAGAGGGTGAATTTATTAAGCTTACCAAATCCGCCCCACTTTCTGAAAAGTTTGCACACCCCCTTATTATGTTTTTAACCTGGGCGTTTTATTTAATTACATTTTTTTTCCTTCAAAAACTCGAGTTCTGTTTACTTTTAGTTTATTAAACTGTATTTGAAAGAATCCCTTTTGCTAAGACACAGGACTTTAACACAAATAGTATCTTGTGGTATTTCTAAATAACACTGTTGTTCCTGCTAAGGAGATGAAACGGTAAAAATAAAAAAACATTCCAAACCCAAGCATTTTAAACAGTTGCATTTGTTAAGAAAGAACGGTATCAAATCTGCTGTTGCCTTCTTAGCATTTGAAATAATGATGTTTTTGTTTTTGCTCCTTGCTAAAGGCCATTCCTCGGCCCATCTTTGACCTTTAAAAATCGGCTCCGACTGAGAGCAATTGGATGTTTCCTATTAGAATTTTAACCCAAGTTTCTCCAAACCCTGAGGCAAAATCTGTCATTACTGATCCCTTCAATTCTTTTGCACCAGTACTGTTCTATGCATCTGAGCATAGAGTAGCGACATCATTGATAGATATGAACTAATGGACTGGTGTGTCCTGTGTTGCCTTAGGGCCTTCCTTCTTTTAATTCTCTTCCTTTCAACACTAATCACATTAGCTTGATTGTTCTGTACAGTTAAATGCCCTTCCTGTAACACATTTGGTAGAGAGTTCCACAACACCTGCCGGGATTTCACGACGAGAGGGAAGTGAGTCATTGGAAATATGTTTGTGAAAAAGCCTAGACTTTTATATGTGTAGTTTGGATGCTTGCTATGCCAACTCCCATTAGTACCAGACCCTAAAAGCATCTATTCTTGAGCCAACTTGGCAAATTTTCCTTTAAAGAGAGGAATGCATAGAACGAATTGGGCCACATTTGAGCAGTTCCTTTCTTTTCTGATATTTAAAGCAATTTTCCTGTAGCTCTTATAACTGGTTGGAAAAATGGGCAGGGCTGGTAATTTTAACGGTTTAATATTCAGTTGGCAAATTCTCGTGTGTGGTTAGCATAGCATTGGGCATTGGGCCAAGCATTGGTCTCCTACATTGTGACCTAAAACGGGACGATAGCCAGGAAGCTCACTGAAGCTCTCACTATTGCTGGACACACATCTTTGAAATCATTTCCCAAAATTGCAATGACAAGCTGAAGAGTTAACAACCAGACTGTTCTGGTAGACAAGCAAAAATCTAGTTTAGCATTTTCAACTTATTTTTGGACTACAGCACAGGTTGTCTTTGTCGGAAAATTGTGAGTAGCAGTTGTCTCTTGCAAAAAATATTTTTTCGGAACTACGGTTTTGGCCTACATCAGCTTGCAAATATTTTTGTATATGCTAAGAATGAACACCTTTAAACTCAAATCAAAACTTTTCCCCCTACAGATAAGGACACCATTAGCAAAATCCGTGACCTGCGGATGAAAGCCGAAGACTATGAAGTGGTCAAAGTCATTGGGAGGGGTGCTTTTGGGGAAGTGCAACTGGTAGGTTGACACTTTTGAATGATTGTGATTGACTATGAAATGAGAAGCCCTCTTTATTATTTAGTCTGTGATTTGGAAATTTATGGAATGTAAAATATGGAACTCTTAATCTGAGATTCTTTGGAATTTGGTGCCTAAACGTTTACTCTGAACCTCCATTGATTCTAAGCTGAAGCCCTTTAATCTTACAGGTGAGGCACAAAGCCACATGCAAAGTTTACGCAATGAAGTTGCTGAGCAAGTTTGAGATGATCAAACGGTCAGACTCTGCTTTCTTTTGGGAGGAGAGGGACATTATGGCTTTTGCCAACAGCTCCTGGGTAGTCCAGGTAGGTCCCAGACTATACCAAACCATCTTTTCATACTCGCTCTCAGACTATGAAATGTATTCTCTCATACCAATCCCTCTTTTGTCCTTTCCTTTCAGCTTTTCTTTGCATTCCAAGACGACCGCTACCTCTACATGGTGATGGAATATATGCCGGGTGGGGACTTGGTCAACCTAATGAGCAATTACGATGTACCAGAGAAATGGGCTCGCTTTTATACAGCCGAGGTGGTGCTGGCGCTAGACGGCATCCATGCCATGGGTTTCATTCATAGGTATTTACACAATTCAGTCTTTATCTTGTTTTAGAACTGTTTTTTCTCTCTATAATGATTTCCACAAACATAATAAAGGAAGTACCAAAAATTACTGATCAGTACAGGTACCATCCAACTTACAACTGGGATCAGTTCCCACCAACTGGTCATGATCAGTTACAATGGCATTAACTGTTGCTATCTTGAGTAGTGTTAGATCGCTGTTCTGGCTGGCTGCCAAAATAGCCCTCTACTTTGCCAGGCTGCTGTGCCAGAGTTAGAATTAAAAATGAGCATCTGCTGGAAAAAATGGCATTGGTCGTAAGTACAGGTCGACCCAAGTCTAGCTGGTCATAAGTTGGATTTTAGCTGTACTTGTAGTGATTCTCGGGTAAAATTGAAGAGTACTGGTTCTAATGCAAAAGGTGCCCATCCCTAATGATCTCCCTTTGGTAAATGCTTGCTCTGCAGGGATGTGAAGCCTGACAACATGTTGCTGGACAAAGCAGGCCACTTAAAATTGGCAGATTTTGGCACCTGCATGAAAATGAACAAGGTATATATATTGTGTTATTTTGATTTCATGTATTTATTCTATTAATTTAAACCAAAAAATGTAAATATATTCCACTTGGTCTTTTAGGACGGTATGGTACGATGCGACACGGCGGTGGGAACACCGGACTACATTTCGCCCGAGGTACTAAAATCCCAAGGAGGAGATGGCTACTATGGCAGGGAGTGCGACTGGTGGTCGGTGGGAGTGTTTCTTTATGAAATGCTAGTTGGTGAGTTGACAATGTGTCAAATTACCACATTGGAGTAAAAGCATCCTCTTTGTTTATTGTAATTTACTAATAAACTCTTTCATTTACCAACATGCACTTTCAGGCGATACGCCATTTTATGCAGATTCGTTGGTTGGCACCTACAGCAAAATAATGAACCACAAAAATGCGCTGACCTTTCCTGATGACAGTGACATTTCCAATGATGCCAAAAACCTCATCTGTGCCTTCCTGACGGACAGGTAACATCCTTTAGTCTTGATTTGTAGGGCTTGGCTATTTTGTAGGAAATTTTTGACTGTAATTAATTTGATTATGTTTGCCATATGAGGATATTTGTAAAATTTGGAAGAAAGATTCTCATGGTACGCTTTTTGTGATTTGATTTGTTTCCGTAATGCTTTTAGATTTAATTTTATTTCTCAATTTAGTTTGCCAATAAATTACAATAATAAAATCAGTATTTTTACATTATTATATTTTTTAAATAAGGAATGGACTGAATCTCTAATAGATAGTGAATACCGCATAGGTTTAGGTCCAACTGATCGAAAGTTTTTAGGCACTGATATGTCATGAGCCATACAAGTCATATTTTTTGTATAGCTTTTAATCACAAGAAGTCTCAAAGGGCTGTACAGACTTCAGACTATCATTACACCCTTCCCTGATCTAAAACCTACAAGAGGGCAAGGAAAAACTCAAAACCTTAGCTTGAGGTATTCAGAAAATCTCAAGAAGGGGGTGCACATGATGTAATCCCCCTTTCAGGATGACAAGGCTGAGATGTATGTTGCAAGGGCATAACGAAATAATACACAGACATCCTCAACATGAAATGTAGGTAAGCTATATAATTGTGTTTTAAACCAAGATTTAAACAGTTCCACCGAGGTTGCAGATTGAATCTCAGAGGACAGAGCATTCCACAGCACCGGGGCACAAATGGAGAACATAGCCAGAATATATTTTGTAAAACGTGGGTAGACGTTAAATTTTCAAATGAAAATTAGGTAAAACAAATTAATGAGATCTATTCTTTAGCCTTGGATAAATCATCCTAATTGTGTATAATTAATGTAATTTGCATTTGACCTGCATGCCATCATTATCTAATCTGTTTTTGTTGTTGTACACACTTCAAGCATCAAGATGCTTTGAAAAACCAAGACATTTAATGCCAGCATTTTTCTCCACATGCTGCCCTGACTTATACCCATTTCTCCCTCCAACAGGGAGGTCCGCCTGGGCCGTAACGGCGTGGATGAGATCAAAAGGCATCCGTTCTTCAAAAATGATCAGTGGACATGGGAGAACATAAGAGACAGTAAGTACTATGATTACCATGTAATCTAGGTTGTGAGACTGATCAGTGACAGAGCAACGGCCAATAAAGGGCAGGCACAACATAAATGCAGCAGGCAGAGATTAGAACTGTGACAAATCCTGTAGCCAAAGTCAGCTTTTGGGTGGGTTTATATACAGTATAATTCTTGACTCAGCCAAAGTCAGCACTTTGGGGTGGCCTTCCCAAAAAGGCTGATAGGGTCCGTTACCCGCCTCATTTCAAAGAGGATTGTATCCAAATCCAGATTTGTTATTTGGGGCTGAATTTATTTGTTTGCAAAATTTAAGGAAACCCCCACGTCTGATCCCTTGTAGCATAACACTCATTACAGTCTATGTTTTACGTATGCAAAAGTAAATAATCTTGAATCTTATATTTCTTTAGCCGCTGCCCCTGTTGTGCCTGAGTTGAGCAGTGATGTCGACACAAGTAATTTTGATGACATAGAAGAGGACCGAGGCGAAGAAGAAACGTTTCCGATACCAAAGGCCTTTGTGGGCAACCAGCTGCCCTTTGTGGGCTTTACTTACTACAGCAATCAGCAGTGAGTTGCCTACTGCTTCCTAATTCCAATTCTCCACATCAGAGGAAAGCATTATGTTGTATGAATTATGTAATGTGTTTTTGCCTTGCAGTCCTCTGCGCAGCTCCACTTCTGCCTCAAAGACAAGTGACAAACGTAGCAACTCCACAAAGGAAGACAAAAGTCACGTAAGTTTAACATCTAACACCAATGACTTCTGATGTTGTCAATAAAAAAATGAAACTTTTATTGGTTCACTTAGTTGGAGAACTTGCAGAAAAGAGTCTACCAGCTGGAGGAGCAACTACACAGTGAGATGCAGCTGAAGGATGAGTTGGAGCAGAAGTGCAGGTAACAGGAATGTGTTTCATCCACAATTCTCAACTACTAATGACACTTCAATTTCAAGTCTGTTAGTTTTTTTTGTTTTTGGATCATTATTTTGCGAGTGAACATACAAGTTATGGGAAAGTTGGAGATTTGAGTTGTTTGTATGGGGTGATGTAGATTAACTTTTTCAGCCTTTCATGGAGTCTGACAAATACACAAGTACAAAATTAAGACTTCAAAAAGACAATACAACTGGCGCTTTAACAAACCACATGGTAAAACAGAATTTGACTGACTCTAGTTTTTGTTATATCCTTAAGACACAACAGAACCCAAAAATATTGGCGGGTGGATCTCCTTACCACAATGATTTTAATGACTTGTTCTTTAATTACAAGCTCAGCTTTAACAGTTCTATTTGAAGGGGAGGCTGGGACATTTCAGCCTAAGTGAAATAAATTAAGAATAAAAGCTCACATTTGTTTTCTTTTATAATGTAATATTCTTATCGGTTGGTTGGTTGGATCCCTTAACCACTAGGGTCAAAGGGGCACCATTTCCTGTGGTGTGTCTTGAGCAAATACAGCCTAGTGGCACTCATCCCTCTCCAGGCTAACAAAAGTATTACACAGGAGATCATTTTACTTGCGAAACTATTTTATTTCTTAAAATCCCCTTTCATGTTTTGTGTTTTATAGTATTTAATCCATTGCAGCTTTTCCTTATTAAAATGTTTTTGAAAAATTTATCTTGAAGAATGTGCTTAAAAGAAATTGGCACATCATTTTGATGTGTTTGGCCCATTTGTCAAAGAACTATCAAGGGAAAAATGTTTACACTGTTCTCAGATCTTGTAATGTAAGAACTTCTTTCTCGCTTAGATTTTGTTTTTTTCATTTTTAAAAGCTGTTTTAAAACTGAAAGTATTGGCATTTTTTGTGATTGATAATTACGAATATGGAGATATTTCATGTAAAATATGTCTCTCTCACTAGGACCTCAAACACCAAGATTGAAAAGATCATAAAAGAACTGGAAGAGGAGGTTATATCCTATTTTCCTCCATCTATTATACCAGCACTCTATAAAGATAAAAAATAATGTGATTTACCTTTCCCACTGTAACCATACTGTTTGCCTCCCTCAGTCCAACTTGAGAAAGAGCGTGGAGGCAAGCACGTCTTTGCTAGAGAAGGATAAGATCATGCTGCAGCACAGATTTACAGAATACCAAAGAAAAGCTGACCAGGAGTCAGAAAAGCGACGCAATTTGGAGAACGAAGGTGAAGAGGACAGCCTTTGACAAAGTACTGTGTAAACTTGTAATGTCATTTTTATAACAATCCATTATTGTTTGTAGTGTCGACTTTGAAGGAGCAACTTGAAGACTTGAGGAAACTCAACCAGAACTCGCAGGCCTCAAACGACAAGATTGCCCAGCTTCAGAGTCAGGTAACAGGCCATTCAAGGTAGAATTGAAATCATTCTTACATTTTTTGGTATGTTTTATGCATCTAGTATTTCAATACCCAAAAATATGCATGCATAAATAATAACTTCCTCATGGTCTGCTTTTGTGTAACCCAATACTTCCCACGCTTTGCAAAAATAGAGTAAATTTGTTTGCTCTAGCGTACCAAAAAATCTCTATTAAATTTAGTTGTTCCCTCTGGTCTTAGCTGGAAGAGGCCAACGACCTACTCAGAGCCGAGTCGGACACGGCGGCGAGGCTGCGGAAGAATCACACCGAGGTGGCCAAGTCAATGAGCCAGCTGGAAAGCTTGAACCGCGAGTTGCAAGAGCGTAGCCGTGCCGCTGACGGCGAGAAGGCCCAGCTGGAGAAGGAACTCCTGCTACTCCAGAGCACATTGGACTCGGAGAGGAGGAACTACAGCCAAGACTCCGAGGAGATCAGAGAGCTGCAGGGTAATCCAGGGCAGCATCCGATTCCGATTCTAAACATGCTTACTCATGGTATTATGTTCTAATGCTTTGTTTTCTTTTCAGCGAGGATGTTGGGGTTGCAAGAGGACAACAAAAACTTGAAGCTCAGTGTCTCTAAAGTAGAGACAGAACGAAAACAGGCCCAGGAGAGATGCAATAACTTGGAGAAGGTATACATGATATATAAACATGCAAAAGATTGCAGAACGACCACTTAATGGTATCATGTGTTCTTTGCCATAATCAACAATATTAAACTGTAAAAGACTTGCAAAATATCAGTTGATTTGTGACGAATACAGGAAGTACAACATTTTTAAATCGCAATATTCTCGTTTTCTGAGACAATCCTGTCTATATATTGGGATTGAAGTTCAGTATATTTACAATGTGTCCCTAACCCCCCACAGGATAAGAACAACTTGGAGATAGATCTGAACTACAAACTGAAGACTCTGCAGCAGCGACTGGAACAGGAGCAGACTGAGCACCGAGTGACACGAGCACAACTGACTGACAAATATGAGTCCATCGAAGAGGCCAAATCCGCCGCTATGAACGGTATGTCACAAGGTACAATTGTCAAATATGACCTTCTACTCTTGTTATAATTGTTTGGTGGCTGTAAACTCCTTTTTACATTTTTTTGTTTGTTTTTGTGAATGACTTGCAATGCTGTATACAAAAACCCAAGATAAACGATTTTACTTCAAATGGTGTCTGTCAGAAGCAGAATTTCTGATTGCGTCAGATTATTTTTCAAATATCAATCACACTGAACAATATCTTGAATCTTTTATGACCTCTCTCTCACACACATATAATACAAACAAATTATATGAACATATGGAGTGCTTAGTTCCTGTAAAATGTGCACACTGACTGCATGTGAGATATTTTTTACAAACAATTATCTTTGGTAGTAATGTACCATACAATTTTTGTCTGGTTTACAATCGTCTAAATATGCTTCAACCTCAGCCGTTCAGGTAAAAATGTCAGAGGAGAATGTGGCAAGGATGCGAGCGGAAAGCCGGGTGGTGGAAGTAGAAAAGCAGTGCTCTATGCTGGAGTTTGACCTCAAGCAGTCGGTCCAAAAGATGGAGCAGCTGATGAAGCAGAAGGAAAGGCTAGAAGACGACGTAAGTGAACTTATTCAAAGCAGACTCAATTTAAATGTTTCTACATTCTTTCTAAACTCCCTGCTCCCCTTAACTTCCTGGTGGTTCAGGTGAAGAATATAAGGATACAGGCAGAGCAAGAGTCCAGCAAGCGCGTGCTATCTCAAAATGAGCTGAAGAGCCGTCTTCAGGAGGTGGATCGGCTGCGGTGTTCGGAAAAGCAGCTCAAGCAGGAGATCAACGTAGCGCTGGAGAGCAAACGCTCTCTGGAGTTTCAACTTGCACAGCTGACAAAGTAAGTTCCTCCCAGACTGTGTAGTTCAATTAAATTATTGACGAAGATATGATTTGGCCTGACAGATGGATTTGACTGAATGGTTGCATGTCACAAACAAACATTCTTGGTCACAATCACATTTATTCTTAATGCAGTGTTTTTCAACCAGTGAGCCGAGACACACTAGTGTGAGACCTTGTCTAGTGTGCTGCTGGAAATTTTATCTTTGCAGAAGAGCAGGCGATTGTTTGGTATCTTTGCTTTCTTTCAGTAATCACCTGAGTAACTGTAACATTCATCCACATCAGTAGGTGACAGCATATTACTGTTTTTTTTCTTTATTAATTATCTGCCTGATAAAGTAGTACAGGGAAATGTATAAGAAAACATTTTTGTTTGACAAAGCCGTTCAGGATTGCACAGCAAAAATAATAAAATGAGTCAAATAAAGTAGACATCTTGCACACGTTTTCACTTATTTTAATTCTATAATTTATTTTTTACTGATAAAAACTAAAAGTTAAAAGTTAGAATGTAGGGAAAAAATAGTTTTCCTGGCAGATCTTTTTTTTTTTTTTTTACCTTATTTTAATTGATATAATAGTTGTATACAGGATCTTTTATTTCATATTTTTCCATAAAAACGAAATGGAAACATAGTATAACTTTTTAACTAAGTTAAAAATGCATTAAAATCCCAAATTACAGTAATTATGAAACAAAATGAAAAACTAAATACCACAGCAACCCTGAATTTGTTCTGTCAATTGAGGCAATATAATTAATTATTCATGCCTTAAAATAAAAATATTAACCTGGTGCCAGGAATTATTTTCAACAGACTGTGTGGTTCAAGATTTTTAAATGAAAAAAAGTGTGCCTTGCCTTTAAAAAGGTTGAGAAACACTGCTTTAATGAGTTTGTTTGGGAATTTGGGATGCAAGAACGAACTGGGCTGCAGATGTGCCCATTTACTGCCCTGACTGTAATGTAGTTTATCCGTCATCTTCTCTTCGCTGCCCTTGTTGTAATGCTCTTTGCAAGTCAAGCTGCTATTCCCAAATAAGTGCTATTATTGCAGCTTAATGGTGCAACTGCGACAGAGCTGATCCACAGCGCTGTTCACGGGGATCAAACTTTAATCTGAGTGCCGGTACTTCCCTGCTAATCCTTTAGCTGCTTGTGATGACAGCCATATTTTGCTAATGGAGCTCACAAACGTGACAAACGAGCTTAAAAATGCTTTTGGTGATGTTTTTTTTCCAGACAATACAGAGGCAACGAAGGACAGATGAGGGAACTTCAAGACCAGCTTGAGGCCGAACAGTATTTTTCTGTGAGTTATCCATAGCTCCTTCTAATCTCGCCTGGCTTAAAGATGAAGGTGAAGAAACATACTGTCAGTCTCATCGCTTTTCCACTCTTTTTCTGCAGACTCTTTACAAAACTCAGGTCAAAGAGCTCAAGGAGGAAATAGAAGAAAAGAACCGGCAGGTACAAGAAGCTCATAAAAAAGTGCAAGAGCTGTGTAGCGAAAGGTGAGTGTGCGTCTGGCATTGCCCCCGGCCCACTGTCACATGGAAAAACTTCATAATTAGCTTTAATTGTTTTTTTTCCCCCACACAAAGGGAGTCCTTGTCTGCCCAGCTGGATCTGACAGTGACAAAGGCGGAGTCAGAGCAGCTAGCACGGGCACTGCAGGAGGAGCAATACTTTGAGCTCAGCCAAGAAAACAAAAAGACCGTCACCAGGCACAAGCAAGAGATCGCTGATAAGGAGACCACAATTGCACGAGTAAGCAAAACCCAATGTTGTTTTACCTTCATGTTTTGCAGGATACGTTGTTTAATTTTAATTTCCCCCCCATCAGCTTGAGGAGTCTTATAACACTCTGACCAAAGATGTGGAGACTCTCGCCAAAGAGAAGGCAGAGTTGAGTGAGAAGCTTAGCACTCAAGAAGAAGGTACTTGCATTTCATATTTCTAATCAGTATTTTGGTGTCCCGGTCAAATATCAGATATTTGCCCATTATCAGAGAAAAAAATTACAGAATTGTATTTCATCCTAACCTCAAATATTTGCTCTCATTAAAAAGAAATCATTCCAGTTTGTACCCCATGATTTTTATCATTTAGCATCTGGCATTCAGAATAAGTTTTATGGGTTGGCCAAGACTTATTCACATTTGAGACAAGCAAGTCTTAAGGTTAAGTTTGAAAATGTTAACTGCAATCAATTTGGATAGCCAAAATTCTCTAAATTTAAAGTATTTGTTGCCCGACTTGGATTTGAAGGAAAAAAACTGCAGCAATATATCAGGGTAATAATGTATTGGACAGTACTTCGAGCTGCTATATAGGTTTTATATTGGAAGTGAAATTGTATCAGGACACCTTGATTATAGTTTGTCAATGAATCGTTGGTGTGCTTACTAACTCCTAAGACCTGGTGTCTACATGCATGGACATAAATACACATTAGACAAGAAGCTTGGCTTTTAGTAGTTAAAAGGGAGCAAGCATATTAAAGAGCATGCTTTCAATGTGTATGACTAAATTGCTCCAACACAATATTTAAGTTGAAATGAGGTTCTGTGCCCGGTTAATGACTGACTCATTCAAAGACATTTTTTTTCTATCCATTACCATATTCCAAACACACACTCATGCACACATTTTGTGCTTTCAGAGTATGTTGCTCAAAAGGAGGAGATTGCAAATTCAATTAAGGCTAACTATGAGAAGGTCCTCAACACAGAGCGCACTCTCAAGACACAGGTAAGCATGCTTCATTTCCCAATTTTACCCAATTCATTTTTGTATGCACTGTTGGCAGCCTGCTGTCTGGATATTGGAATTGTTTTATTGCCATTGATAACAACATAGCAGATCTGGTAAACATAATAAGAGACTTAAAATAAGATTTAAAAAATAGAAATTAGGATAGTCAATATTTACCAGGTAGTGTTTGCAGACTGGCCTATGTTGTAAGTGTATCAGAAAAGAAATCAATAAAACAGTGTAGTAGCACTGTGCAAAAAAGTGTAAAGAAATAAAATATAAATATATTTCTTCCTATAAAAAGGCAAAAATAGTATACAGTCATGAGTGCTTGTTTAGGGCTGTTATGGCTCTGGGAAGTAATTGTCTCTGAGCCTGTTGATCATCGATTTAATGCCTCTATAATATCTGTCAGAGGGCAGCAGGTCAAAAAAGTGGTTGGTGTGAAGGCAGGAGTACTTTTCATTGTCAGCTCTGCTGCAGTAGCACTAGCCAACAATGTCTTCCAGAAATGGGCATGGAAGCAGCCAATGATTTTCTAGGCTGTATTGACTTTGTTGGGCTCTTCTGTCTTCTATCATGCCCCTAGACGAAAAAAAAAGACTGTACGGAACCTTATATATGTAATTTATTTAGCCCAAATATTTTTACCCAACAATACCAGGTTTCTTGAAACTCCAAATATCTTGTACACGCATCTCCTTGAGACCATATTTGAGTTGAACAGATAGGCTCCAAGTAAGTGTCCTAGAGGCACGACAAAACAATGAGGGGCCACCATGTGGCGTGGTACTGTATTAGAGACTGTTACAATGTAAAAATGTTTACTTGGCTTTCATAAGCATAAGTACACTTATTTAATTTAACCGCAATCATTCGGACAATCCTAACTTGTTAACCTGCTTAATAAACCATCAGGCGGTGAACAAGCTGGCAGAGATCATGAACCGCAAGGACATGAAGCTGGACCAGAAGAAGAAAGGCAGCACGGCCGACCTACGCAAGAAGGAGAAGGAGAACCGCAAGCTGCAGCTGGAGCTCAACCAGGAGAAGGAGAAGTTCAACCACATGGCCGTCAAGTATCAAAAGGAGCTGAGTGAGATGCAGGCTGTGAGTTCACCATTTGTTTGGATGATTTGGTTCGAAGACGGGAAACGATATGAAAACTGCCCGGTCACTCCATCCCTGCAGCAACTGGCCGAGGAATGCACGTACCGCAACGAGCTCCAGATGCAGCTGGACAGCAAAGAGAGTGACATTGAGCAGTTGCGCGAGAAGCTTAACGACTTGCAGCAGCGCATGGACAACTCCAGCATCACCAGCTTGCTGACGGACGAGACGGACAGCAACATTGCGGGTGAGTAAACCGTGGGATTTTGTGATATTTTGGGGGATTTTTGATCACACCCAATCTAAAACATGTGAAACATTTCTGATGAATCAAAATTGAAAACGGTTAACAATTCTTACAATTATTAACAGAAATGGGAGCTTAGGCTCCCTTCATTGGTTTTTAGTTTTGCTATTCAAGTACTCGTAAACATGTTTTCCATATGTGCTTCTGACATCAGTTTAAAACAATCGTGTTTTCAATTTTATAATAAAACAATATCTAATGAAGAAAAAAAATAGCATTTAATCTGAATCCTCTATTAAGAAAGTATCTGATCACTGCCCTTTCAACTAATATTCAGGGTATTTTATGCTTTTAGCTCCTTTAATAATCTCTCCTTCACAAGAAGTTGAAGCTACAAGCTAGATGACTCCTTCTGCTGTCTTGCGACTTTTGTACTAGTAAAAATGTGTTTACTTTTAAGGCCAAGCTTTTTTGAATCTGTTAATTTTCCCTCCTTCCTAGATGGATGGATCTATCAGACTTTTAACAGCTGTGTCATACAAATTCTCGCTGGAAGCTAGCATGACTTTGTTCTACGTTCAAGTTTAGCGTTGTCGTCATCAGAATCTACAACTAAATTAAGGTTCCAGTTGGGAAAATGTACAGTGTTTATTATAATAAATAGAAACAGTAAGCATTCACATCTGAAATTAAAACTACGGAACCAGGATATTGCAATTAAAAACCAGGGTATTGCAATTAGCACTCTGTTCCAAAATTGTGCTTTAGAGTATTGATAGCTTTTGGGAAGAAGCTATCCCTCACCGTTTGTTCGGGCCCTTGTGGAGATACAGATACTAAAAACTAGCGCCACCTTTTTTGACACCTGTAAAAAGGCAACTCATAATCACTGTTTTTTATCTGCCTAAGCATTTTATTGCCTTATTACAAAAGTCAATTCCATTGAAGTTGGGAAAAAGTTTAAAATGTCAGTAAAATTAGAATAGAATGACTTGCAAACCTTTTCTAACCCATATTTAAATGAATACACCACAAAGACAAGATTATCCATGTTCAAACTCATAAACTTTATTTCCATAAGCAAATAATGATAAACTTAGAATTTTATAATTGCAACAAGTGCCAAAGTAGTTGGGAAAGGGGCTTCTTCACCATTGTGTTACATCACCTTTCCTTTTAATAACACTCAATAAACGTTTAGGAAGTGAGGAGACTAGTTGTTGAATCGTTGATAGTGGAATCCTTTCCCATTCTTGCTTTATGTACAGCTTCAGCTGTTCAACAGTCCGGGGTCTCCTTTGTCTTATTCTACGCTTTATAATGCGCCACACATTTTCAATGGGAGACAGGTCAGGACTGCAGGCAGGCCAGTCAAGCACCCGCACCCTCTTACTACGAAGCCACGCTGTCGTGAGACGTGCAGTGTGTGGCTTGGCATTATCCTGCTGGAAGAAGCAAGGGCGCCCATGGTAAAGATTCTGTTTGGATGGCAACATACTTTGTTCCAAAACCTGAATGTACTTTTCTGCATTAATGGTGCCTTCACAGATGTGCAGGTTACCCATTCCTTGGCCACTCATGCACCCCCATACCATCACAGATGCTGGCTTTTGCACTTTGCGTGCATAACAGTCTGGGTGGTTCTGTTCTTCTTTGGACCGGAGGACACGACGTCCACAATTTCCAAACACAATTTGGAAAACTGACTCATCAGACCACAGAACACTTTTCCACTTTGTATCAGTCCATTTTAGATGGGCTCGGGCCCAGAGAACCCTGCGGCGTTTCTGGATGTTGTTGATGAATGGCTTACGCTTTGCAACATAAAGTTTTAACCCACACTTACGGATATAGCGTCGAACTGTATTGACTGACAGTGGTTTTCCAAAGTGTTCCTGAGCCCATGTGGTGATGTCCTTTACACATTGATGTCGGTTCTTAATGCAGTACCGCTTGAGGGCTCGGAGGTCACGGGCATTCAATAATGGTTTACGGCCATGCCGTTTACGCACAGTGATTTCTCCAGATTCCCTGAACCTTTTCACAATATTATGGACTGTAGATGATGATATCCCTAAATTCCTTGCAATTGTACTTTGAGGAATGTTGTTTTTAAACTGTTCAACAATTTGCTCACGCAGTTGTTCACAAAGAGGTGAACCTCGCCCCATCCTTGCATGTGAATGACTTAGCTTGTTCGGGTCTCCCTTTTTTATACCCAGTAACAACTCTCACCTGTTGCTAATTCATCTGTTCACCTGCAAATAGTTGGTTGATTTCCATTCATCCACTTTCTGAGTAGTTATTGACACCTGTCCCAACTATTTTGGCACGTGTTGCTGTCATCAAATTACAGAGTTGATGATTTTCTCCCAAAACAATAAAGTTTATGAGTGAAGACAATAAATATGTTGTCTTTGCTGTGCATTCATTTAAATATGGGTTGAAAAGAATTTGCAATTTACTTGGATCAATTTTTATTTGCAATTAACACACTTTCCCAACTTCATTGGAATTGAGTTTTGTATATCCATTAAAGCGACGTACTGTCCAGAAAATACATAAATGATTAAATATGCAGCCTAGCTCAGAAGATGATTTTTCTTGAAAGCTCCAATTGCTTAAAACATTATTATGTGCCATCTGAACTTTTCAGATATTAATGCAACTTAGATATTCTCAGAATTCTGAGTGACCTATTTTAAAAACATTAATATTAATACACATTTCACGAAAAAGTCAGTGCAAAGGATTTAAAATAAATACCGACCTATCAAAACTGTGTCTCAAAAACAATTCTCTAAAAATAGTTCAATGTTCACAGATGCCCTTGGTCTGGGTTGTCAGTAAAATAGTCCTCAAGTAAATTTCAATTGCTGTGCAAATTCTCATGATGTTCCATTTTTCAGCTTTACTGAAATTACATGTGAACATTTTCATTTGCAAAGTTCTCTTATTAACCTGTTTGAGTGAAAAAGTCATATCCATAATCCTAGAAGTTTCTCTATGTGCTACTTTCCAGTATGGTTCTTTTTCCACCAGCGCAATAAGCGACAGCAGACTACATATCAATTTTCCTTGAAACGATGCCTGTGGTTAAATCCCTCTCTCTCTCCATTTCCCCTTCACATCTAGTCCTCGCTCTTCCTCTCTTTGTAACTTCTGTTCCTTTCCCTCTGTGAGTAACCGAGCAGACGAGCTCCCCCTTTTGCCTGGCCTGAACGCGCTGCAGCTGCTGTTCTGTTGTGGTGCTCTTTCGTTGGTTTAGTCCCCTTTTGAGTAGGGTTTAGTTTCAAAACTTGACTCTTGACTGTTGAGTAGGCTGAAATATTTTGGATGGTCCCTGTAAATGATGTTTACCCTGATTTTAAAATCCAGCACCACAGATGATGGGGCTTTGCTGCTATTTTTCTTTGTTGTATTTTTGTCGTTTTACTTCAAGCATTTAACACTTTGTTGTTTTGGGGGCATGCTTAAACTGAAATGCTGCTTGGACTGGAAGCGCTCCTTTACACACGATACACTTCATGTTCAGGCTGGATTTACAGTACAAGTACACATACTTAGTAACCATTAAATAGTGTTGATATCCTATTTTAATTTTTGTGAATGTTTCAATTTAGAGTAACAACCACTTCACTCCAATAGCCACACCTTTTCCTTAACAGTTTTCCCACGATTTTCGCGGTTGATCTGTTCCATAACCACTCATATTAAAGGAATCTGGGATAATACTATCGAGCAACCCTCAATGGACTTGTAGTCCAAAAACGAACGATCCCAGCTAATTTTCTTTAAAAAAGCCTCATGTGTATTGGTGGATTTCTCTGGTACATTTCAATTTCATTTTCTGCCCCCATGGAGAAAATTCCACAGTTGTATCCAGGCACATTTAGTGAAAGTCCATGCTTCTGGCAAGCCATGTACGAGCACAACTTGTAAACAGACCAGATGCAGCAATGGAGCACACTTATAAAGGGAGAGCAAACAAGCACGGTACTTTTAAGTATGGTGAGTGATGTGAATGAAATAGTCTTAAAATGAAAAAGTTAATTAAGCCCAATTTAATGGGCTGTGATCGTGAACTGCGCCTATTTGATATATATTTACTCGACCATCAACCATACCCAATGTTAATCATTTGAGAGTAAATCTCATCCAAACCGTGCATTGTAAATCCAGCCACACGACTGTTTGTCTTTTCAGTTTGTGCTGTTTGAGCTGCATGCACTGACTGATTTCTGTTTTCACTTCACAGCCTGAGCAATCAAGTCAGTCAAGGGGAATTGTATACTACTGATAACTAAACAAGTCTGTAGCTTTTGCAATGTGACTTGCCGTGTTTCTTATTGTCTTCTCTTGCATGGATAATCTTAACTTCTTTCTTGTTACCTCCTAAACAAGAGAAAAGATGGCCCTTCATTTAACTTTTTTTTCCCTCGCCCAATTTAAGTTTTGCATGGCCAGCTTAAACGTTGCCTCTTCAGCTGCACTTTTGATATTGAACTTTGGCTCCTTTTTCAGAATCCAGACTGGAAGGTTGGCTGTCTATTCCTAACCGCACAAATATAAAGCGATATGGATGGAAAAAGCAGGTATTTGGATTTGTGTGACCTCCAAGGACTTGTTTCAATCTTGCCCCATCTCATTGAAATCTTAATGTCGTCTTGTAGTATGTGGTAGTGAGCAGCAAGAAGATTTTGTTTTACAACGACGAGCAAGATAAAGAGCAGTCCAACCCATCTATGGTACTAGATATCGAGTAAGTTCCCTTGAAAGTGACCACGTGTAGAGTGTTTGCAATCGTCAAGAGATCTTATTGTCCCTGTCCTCTCACAGCAAACTGTTTCATGTGAGACCAGTGACACAAGGAGACGTGTACCGTGCTGAGACTGAGGAGATTCCAAGAATATTCCAGGTAAGATATACCTTTTATAAACCCTTATACAGATGGCAATATTCAGGCATCTGAAACAATTAGATATGCATGAGCAGAGTTACCTTTTGTTTATAGATAGATAGATAGATACTTTATTCATCCCCGTAGGGAAATTCACACTTCCAGCAGTCTACCCCGTTGTTTAATAACAGATGAACATGATGCCCTAGGGGTGCTTGTAGCGAAGTGGATGACGTCACGCGAGTCCAAAAATTCGACATCCCTGCGGCAGATGGAAAACTTTTCTTTGTGAAAATCCAGGGATACACCACCTCGTGTTAGCAAGTCCGCCTCCTCTCCGATTCCCCCCGGATTTCGTGTCTCTGTTTAGCGGCGTTGAAGCCGGATTGCTCCGGGTAGCTCCGGGTGGCTACACGTTAGCGTCCGGAATGCTAAACGTGAGCCACGTTTCCGCAAAACACAGCAACTGCGCTCCCTGTGCGCTTCGATGTTTTCCACCAGCACTCGATGATCTTATTTGGTCGTGAGTTCGCATTTACCATGATTACGGATGGTACTGAAGACTTATAACGCCGCTAGCCGCTTCGCTAGCTCCGGCTTTTCCTCCACGATAGGCCCCTTCATCACGCCGGCACGAGAATTTTTCAGGGCAAGGAGTTGAAATTCCTTGAATACACGCATTTCTTGTGCGTTAAAACCCATGTCCATAGGATAGAAGTAATCCATAGTGTAGTTGTCAAAACGGGAAGAAAAAACACCGAAGATAGGAGCAGACAATAAAACAATAGGGCAGCTGCTGGAAAAGGCAGCTTTGATTATACTGTATGCGTAATGGAATATTTAATTTGAAGGAGCTCTACATTTCCATTTTTTAATGTCACTTTCTTCACTAAGGTAAATGCATGTTTTGATGTAGAGACAAAGAAGATAATGTATTTAAGTAAGGCGTGTTCTCTAAATAGAAATTTTCGCAAGTAGAAAATGTGCATGCACACACTGTAATTCAATGCAGTAGTTCAATGTTGGTATTCCAGATGTGTTCACATGCACAATAATTCTAGTTGAGAAGTGATAAATCTGTTTTATTTGTGTTTTTAGAAATCAAATTGAGAACACATTGAGGTTCCTGCATGTTTTATATGTGTTTTGCCTACAAGTAAACTTGATAAATAGGAATTTGTATGAATATTTTTGGTGTCAGTTTAACATTTTCTGAAATTGTTTTTCATTTAATTTTCTTTTAATTTGCAAATTTTGGGATTTGATTGTCTATTACTGTAATGTCCATTAGGTTTTCTTACGCAATCCATGCAAATTCTCCCCAATTAGAGGGCTGGTGGGGCAATGCAATTCCAGGGGGTCTTGTAAGAAACACTAATTCCACAGCTATTTAGAAAAAGATGTTGCTAAAGATAAAAAAGATAACTTGCTGGAATTGTCAGAAGATATAAATAAACCCCAAAAAGCACCATTGGGGGGTAAACAACTCTGGTGTATCTGATGATAAATCAGACATTGCTTTAATTCATCTTTCAGGGAGACTTTGCATTTTCCATTCTCTAACATTAGTTTCTGGCACCATGAGTATACATTGTTTGATAATGAGATAAAATCAAATGCCTTTTCGTATGTCATCTGTGTCACTAGTGGACTAGTGGTTAGGTTTCGGTGCTCTCACCGCCGTGAACCGTACGTTTCATACAGTGTTTCGCGATTTTGGTGAGCTATGTTTTGCGATTGATCAATCATTGCATAAATAGTATACCGGGCAGCAGGTGCCCCCTAAGGAAAAGCTGAGGTGCCCGCAGACCTCTTCTAAAAAAAAAAAGCTCAATATTACTCGGTCATTGTGATTTTCTTGTTTAAAAAAATACATTTTGTGTGATTTTTTTAACCCTCCTTCCAATAATTGACCTGGTATTAAGATATTAACAACATAGTAATAACATAAATTATTTTAGAATCGCACATGCTCTTTGCACAAATTACTAATAAAAAGTAGCTCTCAGCTGTTGTGTTACTATTATCCTGTGTATAAAGCGCACCAGGGTATAAGATGGACTTTTAAATTCCTGGCCAATTTCAAGTTTTTAGGTGAGCTTCATAGTCCTGAAATTGCGCTTATTCATTTTATATATGTATCGTGTGTTGCTGTATCCATTTTCTGTATTTTTTTTCGGGGATCCTTTAATATTGTGAACCTCTTGCAGATATTGTATGCCAACGAGGGCGAGTGCAGGAAAGAGGCGGACATGGAGACAGTCCCTCAGGGTGACAAGAACTGCCTTCCTCACAAAGGCCACGAGTTCATCCCTACATTGTACCACTTCCCATCCAACTGCGAAGCGTGCTCCAAGCCGCTCTGGCACGTTTTCAAACCGCCGGCAGCGCTCGAGTGCCGTCGATGCCATTTTAAGTGCCACAGGGACCACTTGGACAAGAAGGAGGATGTCATTGCCCCTTGCAAAGGTAATTTCAGATCAAACACCCATGATAGGGAATCTTTAGATGAGACTTAATCATTTGGGGGTTTTGCAGTAAACTACGACGTGACCTCGGCCCGGGACATGCTCCTGCTGGCTCTGACCCAAGATGAGCAGAAGAAGTGGATCGGCCATCTTGGAAAGAAAATCCCCAAGACCCCACCTAGCACGTTTTCCAGAGCTTCGCCTCGCTCCATGTCCACTAGGCCTGGGCCTAACCAGTCTTTCCGCAAAAACCCTAAAAGCAATACGGCAAAATTGAGGTAATTTTGGGACAGTTCTCCTTTAAACCCCTTTCTTGTGTTTATTCTTTCCTGGTTGGATGGGGTAGGTTTGCAGAAAAATGTGTGACCAGGGAAATTGATATACTACTAAACCATCAGGGGTTAATTTGTATTTTATATGTTACTTTTACAGAAGCCTGAACACTGCATAACCATCAGGCAAAATGGGTGGTGTCTTTGGCATTCTAGTAAAAATTATAAATGAAGAGTTTTTCTAGATCATATCCAACCACAAAGAATTGTCAAGTCATTGTTTACATTCTTGTGAAATTCCACTATTAACATTTTACCAAAGCAGGAGTGTTGGTAAACACTATTCATTTCTAATTTTGAAAAAGGGCGTTCAGTTTGTGGCGGTGGTGTCCAAACCAAAAACCCATGGGCAGACCACCAACCACTAAAATCTCCTAAATTTGCTCCTATAAAAAGTTTTTATAGATCCCACGGCTATTTCTGATATGTCTACTATGCAGATTGACAATTAGCAATGTTACCAATATTTTTGTATTGTATTGTAAAATCATTATTTTTGTGTAAGGCCCTCTGAGTAAACTGTTCGGGTAGGCATTATTTACCTACGAATAATAATAATGTCGAATAATGTCCTTTGTTGAAATGTATTGCTGCATTTTGTAATGTGTTAACCTAAAAGAACAAAAACTCAATTATTTCAGTAGTGATACATTTATAGTCCTAAAAATATATATGTATGATATAAACCACAAACACCAAAGTAGAAATATTACCAATTTGAGAATAATTTTACGTTGTTTTTATACACAGTGCATCTATCGCAAACAGCATGCGTACTTGGCCATGTGTGACAATGAGGGAGAAAACTGGTGAAAACTTTCTGAGCGTGGCTACACTCATAGGTCATGAGCTAAACACTTTTTTACATAGAACATTAAAAGGAACAAACTGTACTTGCAAAGGAATTGCAATAAAGACGCTGCCCCACTTACGAGCGAAATAGGTTCCGGACGATCGTTTGTAAGTTAAATTTGTTGGTAAGTTTGTTTTAGAGCTATATTTTGTATGTTGAAGGTTAATATAAGTATGTTTAAGTCTTGTATAAGTAACCTGTATTGTTTTGTACATAAAAATAAACATTTCATAAAATAATATGCTTTATAAAGATAAATAAAGTGAAATTTCACTTACTCGGTGAAGCTGGGCTTCAAGAGTTAAGCAACTTCCTCCTCCATGGTAGAAAGTGGCTGTAAAAAAGCAATCCAACCATTTTCTCAACCGCATCAAGCTTTCTTATTCCCCTTTCATTTCAAATCAAACAGCTAGTCTCTTCTGTATACTTTACACCAACCTTATTGAATAGACACGAGATAGAATAGACAGTATAGACTGTTTACACATGAACTAGGAAGAGGAAGAGGATTTATTCTTCCGGGTGGATGCTGGGTGACCTCTCACAGCGCCACATGCCGGTAGCGGTGGAAAGAAGCACTACAGTAATGTCCTTTACTTGGAAAAAGTTGCACACAATACAAAATCTGACTTCCAGCAACGTCCTGATATTTTTTGACATCGCGGAAATTTTTTTCGTTTATACCGTTTATCGTAAGTCGAATGGTCGTAAGTAGGGGAGCGTTTGTATATGAAATGATAACCTGGTTAGTTTTTTCTTGTAAGTTGTTGTCATTTTTCGAATCACAACAGGCTTTTTACTATTCAATCAAAAAGAATTAATGTAAAGGGAGCAAAATTGTTCAAATACGAGAATGACCTTTTTTGATTAATGTTGGCCACATGTTCAAATTGTTTTTAAAGTCTCTTGGTCTACATCTACATCACCTACCTTTTTGAAGCTGAAATCAATTTTTGTTGATGATTACCACAATGGGATACCAGTTTGATAGGGACAAAGATCTCTTCTGTTTTCGTAGTTAACGGGGACCAGAACGGCCCGCAAAAAGTGAAAACCTGCTGAGTGTATACGACTAACAAAAATAACAACTAAAGATCTGCAAATAATGACAACACATAATTGCAGTTGAATAAATTGTTTAATTGCCATTTTAGAAAATTTAAAAAAATCAGAAGGCTTCTCCTTTCTTTGAAAGAAAGCAATTTAGAGAGCAGCTGTCTAGCTGCACGCTAACATTGGGTGTCTTTGAATTAGGCTAAGTCTCCGCGATGATTAAAATACATGAGTTCTGAATATAGCAGTTTCTTACGAGTTGTCGTTATGTAGCTTTGTAGATTGATAGGTAATGGATTTGGCGTTGTTAAAATGCAGGCTCCGCGGGGCAGCTTGTGAGGGTTGCTACGTCGCTTAGCCATTGCATTAGGCCGGACCAACAGCACCGCTTTATCCTTCTCCCCGACGCGGCCTCAGTCGTTTTTCTAACCCTATAAAAATCCACGTTTCACAGCTGGTGATGACCTTTTCTTAGCGCTTTTCGCAAAGTCGGATTTTAATGATTATTTATTTTTCAACGTAACTAGTGGCTAAAAGCTAGCGGTCTGCTTCTCAGCTTTGGGAGTCAGTGCCCACCTGCTGTTTGACTGACAGCATGCACGAGCCTATCACAGTCGCGCACATAGACATTCACACCTAATTTGTCCCTGCCGTCTATCAGAACACAAATCATGGTACAATGATAATAATGACAATTCAATTAAAAATCCGCGAAGGAGTGAACCAGGGAAGTGTGATGTAGCGAGGGCTCTCCCTTTATTCTAAAGTAACAAGTTGTGTTATTACTATGTTGTTACTATGTTACTATTATGTACTATCATTTTACCATCACTGGTGAGCCGTTTTCAGAACTGGTTCTGCGGGCTACTAAGCTGTTATTTGGGGGGACCACATTGGTAACTCCTGGTCCATATCCTTCAAACGTGGTCCAGATTTTCCATGCTTTTTCCGTATTAAATGTGTGATAAAGTACAACCCCCATCCCGCCCATGGGCTGCAACAAAGTGCCCGAATCCAGTCACGTGACCTGCTTTGCTGTCTGTGTCCCCCCTGTGTTATAGCCGAGCGCAGTCCAGCCTCTACGCAGCAGACACTACATCCAGCACTTGTTGACAGGAGATTCTTCGCTTAAGTGTGGATGTGTTTTTGTATTTTGACTATTTATTAATACGATCATTTTCTCTCAATATGATTAACCGGGTGTGTCCAACACCGAGACACTTGGTGCTCGCTTTGTTGGTCGGTTGGTTGCCAACTTCAGCTCACATGTGGGATTCTTCTGTTGACACTAAGGCTGGATTTACACTATAAGTCCAATCGTCCAACCCTGAAGTAAAATGATTTGTTATCCCATTTCAAGTGACTTATCTGTCTGTCTTCACTTATGCTAAATATAAAATTTAAATTTTACGAGCGACAGTTGGACGAAAAATGCTTATGCAAGGTGGATAAATAGAGCGAGAGGACAGTAAGTGGGGTTTCATGTTTAACCAATGCAAGATGGTATGTGGGAACGTATCGAGCAAGTTGACTGATAAGAAAGGGAATGACACAGAATGTTGATGAGGAAAAAATAAGGGAAACGTAAATTATTATTTTTCACTGCGGAAAAGATATATTACTCTACAGGCATTTCAAGTATTATTGTTTTTTAATTTATTTTAAGTTAAATTCAGTATCAATGGAAATTAGATTTTAATTTTTTTTTGTACTTATGAAAGTAAAAAAATACTCGAGGATGGACGAGTTGTGATACCTAATATCTTGTTAATACTAACTACCTGCATATCTTAAAGTGCCGGTGGTTGTGACGGTGGCCAGCTGCCCTCTAGTGGCAGTTTTACAACTCCATCCATCCTCCATTATCTGCACCGCTTATCCTCATTAGGGTCCGGGGTGCTGAAGCCCATCCGGTCTATCTTCGGGCAGTGGGCATGGGACACCCTGAACTGGTTGTCAGACAGTCGCAGGATAATACATGCCTACCATGCACTACCACTTCAAGAATTAGACTACCAATTTTCTCCCGTTAAAAACGCTTACAAGTATTTTATTGTTTTAAATCGACCGCTTTACCATCAACAGACATCTTTACCCAAGACTAGTATTTTAGTCTACATCTGCTTTATTTTGAAGCGGGAGCAAGTCTTTCTGCGTGACTAAACCGCACTAACAATCGCATTAGATTTCCGTTTTGGTAAAAGTTTGCCACTTTGGGTTTTAAATTAGAACTTGATTTTTTTTACTTCCATATTCTGGAGATGTGTTTCGATGGGTAAAATAGAGTGCGCGATGACATCTACCACTTTTTAATATCAAAAGTTTGGCATATATGATCATTTCATTTATTTAATCTGATTCCTAAAGAAAAATAGATGTTGGATACAGGCATTTGGGTATTCTTTTTTATTGTACCAGTGGTATCGGTCTCAGTATCGACGACTATTCGAGATTATTTAACTTTATTCGTGTTAGTCTGAAATAAATGGTCTTGAATTTCCTACTTATAAGAAATAGATTGTCTAATATGGTAGATAATTCTGTTTGATAACATATTTTTGGGGGTTCAGAAAATACAATTCTTTAAATAATGAAAAAGATAATACATCTGCTAAATCAGATACAGATATATTTTTTTGTTTTGAATTACAAGAAATGAGCAAAATGATGATTAATCAAATATAAGTTGAATCGATATTAACATAATAATCCAACCATTGGCCAAAATTAAATGGCGACAATTTTTACCTGTTTAAATCTGGCGGAAGATACATCCAGTAACTTTCATAACGAGGCCTTTTAAATCCACGTTATAGGTGGAGCAATCTAACCTTACCAATTTCATGGAATGTATTTTAAAAATTTGACACCAGAAAGCAAAAAAAAAAGGAATTGGACCCATGGACTCAAGTGGTGTAAATCCAGATCTGTGTTGTTAAATGGGGCACACAAAGAATATATTTGTTCACTTCTTACAGTAAAGAAAAACAAACTGTTAAAGGGTGTTCCTCTTGTGTGGGTTACTAACCATACCGAAGGTATTTAACACGATTTTGGCCTCCTTCACTGGACACTTTTCTCTTCTCTTTCTTTCAGCTAACCGTCTCAACCGTCGGATTCTTTTTTCCCCTGGACTGTTTTATACTTTTCTTGCTCATCCTCAAATATGGACAAAATGTATGGTATTAAAAACAAGATACGGTGGACTCGAAGCAGATCTTCCTTCACCGCCTTCCTATGAGAAAACTGCGCCCGAAAGCGGGAGACGACGGTTGTGATCTGACTTTTGGGGGTCTGAACCGTTCAGTTTTAAGGTACTGTCATCCCGGTTGTTCCGCGAGTGCTCCTATCTCAGGGCTTGGAAAGTAGAAGACAAAAAAACGCCTGACCAGATCCATAAAAGCAAGCAGACTTCTGTTTCTGTTGGACAAGCATGACTGATGCCTTCATTTAATCCTCTCTGGCCTTTTTTTTTTTTAAAATATTACTCTCCAAGTCGGTTTATCAGGTTTGGAAACAGAGTATTGGGACGCGAGTATTAGATGTATTGAGTAAGATCATCATTTAAAATCTATGCATTATTTTATGACGATTATTTTTATTGCTCCCAAGCCATAAGGAAACTTCCATTGTAATGGCATATAGGAGTCCCTAAACTTCCATCACTTTTTTTCTGTTTATTTGGTACATTGTCTTTTGTGATATATATATATATTTTTTCTCGCTTGTATTATTTTTTTTTTAATGTATTGCCTTACATTGATTCCTAGATAAATGGTTCAAAAAAAGGAAAAACATTAAGTTAACAAATGTAAAACTGCACTGTTTGAACTGTAAATTATTTGAAGAAGACTAAACAGGTGTAGCATTTGGCCCACCTAGTGCCTTAATAACCTTTGATGAACATTGAATTTACTGCCATATCTTTTTTTTTTTTCCTTCATCGTTCTTCCAAAATCAGACAAATCACAATGCTTCCATCTTTTTTTCTTTTATTTTTTTTTTAAATTAAATTGCCATACAAGTGGGGTTTTAATTGCAACTTAGTTGGTTCGAGTATGTAGGGCAGAGGTGGGGAACAAACACATTTGATCCAACTCAAAAATAAATTTGAATGTTGGTAATATCTAATATTATCAAACATTTGTTTAGTAATCCAAAATTCCTGACACGCGGAAGTCTTTACATGAAAGCGTTCCCAACCTCTGGTATATTTTAGATTACTTTTTCTTTTCTTTTCTTTTTGTTTTTTAAATGAACGTATTATATTTGAGTTAGCATGTAAAAAAAAACTAAAAAAATGTGCCCTGTAATATTTTGACAAATTTCGGGATACTGTAGAATACGTCTGTCAACAGCCAAGAGGCCATGGTCCCGGTAATGCAAACATTGCAATGTAAATAACTAGAGAGACATATGGATTATGGAATTATCTCCACAAACATTTTTTTTTCCTGATTTGTTTTTGATCTTTTTTTCGTTGAAAGAGAAAAAAAGCACTGGAACTCTGATATACTCTGGTCCTGGATCTAAAAGTTGCATGGTTTATTTGCATTGGAGTCCGCACTGATGGATATGTCAATAAACATATCTTTATCATTCACTGGAGACTCACTTTTCATTGGAGCGGAAACTGTTTTTTTTTCGTTTAATGTTGTATGCAATATACGGTGGAAAAGAGACTTAGGAGTAAAGCCCTATGAGGCTGTATTTGTTTATTGAACCCCCCTCTGCAATCTCGAGGAAAAAAACAAGGACACACATTCCAATTAATGAAAACATGGCTTTGATTTGGCCAAATGTGACAATAATAAGGTAAAATTTGGCATTAGAAAGTATTTTGAATATCACATTTTTTCCGATTTTAGTTCCAAATTGTATGTTTGTGTTGAAAACGTTTAAACTATCATAAATGTATTGTTTAAAATATATCACAAATTGTAAATCGCTGTGGCGGGCCGTGCATTTGACACCTACGGCTTCCGTGGTGCAAATTTTGAATCAATCCCTACCTCAGTAACTAGTTCATGACCCTAAAACATCAATAATAACCTCATGAAACAGCACTATTATTTAGGAATAAAGCCACATTTTAGTGAAAATCATTCTTATTTGTGCACCAAATCCATCCCTTGACCCAAAAGTATTAATTACTCCATTGTACAGATTTTTAGTGTGTTCCAGTTCCATCAAGAAGTTATTTTCTATCGCCTTTAAAGTTCATGTGAAAAGTCTAGCTTGACCTGTTGTATTTCTGGTACACGGTTTTATCAAGGGCTGAAAAAAATTGTTTCAACAGAAGCAGTGGATATGGAGATTTTTTTCTATTCACGTTTTCCTTGTAATACAGTACTTTTGTGAAACTAGGGCCAAAATAATCAAAATCACATGATTTGGTTATTTTTCAGGCCAGGAAAACAGGCCTTGCAGGCCTTGACAGCCCACCAATGGAACAATGAATATGATTTAAAGCATGTGATCAATTCTAAATTGACTAACAAATAACTCATTATTTGATAAGACATGATAATGAGTGAAAGGATCGATAGGAGAAACGTCCAAAGATAATAAGGGGGACTTAAGTTGAACCCCGTTATTCATTCTTTCTTTTCGGCAGATATCTTAATCTTGTGATTTGATGTTTGCAGCATGCCTGAAAGGAAAAATGTCAATAACACACGGTGATCGTTTCATTTCATCGAACACAAATGAGAGAATTATTTGTTTGAATTGTGGCCTTTTATTTGGGTACAGCCCAAAAAAACGCTATTAATCAATAATCAATGAAAGGAAATAACAACATATATACGATAAGGGTATACACAATCATATGCTTAAGGGAGTATGCTGAAGCACACTCTTATTAGTATCATTTTTTTTTTATATTGTGATTTGAATAATTTTCCACTTTTGTAGTATTTTGGGAAAACACAGAATGCCGTATAGGCGTATGCGAATGTCAGGACAGCAAGTCGATGCCGGATAACATCGATGCATTACCAGCATGTTGCAGCGTCATTGTATTTGAATGAAGTTCAGACTGCGCTCAACTAGCAAGACGATACGAATCAACTCATTCGCGCTCCGGTGGACTGAAACCAGGACTAAAACAACAGTTCGGGAAATCACATCTTGACAACTATGCCGGTGTTTTCAGGTATGTATTTTCTTCTCAGACAGTTGAACAATTTTGTAAAAAAAAAAAACACTCCAAAATTCGAAACAAGCACTCGTGTTGGCTCACTGTCGGAAATTAGCATGTTAGCTTGGCTAGCTTCATGTGCGGTTAGCGTGCTAACAGCTACAGCAGCCCTCTCCGCTTTTTGGGGCGGTAATTTAATAACATTAAAATATAAAGCAATTAGGTCTAAATAATAAATATGAAGTTATTTTATTGCGTTAAATATTAAG
Source organism: Urocampus carinirostris (assembly GCF_059441175.1). Taxonomy (NCBI): domain Eukaryota; kingdom Metazoa; phylum Chordata; class Actinopteri; order Syngnathiformes; family Syngnathidae; genus Urocampus; species Urocampus carinirostris. The sequence continues at coordinate 63,322,576 of NC_142349.1, read as the reverse complement.
TGTCTATGTAAACTGAAGTCGGCTACTCTTGACAATATTTAGCTCGACCCGGCTAACTTTGCCAGTTTGGCTATACAATTACTTCACTATTAAAATGATGTTTTGTGTTAAACCACGATCGCTTCGGGTGTAATAGTTGCTTGGAGGCCATAGAACTTGCATTAAATTGTCACTGTTTCACGTTGACTGTTCAACAAGTACGAATGAAATGATAATATAATGAAATCAAGGTACATGTTGAGCTTATTCCTAGTTTCAGTTTATAGAATATATGCAGATCTATTTGTTGTCACAAAAAACATTACTCTCATAGGATTTCCACAGCTCAATCGTTTCCCCTTTGTTAGGTACTGATCTGTGTTAACTTTATTTTTCCTGCTGTGTCATTCACTGAAGGAACAAACCCGGAGCTTCTTTGCTCCAAGTAGCTGCAGAGGAGGGCTTTCAAATTCGATTTACTGGGGCTATAGGGTTTGTGTGAGGTTGGGTTGCATTGTGATTCCCATGAGAAGCAGCATTCAATCCGAATTGGCAGAGAACATGCCAGTGATGCGTAGAACCAGACATATATTTGACTCAAACAACCCTTCATTTATCTTAGAGGTCACTTATCTCTTTCTAAATAAGTCATTGTATAGAGACTTGTGCAAATGCTTATTTGATTACAGACACTTTTTAAGGATGGTGCATAAAGCTATCAAACATAAACAAGCTGTTTTTAAAGCATGAGGATATAGTTAAACTTAAAACTCCAAATAATGTAGAGTATAATGCAAATAAGCGTAGACTCCCAACAAATATTCAAGTTGTTTTTTCTACAGACAAGCATTATCTGAGAGGAATCCATTTCAGGGTCCAATATGTTCACACAACATTAGAGACATCTTTCACATGGATAAACATACTCACCGTCTATTAGCTGCACTTGCCCAACTACTTGTTACCACTTAATTTCTAAATAAAACAATCTCTTGGTGGAAACTCAGTGCGGTTAGGTATGTAGGCATGGTGAAGACAATCTCCTGCAGTTCAAACCAAGCGTCAATATTGGGAAGAAAGGTGATTTAAGTCTCTTTGAACGTGGTATGGTTGGGTGCCAGAAAGGCTGGTCTGAGGATCTACTGAGATTTTTACACACAAAAATCCTTAGGGTTTACACATAATATTTTGTAAAAGAAATAATTTCCAGTGTGTGGCAGTTCCGTGAGTGAAAATGCCTAGTTGATGCTAGAGGTCAGAAGAGAGTGACCAGACTGGTACTAGCTGATAGACAGGCAATGGCGACCAAAAATACCACCCGTTGCAACCAAGGTGGGCAGAAGTGCATCTCTGAACGCACAGTACGTCAAACTTTGAGGCAGATGGACTACAGCAGCAGAAGACCACGCCGGTTGCTACTCTTTTCAGCTAAGAACAAGAAACTGAGGCTACAATTTGCACAAGCTCATTGAAATTGGTCAATAGAAGATTGGAAAAACGTTGCCTGTTTTGATGAGTCTCTATTTCTGCTGCGACAGTCGGATTTTAGGGTCAGAATTTGGCGTCAACAACATGAACGCATGGATCCATCCTGCCTTGTATCAATGGTTCAGGCTGGTCTTGGTGTAAGGGTGTGGGAAAAATGTCCTTGGGACTCTTGGGGCACCTTGGTAAGACTGAGCATCGCTGCAACGCCACGGCCTACCAGAGTATTGTTGCTGACCATGTCCATCCCTTAAGGACCACAATATACCCAACTTCTGACGGCTACTTTCAGCAGGATAATGCGCCATGTCAATAAGTTGGAATCATCTCAGACTGGTTTCTTGAACATGACAATGACTTTACTGTACTCAAATGGCCTCCACAGTCACCACAGCTCAATCCAATAAAGCGTCTTTGGAATGTGGTGGAATGGGAAATTTTCATTATGGATGGGCAGCCGGCAAATCCACGCCAACTGTGTGATGCCCTCATGTCAATATGAACCAAACTCTCTGGAATGCTTTAAGCACCTTGTTGAATCTTTGCCATGAATAATTGAGGTAATTCTGAAGGCAACTGCACATCAATATTTTGGGAAATTATGCTGACATTTAAGCGTAAACTGGTTGCTGGAATAGGTGGTGTGCTTTCAGATATATTTAGGATTTTTAAGGTGGCATTCCCATACCTTCTTAATGACATTTTTTATAAATTATTGTTTTGATCTGCATCATACACCGAAGGGCGGCAGTAGCTCAGGAGGTAGATCGCTCATCTTGGGATCAAGGGATCCCAGTTCGAATCTCTGCTCGTTTGTGTTACATGTCGAAGTGTCCTTGGGTAAGACACTGAACCCCTAATACCCCCAATAAGCAGGTTAGCGCCTTACATGGCTGCAAGGCTGCTATTGGGAAATGTAGAGCACATTGTAAAGCGCTTCGGGAAGTCATTGACTTGAAAAGCGCTATATAAATGCAGATCATTTCATAATGAAACTCTCTTTGTGACCGTTGTGCTTTTTCTCCCGCAGTCAATGTGAAATGGGGCAAAGAGAAGTTTGATGCCGTGGAGCTGAACACAGAAGAGCCCCCCATGGTGTTCAAGGCGCAGCTTTTTGCCCTAACGGGAGTGCAGCCAGACAGGCAGAAGGTGATGGTGAAGGGAGGCACTCTCAAGGTACGGCTATACAACCTCACGCCCACATAAGTGACACATTGAAAGGTGTTTAATCTTTCTTTCAGGATGACGAGTGGGGGAACATCAAACTGAAAAATGTGAGTAATCGAGCGCTCCCACTGGGGATCGAAATGAGCCGAGTGAGAGGAAAAAGTAGCGTGTTCATGCCGATGGCGTGTCTTTAGGGGATGACTCTATTGATGATGGGATCGGCCGAAGCGCTGCCCGAGGAGCCTGTTGTCCGGCCCACCTTCGTCGAAGACATGACTGATGAGCAACTGGCCTCAGCCGTGAGTAGGCAATAAAGGGGGTGGGCAAAGTATGGCCCCTGGGCAATGTCTGTCTCCTAATTAAATCACCTCACCTGACAGTGGCAATTTAAGCTTGTCTGGAGTGGTGGTCCACCTTTTTTCTAATGTTTATATTTAACCGTTTACAAAAATGACTTAATTTAGTATTATGTTAATAAAGTAACATTTTTATGTGTAATTTATCAATAATTTGACCCATATGAATCATAAATTATGTGATCAAACGAACAACAATTATTTGATCAAATCTGCTATATTTGTTTACTTGCTTCACCAGGTGCTCTTAAAAATATAGAAATTAATTTGGTAAATATGTTTTCATTCAATTATTAAGCTTGGTTACCCAATTCATTGTAAATAATGTATATGAATGTAAAAGATAAAGTTAACCTATCAAATGCTTGTGTCTGTGATGCCAAATTTTATGATTCCCCCTCTCTGATCTATAGGTTTCTGGTAATTTGTGTCCCTTTTTTAAAGCAAATTGGAATCTTAAACCTATTATTATTTTTTCTTTAATACAAATGTTGGTTAAGAAATTATGATGTAATTATTTTTCATATTCAAAAAAGTGGGGAGAAATCCTTCATTATTTAAATGTCCCATTGATTAGTTATTTATAACTGATGTGTTTAAAATGAAAAAAAAATGAAAGAAGCAATAATATTTAATTACTTTGGTTTTGAATGTTTTCTTATATTAACCCATGTATAGCATTTTAAAACATTTGACGATTACAAGAATAAACCAGCAAATGAAATAAATTACTTGAGCGTCTCAAACCGTGTACATCCGCATTCCTTTTCTTTTTTTTCATTTTTTACTGTTGAAAACACACATTGACCTGAGTTTGTGTTCAATCTCCAGTTGGATGTCCCCTGCGGCCTGACCAATCTGGGCAACACCTGCTACATGAACGCCACCGTACAGTGTCTGCGCTCTGTGCCCGAGCTGAAAACGGCGCTCAGAAAGTTAGTTTGCGATCTTGATCTTCCGCGAGGCGCCACTTGTAGCTGCCTTTCACTTGACGAGTGTCTCCCCGCAGGTACACCGGCGCGTTGCGGTCTTCGGGGTCCAACGCGTCTCCACAGTACATCACGGCGGGTATGTTGATCCACTCTCAATATAAATTTGAGTGAAAAGTGATGAGATAAAAATGTCCTCCCGATTCTGTCGACAGCTCTGCGCGACTTATACGAATCTATGGACAAGACGTCAACCAGTCTGCCTCCCATCATCCTCTTGCAGTTCCTCCACATGGCCTTCCCGCAGTTTGCTGAGAAGGGAGATCAGGGGCAGTACATGCAGCAGGTTTGTGAATCTACTCTCAGCTCTAAAGTGGCTTGCTCGCTGCCATTCCAGTGACACAATTTAGAACTTTGATGCAAATCGCTATCAACGGCAGTCAATGAACTAACATCTTCTCTCATCTCCGTCGTGAAATCCGTTGTTGTTCTCAGGATGCAAATGAATGCTGGTTGGAGATGATGAGAATTCTTCAGCAGAAGCTGGATCCACTTGAGCCAGAAACTCCCATGGAGGTAGGATACAAAATACAAATTAAGCGCGAGGCATTTCTGAAACTTGACCCCAAAACATCTATAATGTTTTTCCTAGACTGATGCTGAAAGCGGAGCCGCCTCTGCTTCTTCAAAGAAGAACTTTATTGACCAGTATTTTGGTGTCGAGTTTGAGACGACGTATCCTTTGACTAAAAGCTCCATCAGAACTGTCCAGCAGAGATATATTTTTTTGCCTTAAATCTTGTTCAGCATGAAATGCACCGAGTCTGAAGAGGAGGAGCCAATCAAGGGGAAAGAAAGTCAGCTTCAGCTGAGTTGCTTTATTAATCAGGAAGTCAAATATCTGGCGACGGGGCTCAGGCTGGTACGTAATATGCAAAATTTGGACTTTTGGGGAAGTGCTCATATTTAACTAATGGATCTCTGACGTTGATAAGGTCAATGATTTCTTGGAAATGCATAGAATATATGTGCCAAAAATGCAGACTATAATCCCCTGCTTTGTTTGTTGCTTGTCTGCAGAGACTTCAAGAAGAAATCACCAAAATGTCAACCAGTTTGGACAGAAATGCTCTTTACATCAAATCGGTAAGAGAGCAACGCCACGGACGCCATATATTTACTTTAGGGTTGTCAATCTGACTGAATCAGAAAAAAATCAACAGATGGTTAACTTTAAAAAAAACAACCCAAAAAAATAATAGTAAGAAAAGGATGGGCGTCGCCAAGCTGTTTTTGCCCAAGACTACATGAGGGATATCAACAAATCACTCTTTATACTGGTTCGGCCTTCACCCGGGTCAAGAAGGGCTGCGCCTTCTGCTAACTACCAGTTCGGAGGTGATAAGTGAACAAGCACTAACCTACAAACCAATGAAAGAGGACAACAGCTTCTTAAACTAGCCAGCTACAATAACTTGCTGCTGGCTACCGCAAGAATTCCAGAAAATGGACATGGCACCATCTGGTTGGAATCCACCAAAGACGGGTTGACTGCATCATGATTTGACAACGTCTCAAAAGTGGAATCAAGACAGCAATCACGCTCGCATATCCAGGAGCCGATGTGGGAAGCGATCAAAACCTGGTGAAGATGAACTTCTGCGTTTGCCGCCAGAAGGTCGATTTTGACTTTGTAAGACTGAAAGACCCACAGGTAGTCCAGAGCTTCCAGGCCTTTATCTGCAGGAAGTTTGATCTTTTGCTCCCCTTGGACGAATATTTTGAAGCCCTGACCACCACGTTCTCAAACACGATGACTGTAGCAGCAAAATAAAATGAAGGAAAAGGCTGGAGGAAGATGAAGCCGTGGGTTTCAAGCGAAATCCTCCAGCAGTGCAACACGAGGAATAACTAAAGAAGAAATAGCCCTGGAAGAGCAGCCATCAAGAAAATGGGAAAAAGCTTGAAAGAAGCAAAAGAGAAAAGGATCGAAGAGCAATGCCTCCAAAAGAACAATTCAAAGAAAGCCCTCCAGGCAAAAGGCAGCAGCATTCAGGATTAGACAGGGAATAATCTACTGAAGAAAAGGATCTTGAATAGATGGACAGAATACTGCTCCAAACTCTACAAGCACCTGAAGTCTTGAATCTAACCTGAACCATGAATACCAAGTCCCAGCCTTTGCGGCCGAGTGGCGTCACGTGCCGGGTTCTGTCAGAACTCGGCACCTGCGTCCCTATGTTAGCATAGTTGTGAGACTGGTCATAAACTGTACTAGATGGGGTTTTGAAAAGGTCTAAAAAAGTCTTACCATAAATTAGAGTGTGAAAATCCTTGGGAACCTTGTCAATACATTTCCAGTGCAATCCTTGACACATGGCATTTAGAGAAATCAATCAATATTGAAGGTGTTTTATGAAGCCAGTTCATCACAATTTAAGTTTGAATCACTCTTTCCATCAATTGTTATAAAGGTTTAACCGTTATATTCATACCAGATGTTTACACTTTAATTATTAATGGTCGCTACTTTGTTGTCTGAAGTTATTGTTTCATGTGATTAAATTGTCTAAGATGCAAGGTTTTCGTGAATGCTACGTTTTATTTCCAAATATCTGAAAATTCACTTTATCCTTTCTGAAAAAACTTTTTCAAAAGTCATCAATTCTGTTATGATCATAGCGCCCCCAGGGTTTACGTATTTCATTAGTCGATTCTTCTTTTCTCTAATATTTTTCAAGCGATGTTTATTTATTGTTTCTCTTTGTTTTGTTGCTCTCACCAGTCAAAGCTGAGTCGGCTCCCTGCCTACCTGACGGTTCAGATGGTTCGTTTCTACTACAAGGAAAAAGAGTCCGTCAACGCCAAAGTGCTGAAGGTGCCTCACGCCCGCAAGCTATCAATCTCGTTCTTTATTTTGTTTTTCCAACCTATGTTGTTGTTTTTCAGGACGTCAAATTCCCCCTCATGCTGGACGTGTATGAGCTTTGCACGGCAGAGTTGCAGGAGAGCATGCTAGCCATCAGGTCCAAATTCAAGGAAGTGGAGGACAAGAAGCTGGAAAGGCAGCAACGGAAGGTGAAGACCATTGCACGCAAGTCGACGCAATTACGTTGGGGTTTTTAATTTCATATTTCGAATAGCCCAAACAGGAGACCAAGAAAGACCTTGCGGAAAAGGAGGTGAAATATGAACCGTTTTCCTTTCCTCATGGTGAGTATTGACACCGCTTGTCATGTTACTTCTCAGTAACGCGTGTGTTTGTTGGAATGAATTGTACTTCGTGCTGTCAAAAGTTTTAAGAAAATTCAATCAGGGGTGAGCAACGTGGGCCTGAGTAGCACGCGAAATGGTTCTGAAAATAGCTCGCCTCTCATAGGTCAGTGAGTTTTTTGAGGAAATTCGCGTTCTAACAGGCATGAAAAATTATTGAGTTGATCAGTTTTTAAATACACGATCAATTCCTACTCGGCATTTACTACAGATTCATAATTTTGGTCAAGAATTGTCTCATTATTACATTTGATGTACACTGCAAAAATACATACCTAAATTATCCATCCAGAGCCCACACAGGAGGTTCGATCTCATGACTTCAGAATTGTGCTGCCATGCTGCCCAATACCCAAATTATGATTTCATTAATTACCATAAATTCCGGACTAAAGAGCGCACCCACCACGTTTTAAGAGGAAAACCGTTTTTGTACGTACACAAGCCGCACCTGTATATAAGCCGCATGCGCCCACATTAAAAAATAACACAAACGCAAAATTAACCCGAACCCGACTTTAATTCCCGCGATTGAAACTAAATGTCCTTCATTAAAGTACACAGTCCAAAAATCACAGCCGGCAAAATCAATGGAAAATGATACCGGTACTTAAGGTTTGATGCAGACCTGCTGAGTCCGGGTCCTGTTGAAAGTAATTCAAGGAAAAAAGTGTATATTTCCAAAGGTAAGGGTGGGAAAAATATATATCCACTATTGTCCGCCGCATCCACAAACAGGTCTCACCTTTACCCCACTTCCCGTCACCCCGCGTTTGTTCCGCCCCTTCTTTTTCATTCGCCCGTGCAAAACATATCAGAATAAGTGTCTGAAATAAATACAAATAAATACATTATAAAAATAAACAGTTGCAAATACATATTATACATGGTTACACATATTTACAAAGAAAGACTACACAGAGAGTTTTCAAAGCTTTAATAATAATATAACTTTCATCCCAAACGGTGCATGTGACAGGGCAGTTAATGCTAGCAACACGCTCGCAACACAGTAAACAGGTCTGGTAAAAGAAAAAAAAAACATCCCGTACTTGTAAAAATCACGGTAAACCGTCCCCATCTTCCTCATGTGCCTTTCTTTTTGCATTTTGCATGATGAGGGTATGTTTACGCTAATTTAATTCATGCACAAGCCAAGAAGTCTTCCTCTGCGCATATATTCCACCGCTCTAAAGCTTACCTTTTGTACTCGAGTGCCGCTGGCGGCCGTTAGAAAAATTCCACAAATTGGCCGCTTTACTGAATAAGCCGCAGGGCTGAACGTTTGGGAAAAAAGTAGCGGCTTATAGTCCGGAATTTACAGTAAATATGAGTATGATCTTGATATCCTACCCTGTGAATGGTTCTAATTGCACGTTTTTGGAGGAGAAAGAGGGGCTGTAGTGAACTTTTTGTAATTATTGCCCCAGACTTCTGCACAAATCTAAAATGAGACGAATGTCTCGGTGTCGCCCGCAGACCTGGGCTCCAACAACAGCGGCTATTACGACCTGCAGGCGGTGCTGACGCATCAAGGCCGCTCCAGTTCCTCGGGACACTACGTGGGCTGGGTCAAGAGGAAAGAAGGTAGACCGACAAAACCCGTACGGGCCTCCCATGACAAAAACGCGCCTCATCCGTTCCTCCCCCCGGCAGACGAGTGGGTGAAATTCGACGACGACAAGGTGAGCGTGGTGTCGCCCGAGGACATCCTGCGACTTTCGGGCGGCGGCGACTGGCACATCGCCTACGTTCTACTGTACGGTCCCCGGAGGCTGGAGATCCTCCAGGACCAGGAGGAACAATAGCAGGACGTCTTCTTCTCAATTTGCCATTTCTCAAAAAAGGAAATGCACTGTTTGCATAAGCCGTGCAATAAAACTGGTGTCTTAATGGATCACCTCCCAAATTTCTGTAAGGTGTTTGAAATGCAACTGTTGGATCTGGAATGTGAGGGTTTTAGTGGTTTTCATGTCCCACTTTTTTTTTTTTTTTTTTAAGGTGCTTAAATATCAACGGTCTTTACTCACTTGGCTCGCCATTCTTATTGTGTTCCACGGCAAGGGTGGGCAACCAAAATGCAGTAGAAGACAATATGTTGAGATTCTGCCGTTTTTGTGACATTTGCATGAGAATCTCTTGATTAGAAAACGTACAAGGTCTGTGTCAGATGCCACTCTGTGGCTACGGTGCTGTTTTCATGCCAAGGAACTAAGTTGGACTGAAGGGAAGTCAAATTATGTTTATTTGTATAACCCTTAATCATAAGAAGTCGAAATAACTGTACAGACGAGTTATGACACCATCCCCCGATCTAAAACCTACACGAGGGCAAGGAAAAACTCAAAAACCTCAGTCAAGTCATGTTTGTGACGTCCTTAATCACAAGGAGTCTCAAAGGGCTGCACAGACTATTGCAAACTACAGACTATTATGACACCATCCCCTGATCTAAAACCTACACGAGGGCAAGGTAGTTTTATTTTGATTGGGTTGGTATACACCCGCCGCTATAGGCGGGCCATAGTGGGCTGGGTTTTAGTCATTTGTCAGTTAAAAACATCTTTAGCCTACTAGGGCCTTATTATTCAATTGCTCAGTCATTATGAAGTCATGTTACTGGGCCAGACAGTTATAAGCTTTTTAACACCACAGTAGCTAGGATATAGAAGCCACCACCTGTCTCATTTAGCATTTAAGTTCTGATTTTTGTCCAAATATCAAAGCAAAAATAAATCACACTTTTGGGTCAAACAGCTTTGTTGTAATGGTCATTTGGATACCGAGGTTTTAAGTATATAAAACCCGCTAGCCAGATGTTAGCACAATCAAGGATGATACTAGGAGTGTTGCGTTCATGTCGAATACTGTATGATATTTCAGCTCTTGCCAACAATCCTGAGCATCTTTTGAATGCATGCTTGTGGGATGGTCAACCTAATTCTGGGTCATTTAATTGGTTAATCAATTTCAAACACACATAGCATACTGATGTTGAAACTCAACACACAAAACGTGCCCCACCCCAAATTTTTTTGTGGTACTAGCCCCAAAAAAGATACATTGAAAATGACCCAGGATGGATCGAAAATAGAGCAACCCAACACTAGGGTTGACCCAATGTCCTGTGTTTTGCAGAAACCCCTACAAAAGGATTCTGCAATGAGTACACAGTAGGGGTCGTTTGTTTTGGAATAACCAATAGTTTTTCGGGGGTGTTTGAAACGACGCAGAAAAATGTGATTTTGACCTGAGTATTGGTCTATTTTGTAACCCGAATTTGTTCTTTTAACCCAACAATTTTAAAGTGAAACACCTGAACTGTTAGCAAAAGGTTGCTGTTTATGTGGTACTAGCCCCCAAAAAGTTACATTGAAAATGACCAAAATAGATCGAAAATAGAGCAACCCAACACTAAGATTGACCCAATGTCCTGTGTTCTGCAGAAACCCCTTCAAAAGGATTCTGCAATGAGTATCGTTTCAGAGAGGCCCACTCACCCCAAATTGCTTCATTAGTATTACACAGTAGGGGTCGTCTATTTTGGAATAACCAAAATACTTTTTCGGGGTGTTTGAAACCACCCAGAAAAATGTGATTTTGACCTGAGTATTGGTCTATTTTGTAACCCAAACTTTTTTAAACCAAACAATTTTAAAGTGAGACCTCAACTGATAGCAAAAGTTTGCTGTTTTTGTAGTACTAGCCCAAAAAATGTTACATTGAAAATGACCCAAGATGGATTGAAAATAGAGCAACCCAACACTAGAATTGACCCAACGTCTTGTGTTTTGCAGTAGGGGTCGTTTGTTTTGCAATAACCAATAGTTTTTCGGGGGTGTTAAAAACAACGCAGAAAAAAATGTGATTTTGACCTGAGTATTGGTCTATTTTGTAACCCAAATTTGTTCTTTTAACCCAACAATTTTAAAGTGAAAGACCTGAACTGTTAAGCAAATGTTGCTGTTTTCGGGGTACTAGCCCCCAAAAAATGTTGCATTGAAAATGAACAAGATGGATTGAAAATAGAGCAACCCAACACTAAGATTGACCCAATGTCCTGAGTTTTGCAGAAACCCTTTCAAAATTATTCTGCAATGAGTTTCGTTTCAGAGAGGCCCACTCACCCCAAATTGCTTCATTAGTATTACACAGTAGGGGTAGTTTAATTTGGAATAATAGAAATAATTTTTCGGGGGCGTTTGAAAGTGATTTTGACCTGAGTATTGGTCTATTTTGTAACCCAAACTTGTTCATTTAACCCAACAATTTTAAAGTGAAAGACCCACTGTTAGCAAAAGGTTGCCCACCGCTGCTCAAGAACCATTGCCAAACGTTCCCGATTTGTCTTACAGTGTACCAAACCGAACACATGTTTCTTCATTTCCCCTCTCCTAAGTTATTGACTGACTTCTGCAAATAATTAAAACACAGCGTATGTATCAAAATGTGTCTTTAATACCAAGCTAAAAAAAAAAAACCTCTCTACACAATCCACCCTTTTCAAGCCTCGCTGAGCTCGTCGGCCATTTTGGCGAATCCGGCGGCGTTGAGGGCCGCCACCAGGCTCTCCACGGTAGCCTGGGCTCCTTCTCGATCCTGCCAGGTGACCAGCAGCAGCTTGGCTCGGATGTCGGCGTCTTCGCTTTCGGCTTCGATCTCGCGCAATTCTGCCGCTCGCATCTCCAAATGCGAGGCTAACGACTTCCAGCGGCCGCTTAGCTTTGCTGCTATCTCGTCCATTTGCTGGTTGCTCACCATCTTGCTCGGCATGCTGGGACCTGGATGGAAGAAAAAAAATGATAGGGGGCTTTTGTGGGACGTGGACTTCAAGAAATAACAATGACCACATTTCACAAACTATTAAGGCGCAAATTTGAAAATGTCTTGAATTACTGGATAAGATTGAGTATTTCTAAGTGGCTATAACCACATAAGGTTTTACGGCACACCGCTATTTGTGAGCAATGATAAAACAAACATCGCTGACCAATATCCCAATACCATGTATGCAACAAGATTGGAAACAGGGATGAGCAATGAGACTTCACCACTAGTGGTACAGATGACATACAAAAAGGCATTCGAGCAGGGGGTCTCCAACACGGTGCCCCTTTAGGACAGCTGAGATGCCCACAGATCTGTTCTGAAAATAGATCACTCGTGCTGGGTCATGATAATCTAGTAAAATGATTTTAATATTTAACTCTACCTTCCATTATTAACCAGATAATAACATGGTAATAACGTAAGTTATTTAAGAAATGAAAATCAAGCTGGGTGCCTTTTGCGCGATTTTTTGGGGTTTGAACAATTTTCCTGACACTATTAACAGCAAATAAACAATGTGAGGTTTGAACAATTTTTCTCGACAATCTCCACAGCAATTAAGCATATTCACAATTTCGTTATTCAAAATGTCGTTATATCTGACAATATGACGTTTTAACAATTTTTTCGACATTTTTAACAGCAATTAAACACACAATTTCATTATATCATATCAACAAAAAGTGGCTCTTGCCTTGAAAAGTTGGAGACACTAGTGTCTTACCTTGGCCATAATAAGATACCTTACTGTCTCAGTGCGCGTCGCGTACCGGTAACCCAACCAGCCTTAAAGCATCCAGACTTTTAGATCAGCACAGGTGTATGGGGATACTTCATTTACAATATAGTGATACAAATAGTGAAGTCAAGCCATTAGACGATTTGTTTAGATGTGTGTCAGGAGGAAGACTGCATTGGTCGGTAGCTAGCCCTATTAATGTTATCCTCAGTTTATCTAAATAGCGCTCTATGTGTTTCCCGACAGGGTGCGCCACCTCATCAGACAAATATTTCGCTTGACTAGTCATTTCCAATGGCAGTGTCTGAAATAATATCTCCCCGGACGCCCGGGGCGTGGATCTTTTACGTCGGGCTTACAACTTACAAAACGTCTCCGCTTGGCCGACAACTTTTTCAAGAAAAAAAAAAATCTTTTGTTTTTTTTCCCCCAAATCAAACGTTGCCTTCATTCCGATTTCGAAATCTTTGGTTCGTTTGGCAATTTGCATACTCGGCAGCCAATCAGAAGCCTGCATCGAATAACTTTGTGCTTCCGGACGTTCCTGAGCGTCACAAAGTCGTGCATGTGCATACCATTTTCCAAAGTAGGCGCACAGAGAACACAAGAAAAATGAATAAGTGGTTAGGAATCACGCCAAAGCCCCAGAAGAAATATTCAAAAGAAGCGAACAAAATGTATGACGCTACAAAACGTAAACGTACATTAAAAGCTTCGTGGAAAGAGGTGTTCACGTGGGTTCTAGCAGACGACGCAACGCAAACATTGCATGAATGAAGATGAGTAAATACAGGTACATACTGAGGGCAGATGGAAAACAGCGATGTCATACACATGGAATGAATGTTATAAGTAAATGTATAATAAACTTAATTTTAAACGGTTTTTCTGTTATATATTCTGATTATGAATCCTTAATACTTTGCAACAATGTTTTTGTTTTTTTTGCGATGAGTCTTATTGTGTTTCAAGTTGTGAAAAATGAGGCAGGCAAATTTATAGCTGGGCAGGCAACTTTTCAGAGTTGTGTGCCCTGGTGTCCGCTAACTTTTTGTCATGACTTTCAGACACTGCCAATGGTGTTGAATACTGTAGCGTTTCTTTGTGGTTGTTGTCTGTTTACTAGCCTTACTACGGTTTACTGCCGTCCGTCATGGTGTCATCGCGTGGTTAGGTCTGTGCAAAGGGTCAATAAGTACTAAACCGCATTGTTATTATTATTATTGTATTATTTGTGATTGCAACATCCTTTGCTGTCTGGTAATCCTGAAAGGGGGATACCACATGTGCGGTCCCTTCTCAAGGTTCCTTCATTTTCCTCATGTTGAGGTTTTTTGAGTTTTTCCTTGCCCTCATGTTGGTTCCAGATCAGGGGATGGTGTAATAATAGTCTGAGTAATAACCTGTGAAGCCCTTTGAGACTCTTTGTGATTAAGGGCTATACAAATAAAAATTACTTGACTCATTGATGCACAAGTGAAGAAGTTGGGCGACTGTCTAACCTATCAGAATGCAGAAGAAAATTAACTATGCAAATCAGCGTTTCTGGCACTGAGAGTAAAAACGGCGTGATAACGGGATAAAAGCGAGTGCCTTTTCGGATGTCATCTGCACCGCTGGGTGCCTAGTGGTTAAGTCGGCAAGCTCACCGCTGTGACCCTGGTTCGATTCCCGTTGCATACAATGTTTTGCGATTTGGGTCAGCACACTTATCAAAGCACAGGCACTGTAAGTGTATAAAGAGCCCAACGGATATACACAAATAAACGCGCTAGCTTTTAGAGGAGTGTGCGAATATTAGGCAAAATACGGTAATCTTACTATCGTTGCTGTCTTTGAGGAGATTGTCTCCATTTTCGTCGTCGTCCTCTTCCTCCCCGGTTTTGATCTCCTCCGAAGGGATGTCCTTCTGCACATGAAACATGGTCCCCTTAGCCACTATTTTGAATTTCTCCTCAATACGCAGTTTCGATATCGATTGTTGTTCCTTACGGGCAACTCTTTGGCCAGCTTGCTGACCATGCTGTCCAAATAGTCAGCTAGGCTGTTGAACTTCTGGTTGGTGGGCTGAAAAAAGTGCGGACTTCTCCTGGAGAGGAGCCGTAGCGCCCTCCAGCCGTAGTTTGGGTTCTTCACCACCCTAGGACAAAGAACAGGAAATCAAGATTTTTGTTTTAAAGTGTTTTTTTTTTAATTTATTTTATACAAGGAGGGGATCTTACTTGTACTCCTCCTCTACCATGTTCACAGGATCCGCCTGCTCGATGGCTTCGGCGAAGAATTCGTCCAGCGAGGGCATAAATTCTCTGAGAAAACAGGAAAACGGCAACATTAGACTGAAATAGTGAAATTGTGATTGGCTTTTTATCACTGAAAATGTAATTGAGGGTTTTTTTTGTCTCCAGCTAAGTACACCTTAAAGCAGGGGTGGGGAACCCATGGCTTGCGAGCCATATATGGTTCTTTTCATGGGTACAGTGCGTCTGGCGGACATAAAAATAGAACTTGCCGATTGCAGTACTTGCGAAGCCTAGACAATACCGAAAAATAGTGGTTTGCAATCATCTGTGGTCTGCGCTTAAGAATCCTTTACATGGAAGCTCATTAAACAATCTCTGTTCATTGGTTGGACACATGTTATGATGAAAACCCACTGAACAAACTGTAAACATCCAAAAACTCTAGCAAACTCAGATCAATTTGATTGGAAAAACACATGACTGTTTTAAAGCATGTGTACCGGTACTTATAAGGGACTAAAGGGTTTGCGTTACAGGGCTATATAAATAAAATGACTTGACTTCTAATAGGGTTCGGTATATAGAGGACACAATTTAAACTACAGTCTACAGTCAAGTATCACACCAACAGATCCTGGTTTTGATTGTAAATCCCTAAAGAATCCTTTATATGAAAGCTCATTAAACAATCTCTGTTCATTGGTTGGACACATGTTAGGATGAAAACCCACTGAACAAACTGTAAACATCCAAAAACTCTGGCAAACCCAGATCAATTTGATTGGAAAAACACATGACTGTTTTAAAGCATGTGTACCGGTACTTACATGGGACAAAAGGGTATGTGTTACAGGGCTATACAAATAAACATGACTTGACTTGACATTGGGTAAGCGGTAGGAATGGGCGGAGCTATACACACAGGGTGCACACTCCTACTCCCCCTCACCTAGTGCCGTCTGCACTGAAGGTAAATATTGTGTCCTTGTTTGCAGTAAGTTGTGACATTTTTACAAAAGAACTTTGCTCGCACCATGTTTTTAAACCATGATTTAGGACAAAAATGTTGGTCAAAATGGGCTTCAGCACTCAAGTATCTGCAGACGGGGGACACATTTTAAAGTGGTATGTATAGACTGATATGGGACACGGGATTTTTTTGGTTTATGCATGGGTAGGACTGTCTCAGATATTAATAATTCAATAACATAAGCATTAATATTAGAAAATCCCATAATTCAACTGTTTGCATTCGATATTGGCCTTAACTACTTACATACCTAGTATAAGATAATCGCCATACTGAAGGCCATTATCGCATACAATATCATTTTGAGATTACCTACAAAATCATCAGCTAAGTTCGTAAGGCCAATTATCACATGAGAAATCTGTAAGGCCACCATCGCAGAGTAAAATATTTTTAGAAAAATTGCCTAATTGGCGATGGTTTCCACAAACTCGTATTGTGGTATCAATGCTAATGAATTGTTGAATTTAAAAAAAATAAAAATAGGACGGATTAAGTGCAACTATTCGCTTAAAAATTTAACAGTTTTTAGTATTTTTCTCAAAAAGCAATTATTGTCACTCATGCCATTTTCGCATGAAGTTGAAAGAATGTTTTCATGCGTAAATAAAGGACTAAAAACCCAGATGTTTTCTAAGAAATATGAAACAATCCCCAAGAAAAATGGATGACAGATAATTCTAAAGTACTTTTGGTCATAATTGGCTTGAAAAACTACATGGTTTGAGAAACTCGGGTTGAGATGAATCTGGTATGAAAAACCTCTAGTGTGAATAAGTTACGGTGTTGAAGATTCATGGAATAAAAGACAAGCCAAAGACAACTTTGGGGTGTGAAAAACTTTAAGGTTGATAAACCTCGGGTTCGGTAAACTTATCTGGAATAAAAAACCTTGGGAATAAAATATTTGCAGGCATGGAAAACTCGATATTTTAGAAACTTGTGGTATAAAAACCTTTAATGTGAAAGACTGTGTATGAAAGATTTCGGGTTAGAAAAACCTAAGGGTATGAAAAACCTTGTGTTTGAAAAACTTTCTGGTCTAGATGATATTGTATGCGATAATGGCCTTACAGTATGTCAGTACGGTGATTATCTTATACTAGGTATGTAAGTAGTTAAGCCCAATATCGGATGCCAACAGTTGAATTATGGGATTTTGAATATTAATGCTTATGATATTGAATTATCAATATTATAGATCAAAGCGGAGCTGCCACGAGCGGCTGCCTTTTCCAACAGCTGCCCTATTGTTTTATTGTCTGCTCCTATCTTCGGTGTTTTTTCTTCCCGTTTTGACAACTACACTATGGATTACTTCTATCCCATGGACATGGGTTTTAGCGCACAAAAATGCATGTATTCAAGGAATCAACTCCTTGCCCTGAAGAATTCTCCTGCCGGCGTGATGAAGGGGCCTATCGTGGAAGAAGAGCCGGAGCTAGCGAAGCGGCTAGCGGCGTTATAAGTCTTCGGTACCATCCGTAATCATGGTAAATGCGAACTCATGACCAAATAAGATCATCGAGTGCTGGTGGAAAACATCGAAGCGCAAGGGGAGCGCAGTTGCTGTGTTTTGCGGAAACGTGGCTCACGTTTAGCATTCCGGACGCTAACGTGTAGCCACCCGGAGCTACCCGGCTTCAACGCCGCTATACAGAGACACGAAAGCCGGGGGGAATCGGAGAGGAGGCGGACTTGCTAACACGAGGTGGTGTATCCCTGGATTTTCACAAAGAAAAGATTTCCATCTGCCGCAGGGATGTCGAACTTTTGGATTAGCGTGACGTCATCCACTCCACTACAAGCACCCCTAGGGCATCATGTTAATCTGTTAAAAAACACTGGGGTAGACTGCTGGAAGTGTGAATTTCCCTACGGGGATGAATAAAGTATCTATCTATCTATCTGTATTTGCCATTAAAACAAACAACGTCAAGTTACATTTATTTGTGACGCCTTAATCACCAAATCTTTCAAAGGACTGCACAGGTTACAATGACACCATTCTCTGATCTTCAACCAACATGCAGGCAAGGAAAAACTCAAAAACCTCAGCGTAGCGAAAATAAACCTTGAGAAGGGTCCACACAACAAGTAATCCCGTGGAAAAATTATCATTAAAACAGAACAAAGCTTTACACTGAAAAATCAGCATCTTTTAGACATTTAGACAGGTAGCTCGTTTTGGGATCAAGAGGTCGCAGGTTCGATTCCCGGCTCCTCCGTGTTATATGTCGAAGTGTCCTTGGGCAAGACACTGAATCCCTAATGCCCCCAATAAGCAGGTCGGCGCCTTGCATGGCTGCACGGCCGCTATTGGTGTGTGAGTGTGTGTGTGAATGGGTAAGTGTGAAGCACATTGTAAAACGCTTTGGGAGGTTTTCATTGACTTGAAAAGCGCTATAAATAAACGCAGACCATTTACCATTTTCTGCCTTTTTTAGTGAGTGTACATTTCCTCCCAAGTGCATATAAAATCAAGAATCCGTTAATAAACATAACGTGGAATACAATTTTACCTGCTCTCTGACTTGCAGGCTTCCATGTTGTCCAAGTTCAAGTTCCACAAACGTGTTAGCTCGTCACTTTAAGAAAATAAAAATACATTAAATAAAAATAACAAACTTTTCTAAACAACGGTCGACATTAACAACAATCCTGACTTTCCCATGAAGATCTTCCTGTCGGGTCCTTTCCCCAAGAAGTCTTCTGGGGCCGCCCGTTTCCTGGTGGGCCGCTTGGGTTTGTCGTCGACCGGCCTGAAAAGTGGGCAGGAAAACGTTACGGGAAAATTCAAAACAACTGAATATATTTGCTTCGACGTACCGCTCCTTGACAAAACTAGGACAGCCTTCGTTCTTCCACGCGATCCAGTTTTCTTCACTGTTGAGGATGCGCTGTGGCAAATGTGATGGTTCACTAACGGTTGAGGGTCAACTTTGGCAAAAGTGAGGACTTACTTCCAACATGGAGGCAAACTTGTCCCCGTCTGGAGGAATCTCTCGAAGGAGCTGGGAGAAGAACCCCCCCCCAAAATGAAAGATGAGTACCGGTAGCTTGTAATCATAAACTGAGACTTCACATAACAATATTGGGATGCTAATATAGAAAGGTATTAAATATTCCCCAAAATAAATACAAAATTTATAAAATTCTCAGATTAACGTTTCAGTGGCAAATACTATGGATAGTACTGGGGAGATCATTTCTTCCTCATGCCATGAGGCTCTTTAACGCCACCCGGGGAGTAAAAGCCCACATTAAACCCCGCCCCCACATTTGCATATTACCCTATTTTTATTACAGTATTTTCCGTAGCACTATTTAAATACTCTATAGCAAAACTTTATATTGGGTATTTTTGTATTCTATATCTTTATTTTATTATTTTTTTTTTTAACACAAGGATACTGCTGGAAGTGGGAACTTCCCTACGGGGATGAATAAAGTATCTATCTATCTATCTATCTATCTACTAAAAATTGAAAGCTGTGATTAATGAACTTGTTTGATGAACTATGAAGTGATTTAAAATATGCAAACGAGCTATTAAACAACTAAGACTTCTGTGAACACTGAAGGTTTCAATTTTTATTTTCCACACAGATGAAAATGGCAGTTTTTTTCTTTCATTATTTTGTTCATTACAAATTTAACTAATTTTTTAAAACATATTTTTTTTCTATTTAAGGGAGATTTCTGGAGACTTATGTATAAAATACTAAAAGTTGAAAAAATATTGCTTAATATGGAAAAATGTGTTTCCCCAAGTTACAAGCTTGTAAAATCCTAAACAATATCTTGTACTCATAAGCTGTTAAAAATCACAAATAAGATATAAAAAAGGAAAGTACGAATTAACTATATTAAAAATAGAACCAAAACTGCCATTGCATCTACAGACGCTCCCCTACTTAAGACCATTCAACTTACAAAAAACGGTAGACACGAAAAAAAATTTCAGGATGTTGAAAAATATTCGGACATTGCTGTAAGTTAGATTTTGTACTATGTGCACCTTTTTCCGAATACAGGACAGTACTGTAGTGCTTCTTTCCGCCACTACCGGAGTGTGGCGCGGTGAGAGGTTACCCAGCATCCACCCCGAAGAAGAAATCCTCTTCCTAGTTCGTGTGCAAACATTCTATACTGTACCTCAGCGCACTAAGAACTTTGACATTTTTATTGTTTAATATCTCGTGCATCCATTCAATATGGTTGGTGTATCGTGTAAAGAAGAAGCGAGCCGTTTTTGAAATGAAAGTGGAATAAGAAAGATTGATGTGGTTGAGAAAATGGTTGGATTGCTGGCAACTAACAGAGGAGGACCTCTTGAAGTGGATCTTCCAAAAGTAAGTTACACTTAACTTTACTTATCTTTATAGAGCATATAATTTTATAAAATGTTTATTTTTTATTCTATAACAATACAGGTTACCTATACAAGCCTTAATTATACTTACATGAACCATAAAAATACAAAATATAGCACTGAAGCAACTTACGAACAAATTCAACTTACGATCTCATTCGTAAGTAGGGAAGCGTCTATGTTTATTTTATGTGCAACCTTAATACTAAAATAGTTAGACAACCCTCATCATTATTTTTTTGTGTTTACCTGGTAAACTAATTTGGTGGTTTCCTCGATCCATGCCAACTGGTCATCATTCAGCAAACAGTTGGAGCTTCAAGAAGAACAACACACTTTCTTCAAAATATTGTCTTCGTGATTACCGTAAAATTTGAACTACAGAGCGCACACAGTAGATTTTTAAAGGAAAAAACATTTAGTACATACATAAGCCGCACCCGACTATAAGCCGCACGTGCCCAAATTAAAACATGAGATATTTACAAGGACAGGTGTTACACATAAAGAGTATTGACGATAAATAGCGGCTCATAGTCTGAATTTAATGGTAATTTCAACCAGCTCATGTTCCATATCATCACCTTTTGAATTTGACTTGTCCTTTGAGGTACTGGAAGAGGATCAAGTACTGCAGTAGGATGTGGCGGCGGAAGTTGCTGTCACTGAGCTGCAAGTCCATCAGCTGCACGGGTCGGAAACGTTACAATATTAAATTAAATATTGAATTGAGCAAACATATCATGATTTTATCTGAAAAACATAAATAAGAATATATTTTTTCCCTACCAATAACTACTTAAAACCCTGATTCTGGAGAATGATACCAATAACTTATTAACCCAGGGAACATTCCGTAAATTCCGGACTATAAACCGCTACTTTTTTTCCAAAAGTTTAACCCTGCGGCTTATTCAGTGATGCGGCCAATTTATGTAATTTTTCTAACGGCCGCCAGCGGCGCTCGAGAACAAAATGTAAGATTTAGACCGGTGGAATATATGCGCTGAGGAAGACTGCAACTTCTTAGCTTGTGCACAAATTTAATTAGCGTAGAAATATCCTCTCCATGCAAATTGCAAAAAGAAAGGCACATGACGCAGCTTTCAAGCTAAATGCAATCGAGCAGTCCGATAAAGAAGGAAACAGAGCTACTGCACGTAAACTTTACTTTGCGAGCGTGTTGCGAGCGTTTTTTTGAATAAGGGAGCGTGGGATGACGTCTGTATGACAGTATTTTCCATACTGGAGAAGACGACTTTGATGACGTCAGTTATAAGGAGGAAGTTGAGGACGGTTTGCCATGATTACTACAAGTACGGTAATGTTTTTTTAACAGAGCCGTTTACTGTGTTGCGAGTGTGTTGCTAGTAGCGTTTTGCTACCCTTCACAGGCACAGTTTGGAATGAAAGTTATATTATTATTATTAAAGCTTTGAAAACTCTCTCGGTGTACCATCTTTCTTTGTAAATATGTGTAACCATGTATAATATGTATTTGCAACTGTATATTTTTGTAATGTATTTATTTTAGAGACTTATTCTGATATGTTTTGAACGGGCGAATCAAAAAGAAGGGACGAAAACCACGGGGGCTGATGGGAAGTGGAGTAAACGTGAGACGTGTTTGTGCACGTGGCGGACAATAGTGGATATATATTTTTCCCACCCTTACCTTTGTAAATATACACTTTTTTCTTTGGATTACTTTCAACGGGACCCGGACTCTGTAGGTCTGCATCAAACCTTAAGTACCGGTATCATTTTCCATTAATTTTGCCGGCTGTGTACTTTAATAAAGGACATTCAGTTTCGGTCGCGGGACTTAAAGTCGGGTTTGGGTTAATTTTGTGTTTGTGTTACATTTTTTAATGTGGGCGCATGCGGCTTATATACAGGTGCGGCTTGTGTTCGTACAAAATCGGTTTTCCTCTTAAAATGTGGTGGGTCCGGAATTTACGGTATTTTTGTCTACAATTACAAAGACATTACACAGCTTCGGTTAACATGTCTCCCAAAAGGAGTGTTAGCGAGACTAGAGCTTGACTTTATCCACCAATCGGTCAAGACTTTGTCGGTATTACCTATAATGACAAGGTATCGTTATGAGCACTGATGACAAAAATATTGCAAAAAGTGCATATGATTATGAATATACATCACTTCTATAAGCATTATACTAGTGCTCCAATGCTGAATGGTACACAGGCTTTGGCTAAGAAAATATTACTCTTATAAAGTGGAATTATCTTTGCTGTACACATGTGTAGCTATAATAAATAAAAATGTAAAAAATGCTAATGGATAGAGGGGGAAACTATATCGGGTAAATGTAACTTTTGGCCATTTTTTGAGCTATTGAGAGTTGGACTAGCTGTGTTTTTCAACCCTTTTGAACCAAGGTACACTTTTATTTATAAAAAAGTTCCGAGGCACACCGTCCGTTGAAAATGTTTGAAAATAAGGTTATGTCAACTATTTCACTGTACTAACTCATAAGTAAGTAATTAGTATATAAAAAGAAGAAAATTATACTTAAAATAAAAGAGAATGATGTGCTTTACTAATGTTTTGATTTTTTACAGTGCAATCTTAAACCGCTTTGTCAAACAAATTAAGTTATTAAATGTACTGTGCTACCCCATGAGGAGATAATTAGTACCGTAAATTCCGGACTATAGAGCGCACCTGACTATAAGCCGCTCCCACCGCTTTATGAGTGAGTTGGCGCTTTTGTACTTATACAAACCGCACCTATGTACAAGCTGCGGGCGCCCGCAGTGAAACTTGCGACACAGTCACAAGTATAACCCGGGCAACACTGTAGGTTCCACGATTGTGACTTCTTAGAGGGAAGGATTTTGTAAGGTTTAATGTTCTATAATCTTTATTGATTATCGATCAAATCATAGTACGCTACAAAGCCAAGGAGCAGAGACACTTGCTCTCTGCCAAGAGGCTAAGTCAATGTCCTAGCAAGGGGTACCAAAATACCAGGCCGATGCATAACATCACAGTTCAAATCCGTATACAAAATAAGATCCACAGTTGTCGTCAATCTTCGAAAATGATACCCGTAATTAAAGTATGATGCAGACTTCTTAAGTCAGGGTCCCGTTGAAAGTAATCCAAGGAAACAAAATGTATATTTCCAAAGTTAAGGGTGGTAAAAATATATATTCACTATTGTCCACTGCGACAACAGACAGATCTACAGGTAACTCAGCTTTACCACATTTCCCATCAGGCCGCGTTTTCTCCGCCCCTTATTTTTGATTCGTCCGTAGAACACATAACAGAATAAATCTCTAAAATAAATACATTACAAAAATATACAGTTGCAAATACATATTATACATGGTTACACATATTTACGAAGAAAGACGGTACACCGAGAGAGTTTTCAAAGCTTTAATAATAATAATATAACTTTCATCCCAAACCGTGCCTTTGAAAGGTACCAACACGCTAGTAGGATCACGCTCGCAATGTATCAAACATACCTGTGAAAAAAAGGCACCCTGTAATTGTGAAATTTACGGTAAATCATCTTGAACTTCCTTCTTACAACTATTGCCATTAGGGGCATCTTCCTTAGTATCCGTACGTACCTTGAGTATACCGAAATTATATGCTATAACTTAGAGATTGCAGTGCTTCTTGGCGCCCACGTTCAACTTTTACCTTTTAAATTCCTGCGCCGCTGGTGGCCGTTAGAAAAATTCCATAAATTAGCCGCTTCACTGAACAAGCCCGCAGGGCTGAACATTTGGGAAAAAAGGAGTGGCTTATAGTCCGGAATTTACGGTATATAAAAATTAAGTATTAAAAAAATTACTGCCACCTACTGGTATGGATGACTACTACAGTTCCTCGTCTGAAGATAGCAAAAATACTGAATAATGGGCAGATTTTTTTGGAAAGATAAAATTGGGAATATTCCTGCGGCACACTAAACAAGGTCTCACGGCACACTAGTGTGCCCCGGCACACTGGTTGAAAAACACTGGACTAGCTAATGCCTCAAAAAAAAACCTAAAATAGGGGTTCTCGATGGGCCAAATCAAAATCCGGATTCAAATCCAATTAAAATGTGGTGATGTGCCTTAGACAGGATGTTCATGCTAGAAAAACCTCAAAAATGGAAAATTTAAAACAATTTTGCAAAGAAGAGTGGGCCAAAAGTACTCCACAACTTTGTGAAAGAGTCATTAGCAACTAACGCAAACGTTAGATTTCTGTTATCGCTGCCCAAGGTTCTGGGGGCAATTACTTTTACACATGGGGGCCAGAAAAGTTTTGGATTTTTTCCTGCGCTAATAAATGGGATCAACTTTTTAAAACTAACTTTTGTATTTCCTTGGGTTGTCTCTGTTATATTAAAATTGGTTTGTGGTTTTCAAAACTTTGTGAGTGATAAATAGGCAAAAATATCATAAAAATCAGTAAAAGGGCTAATTCTTTTTTACGGTGCTGGATCTTTTGAGTTTGACTGACTCGAGGTTGTAAATTATCGAATTGGAAACAGTACTCTTGGATAAGTACCAACACCAAGTATTAGTATCAGTTCCTGCAAATATTTCTAAGGTGTCAACAGGAGCCAACATCAGTATCAGCTGCTATTTCTCGTCCGTCTTACAACCAGGAACTAGAAATTACAGCATATTTGAGAAATTTTCATGCATGGACTTGCTCTCTCATATCTTTCAGATTTAATTTCCCCCTATGTTCTGGTCCGGAGCCTTCGCTCTGAAAATGCTGGTCTACTAGTGATCCCAAGAGCCAAGAAGAGATCCGCAGGTTCGAGAGCGTTCTCCTTTCGAGCCCCGGTGCTGTAGAATGCTCTTCCCCCTGAGATTCTATCTGCAACCTCAGTGGTTTAAATCTAAGCTTAAAACACACTTCTATTCTATAGCATATGAATAACCTATATTTTATGTTGACAATATCTGCGGACTATTTTTTTGCACTTTGATGACTATTTTTGCACCAAGTGTACAATTGCACAAACCCTAACGATACCAAACTGTATGTAACATCCTACATGCCGACATTTCTTGTGTAAATATTGTGTAAACTATAACCTTATCCTCCTTGTTTTATAACCTAATCTTCTCTGTTCCTTTATCTTCTTGGCTTTTTTACCTCACTGTGAACGTGTGAACCTGGAGTGTCATGCCCAATTTCGTTGTCACAATATGTTAACCCATTTTGTAACAATGACAATAAAGGTATATTCTATTCTATTGTAGATCAGGGGATGGTGTAATAATAGTCTGGTTTACAATAATCTGTGGTCTGTGCAGCCCTTTGAGACTCTTTGTGATTAAGGGATATAAAAATAAACATGACATGTCTATAAATAGTTGAGATTCATCAGTATTAAAAAAAAAAATCTAAACATTTTTTGGGTCGGAGCGATGCACATGACTGGTATCCTTATTTGGTCATAGTATCCAGAGTTGAGTATAGGTATATATATTAAATTATATATATTAAAGCGAGGAACAAAAAGTTAAGAATCGTTCTAAAAAGTAGTGTCGGGTCATTGAAATATTAAATGAGAGTCTATTTCCAATCAGGTCGACAACTCTGACGGCTTATTTAGCCGGTATCGGCTTGATAATAATCATGCATCCCTAGAAATCATCTAAAAAAAAAAAAGCGCACCTTTTCACTGGTGAGGAACTTGGCAAAATAAACGTGTTCGCTGCCCCGTGAGGCCCGCAGTTCCTCCAGCTTCCTCTTGGACGCTTGCATGTCGTCCAACTTGAAGCTCTTGAACACGGCCAGGGTCTCGTCTGAGTACTGCAGCAAAGCGCCGGCGGTTTCAGCAAACTAAACCCGACTCGTGTTCCGGTTCCGTACCTTGAGGAAAGTCATCCAAGACACTTTGTCGTAGCACTGCACCGGATTCCGGAAGTAGTCTTGCAGCGTCCAGAACTTTCGGTACAGATTGTAGTCGATGGGGATGGAGCTGAAACAGAGAAACATCAATATCGGTGATGTCATCGGGGGCTAATTTGTTTTGTTCTACACGTTTCCCGTACCAGGACACCGGCGCTTCCTCCTCGCCCATCTCCCCTTCCTCCACCTCCATGCCGTCTTCTTTGTGTTCGGTGCGCTGCCATTGACCACTTGGTTTAAAATGACATTGCATGGACGCAGAAAGAGAATCTAGTCGTAATCATAACAGCTTTGGGGATTCACCTTGAGTCCGAAAGTGCTTTCATCTTCATTTTTGTTGAAGACCGTGATGTTGTCCAGGTTAAACTGACTCTGGAGATTTAGACCTGACAACAACGATTCATTAACAGTCAACAAGAAACCGCCACTTTTTAAAAGCCACAAAATTGCATTTTAATACGGTGCAATAAAATCATACTTTTACAAATACTCTGAGCTTTTAAAAACAATATTTTGTTTCTGCCATTGAAAGTAAAAAACAGCTCATTGTCCAAAATATTTATTTCAATTAATTATGTGTCATTTTTTTTCAATTAATCATTGGACCACATAAAAACACAAATTACCATTATTGACAAAATCAATCACTAAGGCATTAAGGCTGGCCTCTTGTTCTAAAATATAGGCTGAAAAATACAAGCTACTCATTTTGCTTCAAATAAAGGAATTAAACCCTACATAAAGTACAATAAATTAGAACACCACAAATGTATACTCGACAAAAAAATGAAATTAATTTTATAGACGATTATTGCTTTTGCATCCAAAATCTTTAGAAAATGAAATATGTATGTATTTTTTTATTATAGCTACTAACAAGTACAGTTAAAATAATGCAACTTGATAAAAATGAGTGTTATGTTTTTCTTAGCCAAGTAATCTAGGAATTGTTTAATGTTTAGAAGGGATCTATTTTAAGATCATGAACACACCCATAATCATATGCACGATCTGAAATATCAATTTATAAGTGTTATGGTCAAACAATTGACAAAGAAAGTATTGATCGATTGACTGATAAGGTCAAGGACTCTGGAACACTACTTTTTGGAGACCTGTTTACCAAAACCGTTTAATGTTATCATAATTTTAAGAAAATAAAGACACACACAAACATAATTGGATGTTACATATATTTTCTGTTTTTAAAATAACAAGGAGCAAAAAATAATAATAATAATAATAAAAAAAATTAAAAAAGGAGTTATCCAGAAGCAGAAGTTTGGTGTTGGTAGGAAAATCAGTTATAATTAATCGCTATAATAGTACATACAGTACATAAAATATTTTAATATTGTGCTCATCAACAAATTTGTATGAGTTATTTTCACGTAGTTTGCATACAAATTGATAAGGGTATTTAGACCCATGATTGATTTCAGTTTGACATCAGCCCAAAAACTTTATCAGATTTTAAACAAAATCTCTGATATTGGCACTCAAGCAACCCATTCCAGTTAAATAAAAAAAAACTTGTTGGAAGGAACTAGCTTTTGGGGTTGGTCCAAGTTAACGCAACTGTGAAAAGGAACAGAACTAAAATTAAGCTTGCTCATACTGACAAGAATCAAATCAAGCACCCAGAATCCTCTTTATTTTGTGCACAATTCTATTCTATTCATATTTTTTCAACCAAAAACAGCCTTTATAATCATGTCTGGTATCTGTTCAGATAATTCACCAGGCAGTAAAATGGGCATCTTATCAAAACTGAAAAAGTTCATTCAAAACACCCCTACTTATATTTATCAACCCTAGTATAAGCATGGTTGGGTGCATCACATATTGTAATTGTTCTTACCAGACTTCTCCGATAGTGGAAATAGACGAGCCAAAAAAAGTTGTATCCGTCCACAGAAAACTGTGTTCTGAGACTTAGACAGCCGCCGCAGGAGATCTAGAATTAGGAAAATCGTGTTGAACATTAAAAAAAAAAAGAAAGAAAGAAGATATATGACAGCTTACCATTACACATCCTCAAAAGGTAATTCTTCCCAGCAGTGTAGAAGGAGTTCTGGGGGGAAGAGAGGGAAGCAAAGTTTGGAAAAGCATCTTTTTTTAACGAAAAGCAAACGATAAATGTTTACAGATTTCCACGTGGCGACGTTTTCCTCAACAAAGGAGAATATCTTGTCACACTGGTCCAGTGGAAGGCTGTCCAGCACGTCACCGAGCAGCACGAAAGGCGTTGTCGCAGAGCAGATAGCTGCATGGACGCAGTGAGAAAGCTTTTAAAATAGGACTAGCTAGACTGAATTTTAGTATGTTTATTTAAAGAGACTGAAAAACACAAAAACCTAACCAATGTATAATCAGAAGTGGGGATAGAGCAGGTACCAATGACAAGGCATTGTATACAGTGGATCTTTTGCTTTGCAATACCCACCTTAATGGTGTATCAAATCAAGTTTATTTGTATAGCCCTTAATCACAAGGAGTCTCAAAGGGCTGCACAGACCACAGATTATTGCAAACTACAGACTATTAATACACCCTCCCCTGATCTAAAACCTACATGAGGTCAAGGAAACTCGAAAACCTCAACATGAGGAAAATAAATAAACCTTGAAATATCATGTGTCTCTAATGATTTTAGAAAGTCTCATCACCAAAATATAACCATTCTATTTATATTGATGTTCAAATTGACGTTTGGAAACAAAGACTTGTCAAGTTTATTTGTATAGCCCTTAGTCTCAAAGGGCTGCACAGGCCACAGATTATTGCAAACCACAGACTATTATGACACCATCCCCTGATCTAAAACCTGCATGAGGGCAAATAACGCACATATATTGTCGACTATAATCTACACAGGATCAGAGCAGGTATCAATTACAATAAATGTTATAGTTGTGCATGAGAACTGGAAGTTGCAGACCTACCTTCAGTGACTGCACTAATGCTCATGTCGATGAGAGACAAATAATCCTCGCTCCTTGCCGCTTTGTCCACCTGCACACAAATACATGCATACGTTCCATGCATTGATATAAGCAAATAATATGCATTCAGGGTTTGTTTGTGTGGCTTACAATTAGCTCCCCAAGAACAACTCTAAAAGCCTGATCCAGTGTTGTCTTCTTTTCAGTCTCACTGCAAAGCACATGAGCAAACAATGTTATTATTAGCCTGCAACCATGTCGCTGCAGTTCTTAAGATCACGTTCAACTTACTTTCCAGATATTTTATGAAAAGCCTGCAATATCGGGTCGCTGCTGTTGTCACACAAAGCTTGCTTGGTAGATTCCTACGAGTTTACCAGAGGGATAGTTAACGTGAGACGGCGCTAACTATTAGCATAGGCTACGTGGTTAAATAGCAAATAAATAAGGCGGTAAATGAAGGCACATTTTTAGAACGACACAATTTAGGGAACCAGAACATAAAACTGTTTATGCACTTTTTGAAAATGATTGTAATTTGACGTTTTCCCACCGTGAGTTTGTCTTTAGCCTCAACAAAATTAAACAAGGGAGGCGACATCTTTGGACAACACAAACCGGATATGGGATTATTTGCTTCCGGGTGGTGGTCATCACGCATGGTGCGTTCAATTGTTGCACGAAATCGCAAGTTTAAACGCCGTTCGATTCATGTCTCAATTGTCATTGAGTTCAGCTGTAGCTTTTATTTCAGATTAATAGTTAACTCGTTATTTATGATGATAACTATACAACAACTAAAATGTGTATTAATATGTGTATGAATTTAAATAACCAGTTTCATATATTTCGTTCATTCAAGAAGGTTTATAAAATCAGTGATATTTATCTTGTTTGAATTCGATTCAAACTCGAATATTTATTTAAATATAAATACTACTAATAAATACTTCTAATTATAACAATTTAAACAAATATATAAGCAGGGTTGGGTAGGGTTACTTTAACCTGATTACTTTCAATTACTTTTGGATTACTCTCACTCATTACTCTCTCACTCTCTCTCTTACTCCAATACCAAATATGCTAATAAAAGACAAAATAAACTAAATATGAATAAAATGATGACTCACAACACGTGGTAAGCTTTCTCCCCTGGCTTTGATCTCCGGCAAAACGAACATAAAATGCGACAGAAACAAAATGAAAAAAAATCCAAACAGCTTGCCAACATCATTTTTGCCGTTCCATGTATTCCGTTACTCCCCAAGCCTGCACAAAATGTAGTCATTTTGTTCATATTTAGTTTCTTTTGTCTTTTATTAGCATATTTGGTATTGAGGTAATCCCAAAGTAATTGAAAGTAATCAAGTTAAAGTAACCCTACCCAACCCTGTATATAAGTAATACAATGCTTACTTAACGTTTCCATTTACCATTTACCATTTAAAGGCAAACACACGCAGTTCCACTTCAAGCCTGATAGTGGCAGTATTGCACATTATTTTTAAAGAGTCTCAATCGTGCAGTATCCTTGAAAAAAAGCAAATTGCTTTTTCTTGGACACAAAATACAATATTTCACACCTCACAGCTTTTATATAAAAAAATATATATGTAATGCAGTCTTTGAACGGATGAAAAAAGTTGCTGATTCTATGCAAATTAATTAGCCACCGATCACCCATCAGAGGTTTAACACTCTGTCACCTAATAAATTCAAAAGAAAAAAAAAACTTTAAAAGGTTTTAACAGTTATCTGTAATTAAAGTGAAATTATCGTACTATTAATTCTCAAAAATTGGAAGAAGACACCAGGAACAGGTACGAAAACAGCCAGTAACAGAACATAACTTACATAAATGCACAAAATTAGTTAATCATAACAAAATAATGAGAAACGGGGGTTGTTAACTCTCCTTGGTAAAAGAAAGTAACTGTAGACCCAATAAAAGCACATCTAAATGGTGGTGAATTCTTTGGTATTTTAAAAAATAATCGAAAATGTCATACCTGTCAAGCTCCAGGGCTCCATGCCCTTACAAACTGTCGTATTTTCCCTTACAAAATACAAAATATTCTTACACCATTTTTTCCCCAAACGTGTTTATTTATGTAGTTTAACATGTTACATTGTACGTGTGTTTCGTTATATCATATATATATTGTTAATTAACATTTTGTTTTGAGATACTGAGTTGCTCGACATGAATGAGGTTTATTATAAAAAAAGTTCAAAAATTAAGTCGCTTGGACGTTCACTGTAGAAGGAAAAAATACATGCAAATATAATTAAGTAGAATTTTATTATTCAAATTATGAATTCATTTTCTGCATTAAATTATTGTTGGTAATATACTGATTAAAGGGATAACCACAAACCTGTCTTTTTTCATTTTCTCCTTTTATACTTCCTTTTTTTCTTAACTTCTTTATATAACATAATAATTCATAATATAATGCATCAAAAAAAGTGAGCCATTTGAGAGCCGACTCTCTTTAATGAGTTGAGCCGAAAAAGCCGGTTCACTAAAAAGAGACGGACTTCCTTTCACTACACAACCACCACGGAATGATGCATGATGGGAAATCCCCAGGCGGCAGATGCATGGGCACAGTAGCATCAAACCGCTCGCTTTGTCTGCAACGAAAAAAAAACCCGATACCGAGATAGAGGCTACTGCGGCGAACTCGTTAGACTTGAGTGATTTGCCGTTTCGTGATAGTCGGTGTTTACCGGATGGTACCCATAATTGACAAACTTGCGTTTTTCCGTAGGGATTTTCTTGTACGTCATAATAAAAAGCATAATAAACGTATTTTGTAAAGCAAAATTGTACAGGTTGACAGGTGTTGATAGATGGAATGCTAATAGATAACTATTGCACTACAATTAGAATTTTCTAAAACCATTATTGTAGGTAGTCAACAGGACAGTTGTTATGTTTTGGGGTGTGGATGAACCCATATGGGGGAGGCATGAACTGCAGGCAGAGGTGCTCAAAACATGGACGTTTAAAAAATAAAAAAATAAAAAAAAATAAGGACCAAAGTAACAAACAAGTGGGCACAAAACTGTCACAAAGCGGGTCGGGAAGCAGGAAGTTGGAACTCATTTGCGTAGACGATCCGTCACTTTAATTGAGAAAGAAAAGTTGTCCAACATGCAAACGGACCGAAAACAAAACAAAGTAGGCTCAAATGCAGGCAAAACTACAGACTAGGCAGGCATTCAACGGGATTAAACAGAACTTGCAGGAATCTCTCAGAATGTTACACCAAAGTGCAACAAAGTCCAACAAACACAACAAGAAAAAACAGGCATCAAACAGGCATGAACAGGTTTTCAACAAGGGTAAACAATGATCTGGCAAAGGGCAGTTCCAAAAGGGACGTTTAAGTACCCATAGTAGTAATCAATAAAATGCAGGTCAGCCGGTGTCAAGGGGCGGGGCCAACTGGGCCCCATGACAACCGTGCAGGACATGACACAAAACAACAAACAAAACGCTCAAACAAAAACCAGAAACCAAAACCTGGAACTGGAAAATGGAAGTAGCAAAGTAACAAATAAACCCAAAACAAACAAACTTAGCATGGCGGTGAAAATGACACAAGGAGAATGACTGGACAACTAAAAAAAACAAAATATCAATGACATTAGCCAAACAAAACGGTACATTTAAAGGGTTCAGGATGATTGTGCACGGGTGTGTGATCATTTTTCACACCTGTGTCCAGTTCAAAACACCGTTTGGGGCTCTCTGGTAGTGGTGGGTGTATGTGTATATATATATATATATATATATATATATATATATATATATATATATATATATATATATATATATATATATATATATATATATATATATATATATATATATATATATATATATATATATATATAGTAAAATATATCAAATAAACCACATTATGTGACATATGATATCAAAGCCCCCAATAAGAACATAAAAAATATGTTTCGTCCTAGAATGTCAAAAGGCTTCATTGGTCAACTTGGACTCAAAGTAGAATAGACTTTCCCTCTTTCTCTCTCTCTCTCTCTCTCTCTCTCTCTCTCTCTCTCTCTCTCTCTCTCTCTCTCTCTCTCTCTCTCTCTCTCTCTCTCTCTCTCTCTCTCTCTCTCTCTGTTCTCACCGCTTTGTTATTTCTAGAGTCATATAATGAGAGCATCTCCCAACACTCCCATGTTTCCCCAGGCCTAGACATAATCAAGCTCGGCGCTCCCAAGGGCCAAATCATTTGCGGAACGACACTCCGGGACAAAATGGCCGCGGGGCAACAAAAAGAGCATTGTGCGCTCGACGGAGGAAAAACTGCAAAACAAGTTGGCACGCACAATGCTTCCACCTCCACCCGGAGTTCAGCGCACTCAAAAATTAGACGGCGGTCACACGGCGGCCTTTAGAAAAAAGGGAAATCACGTGAAGATGTTTTGTGCCGTATCAGGGCCATAAATGTTATTGTGGGCATCACATTTCTAAAGTCCGATGCAATTTGTTTGATTCACAAGAAATGTTCCCTGTAATTTTCTTTACGGGTCTGAGCGTTCACACAAAGTCGGTGAGTAACGCTTGAAACAACAGTGAGCCACCTTAATCCCAAGTGTGGCAAGATAATTAATATCAAACATGTCCAAAACTTGACATCAAGTTCCATTTTGCTGAGTTTTCGGCAATGCAAAATGATTTTTCTCTTTTGAATGAATTGACTCGTGTGCTATTGCAAAGGTTGTACGGCCTACAAACGTCGTTTGTTCTTACAATTCTTTCACAAGATATCCATTTCTTTTTATTTCCTGACATATTTTTTCGCATAATATTAACATTTTTGGGGGCTTATTTAGTCGGTTGTAAGATACAGAACTGTATTTAATCTTTTAGTGGAAGTACAATGTTAGCAACAAGATTCACTTGATATAATTGGAAATTATTTGAATGCAACACAAACTTTTTCTTCTTTTTTCCTTGTTTTTTTTTCTACTTTTTGTTCAATTCCTTTAAAAAAATCTCATTGTGTTTATTTTTTCCGAGCTGTTACTTTTTTCTTTTTGTTCTCTATTTCCTTTTTTTCCTACATTGCTTTCTTTTCTTTTTTTCTGGCTTTTTTCTAATTTTTTCCTTCACCGACAATAATAGCTGATGCTAATTTTCTGCATAGAAGAAAATGATGAACTTTCCATGCAAAGAAGAAGTTAAGTTTGAGTTATGGAGAAGGTGAAGCTAGTTTCTTGTGTAGAATAAGGTAATTTTTTCGGTGAGAATGAAGAAAACGATTTCTAGTGATGGAAAAGACATTCGTTTCCAGAAGGAGATGATGCTTGTTTTCAGTGTAAAAGAAATAAATGAAAATAACTTCAGCTTCAACTCCATCTTTATCGTCGAAAATGCTATTGCACAATATATAGCACAGATGAAATAACGTTCTCTTCCCCGCGTGCAAACAGGCAATAAATAACGCACAAAACAAAGAACAAACATAACAAATACATTTTTTTGGTCTCGTTTTTTCTGATGCTGTCAGAACTGGAACAGATGGTAGACCCAAACGCGTAACGTTTCACTCAAAGGTTTATTGGGATATCAAGGAAACAAACGCCATCGATCCAGTGCTAGCTGGACAGGGGGAGCAAG
The DNA here is from genome assembly GCF_059441175.1 of Urocampus carinirostris. Classification (NCBI taxonomy): domain Eukaryota; kingdom Metazoa; phylum Chordata; class Actinopteri; order Syngnathiformes; family Syngnathidae; genus Urocampus; species Urocampus carinirostris. The sequence continues at coordinate 63,287,665 of NC_142349.1, read as the reverse complement.
CAGCTCACGGGATCGGAGCGTGATCGGATGGGCAAAACGGGTTGATGGCCGGAGCAGGAGATCAGAGCGTGGTCGGTGGTCAAAAACGTTAGCCGGAGACAAACGGGAAATCAGGCAACGAGCATTATGGTCATTACTAACGTATTCGAGTTTGTCTAAGATACGTGTAACGTTAGTATACTGTGTTCTCTAGTTTATTTTGATTTTAAATTGCCTTTCAAGATGACATGTATGTGTTTGGTGTTGGATTTTAATGAAACTTATACTCCAGGTGCGACTTGTATCTGTTTTTTCTTTCTTAAATATGTCAGGACCAAAACGGAAACAGGACCCATTTGCGTGACGTTTACCACAAGTTTTTTGAAATAAAGAGGAAAAACCCACGATCCGGTTTTCGCTGGATGCGGGAAGCAAGTCGCTCTCGGATTCGGACTGTGATCCAAACACGGAAGTGGGTCTTCCATAGCGAGCGATGGCGGTGTCAGGGACGGGAAAACCGGTCGGTAGCCGGGGATGGGAGAGCAAAGCGTGGTCGGGGTCGGAAACGAGTCGTAAGCCAGAACGGGAGAGTAGACGTAGTCGGGGACAGAAAGAGGTCGTAAGCCAGGACGGGAGAGCAGAGATGGTCAAGATCAAAACAGGTCATAGCCGGAGACAGACGGGAGCAAAAACAGTACAGGTCGGAGTCATGGTCGAAAAAGGCTTGCCTAGTATACACTGAGGTTCGCAGACGGACTGACAAAAGGGGATTGACTGGACTGGGTTCAAATAGTGACAGGGAGCCAATCAGAACCCACGGCGGTTGGCGCCAAATGAGCGTGACAAATTGTGCATTTTTTGGCTGGTGCAACTTATACTTCGGACAGACTTATAGTCCAGAAAATATGGTAAATAGAAAAATATGTCAAAAAAAAGCTAATTTGGGGTTGGATAAAGTGAAAGTTATATTTTGGGAAGAAAGCAAAAAAAGAGGCTAGTTTTCAGCATAGAAGAAAAATTCCCTTTTCATAGTAAAATACATCAATGGATCCGATTTATTTGCCTTTGCCTCAGCCTGCAGGTAAATTTCTACATGGACGTTAGCGGAACTTGGACCTATCCAGCATGCTCCTTAAGCGACACCTCATAAAGTGATTTGGGAAACTGCCGATGATGCGTTAATGATCACCTGGCACATGGAAACAATGCGCGAAGCTCTTCGGGGCCTTGAGGCGGTTTTCGACAACCTTGGCGGGATTAACGCCGCAGCGTAAAAAATTGAGAAATCTCTTCAAAGTCATCCGAAAGTTATTTAATGATTAGCTCAGTATAAGCCATAAAAAACAACTACAATCCGAGCTGCGATGGAGAAAGGACACGCAAAGCACAGCACAGGAGAAGTCATCAACACCTTCATTATGAAATGAAATGAAATGATCTGCATTTATATAGCGCTTTTCAAGTCAAGACTTCCCAAAGCGCCTTACAGTGTGCTTCACATTTCCCAATAGTGGCCGTGCAGCAATGTAAGGCGCTAACCTGCTTATTGGGGGTATTAGGGGATGGTGTCTTAGAAGGAATTCTGTGAGTCGGTGTAGCCCTTGAGATCCTCCTTGTGATAAGGGGCTTTACAAAGCGATCGGTCTGCTTTGTAAAGCCCCTTATCACAAGGAGTCTCAAAGGGCTACACAGACCACAGATTATTATGACACCATCCCCTGATCTAAAACCTACATGAGGGCAAGGAAAAACTCAAAAACCGCAAGATGAGGAAAATGAAGAAACCTTGAGAAGGGACCACACATGAGGTAATCCCCTTTCCAGGATGACCAGGAGGAGAAAGGATTTCTCCTTTCATGGGGGGGACATGACAGAATATAATTGGGAAGCAATCTGCTAAGGCAGGGTTTCTCAATCTTGTACCCCAGGGAATTTAGGGCGGCAGTAGCTCAGGAGGTAGAGCGCTCGTCTTGGGATCAAGGGATCCCAGTTCGAATCGCGGCTCGTCCGTGTTACATGTCGAAGTGTCCTTGGGTAAGACACTGAACCCCTAATACCCACAATAAGCAGGTATGCAGCCTTACATGGCTGCAAGGCCGCTATTGAAAAATGTGGAGCACATTGTAAAGCGCTTTTGGAAGTCATTGACTTGAAAAGCGCTATATAAATGCAGATCAATTCATTTCAATTATATGTTTTAGCCAAGTACTCCCTTAATCAGTGCTTGATATTGGTATTGTATGGTAATAATACTATAATAATAATAGTAATAACATTCCTCATCATAATAATAATAACAAAAACAATAACAATAACAATAATTGCAACAATATTGAAATATTTGATTATTATTTAAATGAAAAATGTTTTATTTTGTATTACCAGTTTTAAATAATTTCTTAGAATACTAGAAATGTTGGTTTAGGTATAGTAAAATAAGAAAATAAAACAAAAAAACAAACAAAAAAGTGAAAAAAAATAATAAATTTATTCTAATCAGTAACAGTACATTCGATACAGTGTAATTTTTTGCTCATTTTTGACTGACTCAAACCTGACAAATCGGCAGAAACGGGTTTTCCGAAGGTTAAAACGTTACGAGCTCCTCAGTGTTCTTGAACGTAATCACTCTCACCAGCATGTTAATATTCTGCACCATTAAGCAGCACTACCAATGGGGAGTAAAGTCTTGTCGCCGTGGTAACGGTAGCAACTAAAAGTACAACATGAATGAATAAATGAAAGCCTTCCTCAGTCTTTTCCTTTTCCGACGTTTGCGTTTACGGGCCAGCTGTCGGGCCTCCGTTGTACAGTAAATAGAGCCAAGCCATTTAGGAGTAGCAGATTTACGGGTTGTTTTCTTCGTATTGATGCTCCGAAAGAAAAAACTACTTGGGACGGATGAGGAGTGCTAGCTGAAAAGCTTTGAAAATCAATTATTGTACACAGATTACTTTGATCTTTTGCAGTTTTCACCATCCGGAATAAAATCTCTAAAGCATCTCCTGTGGTTACGTTTGTTCTTTGGTGATTTAAGTCGGTGTCCTATTGATGACACCACAACTTTTACTTTAAACATACATTAACAGGCATTTGTTTTATATGTATTTGCATTTAAAAATGTATAAAGATCTATTCTTCAATCGATCCATCCATCTGTCCATCCATCTATCCATCCATCCATCCATCCATCCATTCATCCATTCATGCATTCATTAATCCATCCATCCATCCATCCATCCATCCATCCATCCATCCATCCATGATCTGAAATGAAATGAAATGATCTGCATTTATATAGCGCTTTTCAAGTCAATGACTTCCCAAAGCGCTTTACAAAGTGCTCCACATTTCCCAATAGCGGCCTTGCAGCCACGTAAGGCGCTAACCTGCTTATTGGGGGTATTTAGGGTTCAGTGTCTTACCCAAGGACACTTCGACATGTAACACGGACAAGCCGGGATTCGAACTGGGATCCCTTAATCCTAAAACGATCGCTCTACCTCCTGAGCTACTGCTGCCTCCATCCATCCATCCATCCATCCATCCATCCATCCATCCATCCATCCATCCATCCATCCATCCATCCATCCATCCATCCATCCATTCATGGATTCATTAATCCATCTACCCATCCACCCATCCATCTTTTAATCTACCCATCTATCCTTCCATCCATCCATTAATCTGTCAATATATCCATCCATCCATCCATCCATCCATCCATCCATCCATCCATCCATCCATCCATCCATCCATCCATCCATCCATCCATCCATCTATCCATTCATCCATTCATGCATTCATTAATCCAACCACCTATCCAACCATCCATCTTTTAATCTACCCATCTATCCTTCCATCCATCCATTAATCTGTCAATATATCCATCCATCCATCCATCCATCCATCCATCCATCCATCCATTCATGCATTCATTAATCCATCCATCTATCCAACCATCCATTTTTTAATCTACCCATCTATCCTTCCATCCATCCATTAATCTGTAAATATATCCATCCATCCTTCCATCCATCCACCCATCCATCCATCCATCCATCTATCCGCTAATTCAATGGTCATGTTTGTGTTTGTTTGTCTCCCATATTTGGAATTACAGTTGACAGATTTTAAGTGGCATGTTTCTTCCTTTAACTAGCGGAAATTGGATCCAGTTGAACTGAAAACGTCCTAATGGAATGTCTCCAAACGAATATGTCATGCTTTCTCATTTACAGGTGAACCCAAATAGTACTCGAACATGACAAATACACAAGACAGTGGAGATAAATGTCTCTCAAGTCGGACATTTTTGTGGAAGGTCTGTTTGTCTTCACAGTCAAATGGCATTTTTACAGTTTTTAACATTCCAAACTTTGATTTTGAGCACAATCTCATTATTTGATAAGAGGAGAAGACCCAACAGAAATGAAAAAAAGTGGACATTTGACGAGGAGGCTGGATGGATGCCAGTGGCTTCCGAGAACGGTCAAATGGACCACCCACTGCCTCATCCCATTTAACCCCTCCGCCCCTTCTCTCCCCCAACACCCCCCCATTGCTCGGTCTATGATGCGTTCAGGCAAGAGTGTGACGGTAAAACGGAAGGTTTGTGAATTATTTTCAAATCAAACCAAAGCACCGTGGTGTCAAAGCATCACTGGCGACTGAGTGGCCATTAAAGGACCTCCTCTGAGCTTCGCCGCTTTGAAGGCCGACCAGTGGAACCGACGTTAGCTCAGCGAGACCCCCCACCAACATTGGGGAGATGGCAATATAGATCCCTCTCACTGGGGATGCAATGGCTCGGTCCGACTACCTCCAATGGCAGTTCCGGACTGAGCACCCTGATGGGCTTTGTTATGAAGAACTCAGCTGCTGACTGTTTCTCTTCTTTTCTTCCCTAGTTGCTATGGATCTCAAAGCCATGTCTTCCTTTTGGATGTGTTGGAATGGAACACCTCCATGCTTCATAAAATAACTTCTGAGGTAATACAGAAGCCTCGGTACAGTTTCAGAATGATAGTTGAATTTAACATCCATCCTTCATCTGCACTGTTTATCCTCAGTAGGGTTGCGAGGGTGCCCATCCCAGCTAGCTTCGGGCAGTGGGCAGGGGACACCCTGAAAGGCACACAGGGACAGACAACTAATTTGCTCATTCACAACTAGGGACAATTTGGACCGGCTAAATAACCTGACATGCATGTTTTGGGGAATGTGGGAGGGAACCAGAGTGCCCCAAAGAAACCCATGCAAGCACGGGGAGAACATGCAAACACCACACAGGAAGGTTTGATCCCATGACACTGGAACTGGGGCGGCAGTAGCTCAGGAGGTAGAGCGATCGTTTTAGGATTAAGGGATCCCAGTTCGAATCCCGGCTTGTCCGTGTTACATGTCGAAGTGTCCTTGGGTAAGACACTGAACCCTAAATACCCCCAATAAGCAGGTTAGTGCCTTACATGGCTGCACAGATCACGGCCGCTATTGGGATATGTGAAGCACAATGTAAAGCGCTTTGGGAAGTCATTGACTTGAAAAGCGCTATATAAATGCAGAAAAAAAAAAAAAAAACTGTGGACGCGCTAACCACTCAGCCGCCATGCCGCCTTTGAATTTAACATGTCTGGAAAAAAAGAAGTACAGGAACTACTCACGTAATGTGGATTCTTTGGACAATGGAATCCTTTTCGAAGGCAGAAAGTGATAGTAAATAGTTATTTAATCAAAATTTAATTAAAATAATAATTCAACTGGAAGGAAGACAGTGCCATTACACCAAAAAAAGTGAAGAAAATGGGACACAAGTGAAGGCTATTGTGATGAAAGTCTTGGTAAACCAAGAAAAAAAAACAATTATACTGTATTATATATTGGCAAATATATTTGATATTTGTAAACACATTTTATAAAGCTTAACATAAAGGAAGGTGAACAAAACTTCTGAATTTTTCAAATCAAAATCAAAGCCGAATTTAAAACGAGTATCCTAGTTTTTAGGGATGTAACAACTTTAAAATGTATTTCTTTAAGGTTTCAATCTGGATGCTTGTTGAAAATAACACCTTTTAAGACTTTTTGAAGGCAAGAAATACTATTTAAAAGCAATAGTATCAAAATGTAGTAAAAACTATAGTTAAACTGGAAGGATGAAAGTTCCATGACCAAAGTAGGGAAGCAAACCAAGACACAAGTGAGGGCAAGTGTGATGAAGGTCTACAAAAAAAATGACTTCCATTTTTAGAGGAACCTTGAAAATTAAAATAATTTGGAAAAAGCATATAATACTATATGTTGGCTCATCACTAGTTTAATTATGTATCTCAAAAATTTACGTTAGGATCAAACTCAGATCCATAGTGAATATCTCTGTTTTCAGGCTTATATGAATGCCTTCAAAATGTCTTTCTTGATGGTCTAAATTAGGTATAAACTAATACTTGAAATACTTTATAAATTTTTTAAAGAGAGTAGTTATTAAGGGCGACTTCATTTTCGGATCACAAGTCAGTAGATTATGAATTTATTATTTTTGCCAAAATAAAGGCAGCGAGAATGATGAACAGCAGATAACAAAGACATTCACTGTATAGTGAAAGACTAATAATCATTCCCCTGCTTTTATGCTTTTTTTCCTTCAATTTCAAGAGTAATAACATTATGAAGGTCATTTTTGAAGGTCTATCGCAAACAAAAGACAAAAGTAAATGCACCAACAAGTATAAAAAATCAGCAGAAGAAGGAAGATGACGAGATGTTCTAAAAAAATGAAATAAAAATCCAACTCAGATTTAGAGCCAAAACCTCAGTTTTCTGAATTGTGTAAAGGCCTTCAAAAAGTCCTTCATCAATGTCTTGATATGTTTGCTTGTAGAAAAAAAGTCATCACCAATACAGAAAGTCAGCAGATGAATGCAAATTATGAGATGTTCTAATAAAAATCCAACTCAGATTTAAAGCCAAAACCTCAGTTTTCCGAATTGTGTAAAGGCCTTCAAAAAGTCCTTCATCAATGTCTTGATATGTTTGCTTGTAGAAAAAAAGTCATCACCAATACAAAAAGTCAGCAGATGAATGCAAATGATGAGATGTTCTAATAAAAATCCAACTCAGATTTAAAGCCAAAACCTCAGTTTTCCGAATTGTGTAAAGGCCTTCAAAAAGTCCTTCATCAATGTCTTGATATGTTTGCTTGTAGAAGCATATCTCTCACGGAAAGAATATTTGAAGACAAAAAAATTACCTTAAAAAGTTATGTTTTATCTGGGTGGAAGAAAGTGCCACGACATAAAAAGTAAATGAAAACAAGGCACAATTGAAGGCTGCTGCAACGAAGGTCTACAAAACATAAATTCAATTTTCAGGACACCATGAAAATTTAATTATATCATATCTACTGAGTAGTTATCAAGTTATTTGACTGATCTCAAACAAGAAGATTATAAATGTTATATTTTAGCACTTATCAGCAATGTTTTCTGTAATTTTCCACGGGTCTGAGCTTTCACACAAAGTCGGTGAGCAACGCTTGAAACAACAGTGAGCAACGGCAATCCCAAGTGTGGCAACTAATCCGTTATCAAACATGTCCAAAACTTGACATCAAGTTACATTTTGCTGAGTTTCCGGCAATGCAAAATGATTTTTCTCTTTTGAATGAATTGACTCATGTACTATTGCAAAGGTTGTACGGCCTACATACGTCGTTTGTTCTTACAATTCTTTCACAAGATTTCCATTTCTTTTTATTTCCTGATATATTTTGTCGCATTATATTAACATTTTTGGGGGCTTATTTAGTCGGTTGTAAGATACAGAACTGTACTTAATCACATTTTTTTAGTGGAAGTACAATGTTGGCAACAAGATTCTCTTGATATAATTGGAAATGATTTGAATGCAACACAAACTTTTTCTTCTTTTTTTCCGTGTTTTTTTTCTACTTTTTTAAAAATTCCTTTAAAAAAATCTTATTGTGTTAATTTTTTTTCGAGCTGTTACTTTTTTCTTTTTGTTCTGTATTTACTTGTTTCCTACATTTCTTTCTTTTCTTTTTTTCTGGCTTTTTTCTACATTTTTTCCCTCTTTTTTTCTCTTCCTTTTGTTTCTTTTTCTCTCAGCTTTTCACTACATCTTCATTTTGGTATTTTTTTTTTTTTGTTCTATTCCCCCCCTCCTTTACGTCATTTTGTGCATAATTGTACATAATATTTGGTCATGTTGGGATTAAAGAAGCAAAAACAACCCGAAGAGCCGTTTAGGACCCGAAAGAGCCGGTTCCTTCTAGTGAGCCGAGCCGAAGAAGCCGGTTCCCCGACAAACTCTACTAACTTTACTCAACTTCGTTTTACTTCGACTCGACTTATAGAAAATACCGCATTTCGGACACAACGTCGGGGGAACCCGTGTATTTTTACCTTCATGCACTGTAACTTTGACTTAAGTCGCTTTTTAATTAGTACTTTTGAGCCCTCATTTTTGTGCGCTGGCTCGATTTTCTTGTGCGCTGAGAATGTGCAAGCAGTGCGCAATCGCGCACGCGCACAGCTTAAAGGGAACACTGCTTACCAGTAACACAAATTAAGGCAGCAAGAGCAATGAACTACAACCAAGGCCAATAACCATTCCGCTGCTGTTATATATCCATTCATCCATCCAATATCTGCACCGCTTATCCCCAGTAGGGTCACAGGGGTGCTGGAGCCCATCCCAGCTGCTGTTATATGCATTTTTCTCTAAATATAAAGGAGTTCATTTTTCAAGGTCACCTTAAAAACAAAATATTATATGTAATAAATTAGCTGATAATGGCAGATAAAGAGAAGTTCCTCTGGGTCGTGTGCAGGCCTTCAAAAAGTCCTGCATATAAGTCAGAATTTGGTATATTGTGCACATAAGAATGGAGAGTAGTCAATATTTATACTCATTAAAAATAATTACTTTAAGGGATTGAATAACACTTTAAAGTTAATGAAGTCAGACTTATAAGTCTTGAAATCAAAACTTATGTCCACCATTATTATGAATACGTAATAACTATGTAATAAACATGTAATAAAAACTAGATATGACAACCGGGTCATTGACCTCCTGACCAGGTTTGAGATTCAAAAGTGTTGTGTAAGCTTGTTGAGGAAGATTAGCAATTTACCAACCTGTTAAAGTGTCCCCTAATAAAAAACTGTTTTTTATCACATCAGTTCCAGTGCTAGGACATTTTATAAGTAGGAGACAGGAGGCATATGACAAGAATATGCTTGAAAAGACAAGATGTCCTTGCGAAAGGAAAAGAAGAGCCACAGTCACCGAAAACAATTTCTGACTAATGGCCAAATGCATGGCGAATTGCAAGATATACAATGAAGAAAAGAAGTATTTGAAAACCCTGCTATTTTGCTATTTCTCCCACTTAGAAATCATGGAGGGTTCTGAAATTTTGGTCGTGGGTGCATGTCTACTGTGAGAGAGATAAACTAAAAAGAAAAATCCAGAAATCACAATGCATTTTTTAAAAACTATTTATTTGTGTGATACAGCTGAAAGTGAGAATTTGAACACCCGAGTATCATCTAGATTTCTGACCCTGAAAGACGTGTTGGTCCGCCCATTAGAAGTCCACCTGTACTCCATGTATCATCCTGAATCAGACGCACCTATTTGAAGTCTATAGCTGCATAAAGACACCTGTCCACCCCGTACAATCAGTAAAACTGTAACTTGTAACATGGCAAAGACCAAAGACAAGAGACAAAATTGTACACCTCCACAAAGCTGTAAAGGGCTTAGGAGCACTTGCCAAGCAGCTTTGTGAAAAAAGGTCCACTGTTGGAGCAAATTTTAGAAAATGGAAGAAGCTAAACATGACGGTCATTCTTAAGTGTAGTGGAGCCCCATGCAAGATATCACCTCGTGGGGTCTCAATGATTCAAAGAAAGGTAAGGATTAGCCCGGAACTACACGACAGTCCGGTGCGGAGTTTGTATGTTCTCCCCGTGCTTGCGTGGCTTTCCTCCGGGCACTCCGGTTTCCTCCGGGCACTCCGGTTTCCTCCGGGCACTCCGGTTTCCTCCCACATTCCAAAGACATACATTTCAGGTGGATTGGCCGGTCCAAACTGTCCCTAGGTGTGAATGAGTGAGCGAGTTGTCTGTCCCTGTGTGCCCTGCGAATGGCTGGTAACCAGTTCAGGGTGTCCCCTGCCCACTGCCTGAAGATAGCTGGGATGGGCTCCAGCACTCCCGCGACCCTACTATGGATAAGCGGAGCAGATAATGGATGGATGGATGGATATTTATATGTGCACAAGGTAGACCCCTAAGAACAGCTGAGTAGCCTGCCCAACCAGTGACGGGTCATTGCCATTTTCTGGGAAAATTAGATTTCTAACTGGCATGAAAAATCATTAACATGATCAGTTTCATCAGTGACATGATCAATTCTTCCAAAATTATTTTACAAATTAGCCCATAACTTATATATGTAAATACCTCAGTGCCCTTAAAGTGGTGTTTTAGTGGTTGACTGAGCATATTTTATCTCAACCTTTAACAATTAAAAACATCATTATAACGTAGTAACAAAACAGAAATAACACGATAAGTTTTTATTTTAAAATGCATATCAAACCGGTTGCTATTCATGTTAATCAGTCACGAAATCGTAGCTATTCCAAAGGATTCCAAGAGTTGTTGATGCCTGATACAGTGGATATCACAATTGTATCCATCCACATACAGTGTAAGTCTATGGTTTTGGCAAGCATGTAAATACACAGGACACAACAATAGAGCCCACTTATAAAAAGTGTAACAGATGAATTAGGTGAGAGACAAGAATTAAATATCTTTCATTTATTGTCAAAGGTTAATTGTGTAAACGTCTAATTTCCGTAATGACGTTCCTCCCCCTTCGCCCTTGAAATCAGTTTATTCGTTTCTATTCGTGTAAACTATTTTTTCATATTGTTCCAGAAATGCAATATTGTATTACCACATGCTAATGCAACAAGCCCTGCCTCTGTTAGCTTTTTATTTCCCCTTGAGTTGCATATTCTAAAATCACACGACGATCAATAAAAGGTGATTAATTTTACAGCAACCGTCATACAGCTTTAATTAATTTGATAACAAACGTAATCAGCATCATAAAACTGTGGCCAAAGCGAAACCATCATAGCATAGCGTTTTTCTTCAGACAGACCGAGCTGAAAGAGGCTTGGGCAGAAAATGTACCCCAAAAAGGCCCCTCTAAAGGGGTTGCCAACTGGAAATATTCCAGAGAGCCCCCTGGCCCCCTTGGATCTCCATTTCAACTACCAAAACAAGTGCAGGACTTCGAAAAACTGCCAGAATAAGATCATATAAGAGCATCATTCAAAAAGAATGTATCTGGATTATAAGTAGTGGCACTTGTAGTGAAATATTAGCATTAAATGGTGGGGATTATTAATGGGTTTGTATTTTTTATTCTGAGACAGCATTTAAAAAAATAGACAATGAGCTTCAAGTATTCAAACATACATACCGTAAATTCCGGACTATAGAGCGCATCTGATTATCAGCTGCACCCATCACATTTTAAGAGGAAAACCGATTTTGTACTTACACAAGCCGCAGCTGTATATAAGCCGCATGCGCCCACATAACACTAACACAAAATTAACCCAGACCCGACTTTAAGTATCGCGATAGTACCTGAATATCCTTCATTGAAATTGACAGTCCAAAAATTACAGCCGGCAAAATTAACAGAAAATGATACAGGTACTTAAGGTTTGATGCAGACCGGCAGATCCCGGGTCCTGTTCAAGTAATCCAAAGAAAAAAGTGTATATTTCCAAAGCTAAGGGTGGGAAAAATATATATCCACTATTGTCCGCCATGTCCACAAACACTCACCTTTACCGGTCCCCACTTCCCGTCAGACCGCGTTTGTTACGCCCCTTCTTTTGATTTGCCCGTCCAAAACATATCAGAATAAGTGTCCAAAATAAATACAAATACATTCATTACAAAAATATACAGTTGCAAGTACATATTATACATGGTTACACATATTTACAAAGAAAGACGGTACACCGAGAGAGTTTTCAAAGCTTTAATAATAAAAATATATCTTTCATCCGGGCAGCTAATGGTAGCAACACGCTAGCAACACCCGCTCGAAACACAGTAAACGGGTCTGTTAAAAAAACCTACCGTACTTGTAAAAATCACGGTAAACTGTCCTCATCTTCCTCCTTAGAACTGAAGCCATCAAAGTCGTCTTCCTCAGTGTCGGAAAGAAACAGTGTCATATAGACGTCGTCCCACGCTCCCGCAGCCTCACTCGCAGCAGACCGGCTTTTCGGAACCAGTTGGTGATGGTGGATTTTTTTATGCTGCCCCACGCTGTCAGGATCCACTGGCAGACTTGCGAAAAAGTTGCCTTTCGCATGCGGCCAGTTTTAGTGAAAGATTTCTCGCCGCTAGTCAAGCCAAGAAGTTGCAGTCTTCCTCGGCGCAAATATTCCACCGGTCTAAATCTTACCTTTTGTACTCGAGCGCCCCTGGCGGCTGTTAGGAAAATTACATAAGTTGGCCACATCACTGAATAAGCCGCAGGGTTGAAAGTTTTGGGAAAAAGTAGCGGCTTATAGTCCGAAATTTACGGTATACATATACAGATACATAAACCTATATATATATATATATATATATATATATATATATATATATATATATATATATATATATATATATATATATATATATATATATATATATATACATAGGTCGATCTTGGTAGAAAATATTTCACAAAGTGAGCAAAATTATCTAACATCTACAAGATGAGACATTTTTTTTTGTTTAAGGATGTTTTCTTTCTTATTTTTCCTCGGAAACAGAATTAAAAATTCCGAAGTACAAATATTCTTATAATAACCAATTATTTACTGCTAATGCGACAATAATTGATTTTCTGCAATATATCTGGTAGGCTTAATTCTCACCCGGGATGCTCAATCCAGGATTAACAAACTAATACTAAATTTACTTTGATTTCAGCTTGAGTAAATATTATTTTATGTTGTTGCTGCCATTCCAAAACATTGCTTTTTCTGGAAAAAAAAATGGAATGTTTAAAATGGAAAAAAAATATTTTAAAACATAAAATGGAGAACTATTTTTTTGCACACACGCAAACTTATCTCCGAGCCTTGAAAAGAGCTATAAATAGCTCGTGACCCTTAGATTCCCAACTCCTGGTCTCCTGTTTTGTCAAGATTGCCATCAGATCGTTATCCCAACTGTTACCTTCAGCTCAGTAAGCCTTTTCGTCCGACTCCGTTTCTGCCCTGCTTTTTTCTGCCTGATCTTTGTTGCCAACCTGTTTCAGGACCTGACTACGCCCCGATCTGCCTGCCTGTCACCAGACCTGTTTGGCCCGTTACCTGCCTGCCTCCTGCGACCGACCTCGCTTACGAACTCGACACAGCCTTTGATCTCCAGTCCCGGCCAACGACTTGCTATTCCCGCCTGTCTCCGATCCTCCTCGCCAGACACGGAAGTGCGACTTCCGCACTGCTGGCTTCTTTTGTCCGTCAGCCATCGGATCGTAGAAGCAAGCCTTACTCTCCCTCTTTTTCAATAAAAACTGAGAAAACGAGCGCTATTGGGTCCTGTGTCCGTTTCTGGTCCGTGACATGTTTACTGTATAAAATCCCCCAAAAAACAAAAATGAAAATAATGGAAGCATAACCACATAACCCCATTAAAGCGCTAAATCTCCTGTCCGCTGCTATCAATAAACAGCAGCTTGCACACCCCGACGGAGCTTTTTATCGTCGCCGGCGACTTTAATCGGGCATGTTTAAGGACTGTACTTCCCAAATCCTTTCAGTACATGGACTATTTAAGATTAGGGAAGAAAAAACACTGGACCGTGTGTACAGTAAGATCAAACATTTAGTTGGATCCGCCCATCTCTGTCTGTCCCTCACCCCCCCTCATGCACCTCCCTTCCAGAGGAAAACAAAGCCTAAACTACAAGTACAGTACAAACATCTTCTTTGTTCCTTTATCTCTTGTTTTCCTTATCCTCACTGTAAAATGTGGAACTGGAGTGCCACGTCCAATTTCGTTGTCACAATATATCCCATGTTGTAACAATGACAATAAAGGTATATTCTATTCTCTTCTAAAGCAATCACAGACATTCAAGTGAAACAACAAGTGTTTTATTTCTTTAAAAAAAAAAAGTGACACATCAATACAATAGTGCTAAAAGTACGTACAACAACAAAAACGACACAACGTATACAATACTGATAATGGGAGAACATTTCAACACAGGCTGATACCTCAAGGTCGTGGTGTTTGTGTGTGTCGGTGCGTGTATTGTGCGAGTTTGTGTGCACCAGATAGAAAAAGAGCTTTACCACATACAGATAAAATGAATCTAAAACAAACTTTTTACAACAGGGGCACGGAAAGGTTTCTATTTGGAAGACATTTCCACAGTGGAGGCGTCGTTGGCGCCGTTGACCTGGTAGTCTCCGGAGGGGCCGCTCACCAGAACTCGCATTCGTTCGGGGAAGTCGTCAAACTTGGGCGACAGCAGGAAGTCGTAAACAAGGGCCGCTGCCACCCCGCCGCACATGGGGCCCACCCAGTATACCTGCCGCGGATTGGCCGGGGTCATTAATAACGTCAACATTGCAAAAAAATAACAATCCGCTTATAAGAATTCAAGGGTTATCTGTGATGTACACGTCCAACATTATTTTAGTTGAGATATTTCACAGTATTATAAGCAGGGTTGGGTAGGGTTACTCTAACTGGATTACTTTCAATTACTTTTGGATTACTCCAATACCAGATATGCTAATAAAAGACAAAAAAACAAAAACAAATATGAATAAAATGACTCAATTTTGTGCAGGCTTGGGGAGTAACGGAATACATGGAAAGGCAAAAATGATGTTGGCAAGCTGTTTGGATTTATTTTCATTTTGTTTTTGTCACATTTTATGTTAGTTTTGCCGGAGATCAAAAAGATCAAATCCAGGAGAGAAAGCTTACCACGTGTTGTGAGTCATCATTTTATTCACATTTAGTGTCATGTCCAGCATGGTCGCCGTGGCGACCGGCTGGCCCTGCCCCCTTGGCACCGGCTGTAGCAGATTTTCTAATTTGCGTGTGTGCTTCTTAAGGGCGGGTTTTGGGGATTGCCGGTGGCAGGTTCATTGCATTACTTTGCATTATTCTGTTCTGTTTGACTTGAGGAAACCTGTACTTGCCCGTTCTGAGTAAAAGCCTGTTTTCTGAGTATTCCTAGTCTGAGTTCCTGTTGGCCTGTAAGCCTGTTATTGTTTTTGTCCCTGAGTGTTGGACGACTTTTATTTCCTCAATAAAATTAACTAACTAAAATTAACGCGAATGAGTTCCGATCTGGTCCGGTCCCATGACATTTAGTTTATTTTGTCTTTAATTAGCATATTTGGTATTGGAGTAATCCAAAAGTAATTGAAAGTAATCCAGTTAAAGTAACCCTACCCAACCCTGATTATAAGTAAAGTACTTCATGTAATTGAGAGTAATAAAACCCTAATTTTGATTAGATACATCACTAAAAAGCCAAAATACTTGTCTTCTGCATTTAATGATTGAATTTTGACACTTTCGGGCTTTTTTATAGTGTGATTTTGTTTCACCTGCATTTGGAGATAAAAATTCATCAAAAGAGAAAACAAAAACATGACTTTATTTTATTTTATGCTATCCGATACTCATTACAATCGGGATTTTAAAAATGTGACGTGATTGTGGAAGTCGTTAAATATTACGGTAGAAAGAATTAAAGCCTGACCATCATTGTTAATGTTTGTAGTAAATGTTTAAATACAACATTTTTAAAAGGCATATAACAATTAGGTATGTCCCAGACAAATTCTGATCCATCTATCTATCTATCTATCTATCTATCTATCTATCTATCTATCTATCTATCTATCTATCTATCTATCTATCTATCTATCTATCTATCTATCTATCTATCTATCTATCTATCTATCTATCTATCTATCTATCTATCTATCTATCTATCTATCTATCTATCTATCTATCTATCTATCTATCTATCTATCTATCTATCTATCCATTATCTGCACCGCTTATCCTCAGTAGGGTCACGGGGGTGCTAGAGCCCATCCCAGCTACCTTCGAGCAGTGGGCAGGGGATACCCTGAACTGGTTGCCAGCCAGTCCCAGGGTAAACAGATAAAGACAACTCACTTGCTCATTCACACCCAGGGACAATTTGGACCGGCCAATTAACCTGACATGCACGTTTTTGGAATGTGGGAGAAAACCGGAGTTCCCAGAGTAAACCCACGCAAGCACGGGGAAAACATGCAAACTCATCGATTTATTCATTTATTTATTTTCAGATATTTGAAGTGGGTACACCCCAGATTCAATCTGGCTTATTACTGCGAAATTGTATTTCCAAACCAACAAAAAATGAATGAACTCATGTTGTCTGAGTGTCGAGAAATATAAGAATGTAATATGATGATTATGATTATATTATTCGTTTTTTCAATGTGATATCCAGACATTGCTGGAAATAAAACCAGGGGTGGAATTTAGAATGTATCTGTCATGATTGCCGATGTGAATCACCTGTGCCCGTTCATTTGGCGCCAACTGCTGCGGGCTCTGATTGGCTTCCTGTCCCTAGGTAAACCCAGTCCTGTCAATCCGCTGTTGTCAGTCCGTCTGCGAACCTCTGTGTATACAAGCCAAGCCTTTTTCAACCCTGACTCCCACCTGTCCCGTTTTTGCTCCCGTTTGTCTCTGGCTTACGACCCATTTTTGTTCCCAACTCCGTCTACTCTCCCGTCCTGGCTTACGGCTCGTTTCTGACCCGGACCACGCTTTTGCTCTCCCTGTCCCGGCTACCGACCTGATTTTCCGTCCCTGACACCGCCATCGCTCCCTACGAAAGATCCACTTCTGTATTCGGATCACAATCCGAGTGCGAGAACGACTTGCTTCCCGAGGCCAGCGAGCATCGGATCACGGGCGCTGCCCTTCCTTTTTCTTTCAATAAAATTGTGAGAAAACATTACGCGATTGGGTCTACCCTGTGTGCTGGACGTGACAGTATCGTTTACTCAAGAACGCTGATTTTTCAATGAAATCTGATAATGCTTTTGGAGCTGATATCGGACCGATATCAGATATCGATATTGAATCAGGAAACCCTTAATAACGATCGGTAAATTCATGGACATTTTGGGGACAACTCTGTGCTAATGCTAGGTATGATTATTGCTAAATCTTACCACCTAAGCACAAAAAAAATTAAGCAGGGGTCTCTAAAAGGCAGTCCTTAGGCCACTTACGGTCCACAAGACAATAGTTTGAGGCCCAAGCCTAAATATTAAGATTTAATGTGAGAATAGAAGATTGTCGGTAAATGTATTATAACATCTGCAGACACAAAAAAATGTAAACGCTTACACAGTGTTGTTTAACTTAGATTTCAATTGAAAATACAGGCTTTGATAGTGTATGTTATCGTAAATCTCTCTTCCTCCCAAGTCCTCATCAATAAAATGAAATTTCGGGTTTGTTTTGGGCTAAGTCCTGCAAATCAAGTTAATTAGTCGGGCTCGGGCTGGGTTGGTCTTAATTACCCGCGGCCCCGGTTGGGTCAGGCTGTGTATTTTTAGGCCCGATCATATCTCCGATCTGGTGGCCCCTGGGTGGATTCAGTTCGAGACTTCTGGTATAGATCTCGATAAAACAGTCATAAAGGTTTTAAAAAAAGTTCTGTACCCAATGAGGGCAGCACGGCGGCGCAGTGGTTAGCGTGTGTGCGGCACAGTTCTAAGTGGGTTCAAATCCAGCTACCGGACTTCCTGTGCGGAGTTTGAATGTTCTCCCCGTGCTTGCGTGGGTTTCCTCCGGGCACTCCGGTTTCCTCCCACATTCCAAAGACATGAATTTCAGGTGGATTGGTCGGTCCAAGTTGTCCCTAGGTGTGAATGAGCGAGCGAGTTGTCTGTCCCCGTGTGCCCTGCGATTGGCTGGCAACCAGTTCAGGGTGTCCCCTGCCCACTGCCCGTTGATTGCTGGGATGGGCTCCAGCACCCCCGCGACCCTACTGAGGATAAGCGGTGCAGCTAATGAGATGAGATAATGAGACGTACCCAATGGTTGCTGAAGTCATTCATAACCAATGCCGGGCCAAAAGTGCGGGCGGGGTTGATGCCGCAGCCGGTGTAGCTGATCTGGAGACGAAACACAAGATGTTCTCATTTTCAGTTTGGCTTCAGGCCGGGTCGCACCAACTCACCGCCGCTAAATGGCCGAGGCAGACGGAGAGGCCGATGGCTAAGGGTGCAGAACCGGTGACGTCTCGCCTCCTCTTATCTGTCACGGCGATGACACACAGCACCAACTGGAACGTGGCCAGGAGCTCGATGCCCACGCCCTGACTGGCGGTCACCTTGCTTAGCTAAAAAAACAAATGCCAATAGTCAGTTTGTGGGTTTCTCTCATATCTCACTAGGCCAGATTCAGATATTGGCGGCTGCACAAGCCAGAGGGGCCTTAACACGGTTGTCGTTTAATGAATAACAGCGAACGGCAGACAAAGCCGTGAATATGTAACTTATGACAAGTTGTACTTCTTTTGGAAATAGCATAGTAGACCAATCAAATACTGTGCATGGGCCAAATGTGGCCAAAGGGCGACAGGTTGAAAACCCTCATCGATGAATGTTAAAACTTTGTATACATAATTGTATTCTAAAAAAAATGTCTTTATGGGAGAGCTGTAAAAATTTCAAAGGTTATCAGTTTGATGAAAATGAAAAACATACTTTCCTTGTGAAAGAACTATAAAAAAACAAATCCCAAAAGGGTTAATTTAATGAAAATATTTTTTCTCTCCCGACAACAAAGTTAATACTTTCATTATTAATACTAATATTTCTTTAAAAATGACAATTATCCCATATTACTATTTGGTTCAAGTACAAAGGTGTCAAGTAAAATAACACAGAGATAAAACCAGAATTTTTAGAAATATATATATTTTTGGTTGTACTGTAAATGCTTTTTTAGTTAGAAGAATAGAGAAAATGTCCTTTCATTTAAGAGTTCAACTTTAAGTTTGAGTAAATCAAGTTAGTCAGTTAAGGTGAAGCAGCACAACGGTTTTAAAAGGTTTTTTAAACTCGTGAGTTTAAGCTTTAAACCCAGGTTAAAAGCTTAAACTCGAGAGTTCAAGCTTTAAACCCGGGTTAAAAGCTTTTGGATTAACACCATAATATAAATTTTAAAGCTTTTTCATATCTTGATTTCAAAAATGTTTGAGTTAAGATTGTTAAGTCAGTGAGTAATAGCAGCGTGTAAATTGTTGACATCGAGTTAAAGTTTAGAAACTGGGATTAAGCTTTAAACCTGAGTTAAAAGCTATTGAATTAACACCAGAATATAATTTTTAAAGCTTTTTCATATCTTGATTTCAAACATGTTTGAGTAAAGATTGTTAAGTCAGTGAGTTATAGCAGCGTTTAAGTTGTTGACATCGAGTTAAAGTTTAGAAGCTGGGATTAAGCTTTAAACCTGAGTAAAAAACTATTGAATTAACACCAGAATATAAATTTCAAAGCTTTTTCATATCTTGAATTAAAACATGTTTGAGTTAAGATTGTTAAGTGTGTGAGTTAAAGCAGCGTTTAAGTTGTTGTTGACATCGAGTTAAAGTTTTGAAGCTGAGTTTAGGCTTTAAACCCGGGTTAAAAACTTTTGGATTAATGCCAGAATTTAAGTTTTGAAGCTGTTTTGTATCTTGATTTAAAACATGTTTGAGTTAAGATTGTTAAGTCAGTGAGTTAAAGCAGCGTTTAAGTTGTTGTTGACATTGAGTTAGTTTTAATATGAGTTAAGGCTTAAAACCTGGGTTAAAAGCTTTTGGATTAACACCAGAATTTAAATTTAAAGCCGTTTCATCTATTGATTTCAAATATGTTTGAGTTAAGATTGTCAAGTCAGTGAGTTAAAGCAGCATTTAAGTTGTTGTTGACATCCAGTTAAAGTTTTGAAGCTGAGTTTAATCTTTAAACCCGGGTTAAAAGCTTTTGGATTAACACCAGAATTTAAATTTAAAGCTGTTTCATCTCTTGATTTCAAACATGTTTGAGTTAAAATTGTCAAGTCAGTGAGTCAAAGAAGCGTTTAAGTTGTTGTTGACATCCAGTTAAAGTTTTGAAGTTTAAGCTTCAAACCTGAGTTGAAATAGTTAAACCAGCACTAAATATTACACACAAGAGATTTTTAACTGAGTTACAGCTTTAATGGTATTTTAAATATATAAATTAAATAAAAATAGTAAAAACACACGTTTTAAAGAAATATAAAATAATATAAAGTAATTTAAACACTATTTCAATCAAGGTTGATTAAAATGGCTTAAGTTAGTCAGTTAAAGCCGTGTTGGATCTGTTTCAAAACTTTAAATAGTTTGAAAAAGTTTTTTTTTTTAAAGAATTTTAAATACGTTTCAAGTTTTGAATAAAAGCTTTAGAATATATTATTAACGGTTTAAAGTTTTAATGATTTGTTTGCTTCCTATTTAAATCAATATTGTTTTTAAAATGTTTGTTTTTTGTTTCTGCCAAAAGGAGGCGCTGAATAATGCACACAGTCCCTTTAAACCGAAGGGTCTCCAATGTGGTACCCATGAAATGGTTCTGAAAATACCTCACCAGTATTCTAGGGCATAATTCAAATTTTTTTTTAATTTTTTAAAGTCTGAGTTAAAACTGTAAAGACCTTTTCAACTCTTGAATCAAAGCTTTGGAGCATACTATTAAAGGTTTAAAGTTTTAATGAACTGCTTGCTTCTGGTTTTGAAACTATATTATGGGTCATTGTGATTTTTGGGTGGCCAATCTGATTTCTGGCATGATGTTTAGTCGTTGACTCACTCTATTTTACCTCTGATTGCAGTTAGGTAATAACATAGTAATAACACAGTAATAACATAAGGACAACACATTAATGCTATTTCAGAATTTCATCTTGAATGGGCATCCTTCCATGTTAATCAGGACCAAAAAGTAGCTGATTAAATGTCATTTTTTTCTCTTCCGACCGATACAAACCCTGGCTTTTCTGCGCCTTACCTGATTGAGCCCCAATGCCGAGGTGGACGCGGGCCTGGTCCCGTACAGGATGCCGCTGGCCAGGGTCGAACCCAGCAACTGAGCCACGATGTAAACGGCGGCTCGGAAAACGCTGATCTGGCAGCTGGCGAGCATGCCGAGCGTGACGGCCGGATTGAGGTGGGCACCGCTAACGTGGCCCAGACTTTGCGCCAACGTGGCGATTGCCAACCCGAAGGCCAGGGAAACTTTCACCTCCTGACCCGGGTCGCCGGGGTTCCCGATGGCCGCCGACACACTCAGGAAAATGAACAGGGTCATACCCAGGAACTCGGCCAGAACGGCCCTCCAGAAGGCTTTGCTCTTGAACTCCCTCATGGTGCCTGAAAACGATGCGTAGGGGGGCGAGAGTGTGTTTGTGACCGGATAAACCCGAGCGGCGTTTTAAGGCCTGATAATAGTCAAGGGGCGGGCTTTCAAAAAAAAGTGAAAGGGTCACACTGAATTAATGAGAAACTGCAAAGACCTCCTCCTCCTCCGGCCCCCTTGGCTAGCACCTCCCAGTAAACCCAACTGGGAGAGAATCAAAGTCTCCAAAATGACAACATAAAATAACTCAAATACTGGAATACATTTCGACAACAAAAATCAATCGGCACGGGTAGCTCAACAAAGGTAGTCACTTATTAACCGCCGGCGCTAGATGATTCTCACGTACGAGGTTAAAGCCTTGGGAAAGGAGACGTGGTCCGCACCTGGAGCCCCCCTTGCACATGTCAGGGTATTGATGTGCACGTGCACGTGCACACTTCAAGGGGAGGTCATTATGACTCGCACTTTGATACAAGTTCAACATCAGAATGGATCATAATCATCACTGAGAGTGTGTCTTTGTGATAAGTTTATGGTACGGTTCACAGTTCACGGATCCCTTAACCCAGGGGTTTCAAACTCATTTTCACTCGGGGGCCACGCGATAGAACAAACATTCTGTCGGGGGCCGGACTAGTAGATTAAAGAGAAACAAAAAGAGAGATAAAGAAATAAGAGAAAGAGAGGGGGAAAAGGAGAGAGGGCGGGACAAAGAAAGAAAAAGAGAAAGAGGGAGAGAGTGAGAAACAAAAGATAAAAAGTCGTGAGAGAGGGGAGAAAAAGGGAGAGGAAGAAAGAAATCCAAAGAGAAATAGAAAGACAGAAGGAGAGAAAAAAGAAAAGAAAGGGCGAAGGGTAGGAAGAGAGAAGGAGAAAAGAGAGAAAAGGAAAAAAGGAGACGTTAAAGACACAGAGAGAGAACGAGACAAAGAGCAACAAAGGAAGAGAATAAGAGACAGAGAGTGAAAGAGACAGAGTGGGAGAGAAGGGGTGGAAAAGAAAGAGAGAGAGATAAACAAAAGATAAAAAGTTGTAAGAGAGGGGGAAAAGAAAGGGAGAGGAAGAAAGAAATCCAAAGAGAAATACAAAGACAGAAGGAGAGAAGAGAGAAAAGAAAGTGCAAAGGGTATGAAGAGAGAAAGAGAAAAGAGAGAAAAGGAAAAAAGGAGACGTTAAAGACACAGAGAGAGAACGAGACAAAGAGCAACAAAGGAAGAGAAAAAGAGACACAGAGAGTGAAAGAGAGAGAGTGGGAGAAAATGGGTGGAAAAGAAAGAGAGAGAGTGAGAAACAAAAGATAAAAAGTCGTGAGAGAGGGGGAAAAGAAAGGGAGAGGAAGAAAGAAATCCAAAGAGAAATAGAAAGACAGAAGGAGAGAAAAGAGAAAAGAAAACGTGAAGGGTATGAAGAGAGAATGAGAAAAGAGAGAAAAGGAAAAAAGGAAGTTAGAGCAAAAGAGGTCGAAAGACACAGAGAGAGAAAGAGCCAGAGACAGAGTGGGAGAAAAGGGTTGAAAAAGAAAGAGAGAGAGAGAGGGAGAGAGAGAGAGAAATAAATACAAGTACAGTGCTTTTGTGAGAGGCACCTGGCTTTGGCAACGTCAAGTTGACATATTTCAACCTGCAGCTTGTTTTTCTCTTGCGGGCCGAATTGAATCCCACAGCGGGCCTGATCTGGCCCGTGGGCCGCCTGTTTGACACCTGTGCCTGGGCAAGTACAGCCTGGCGCCGCCCAACCCTCTCAAAGCCATTTTCTGGGGTAGAGGTTTTCTCCCCAACATGAAACAAAAAGAACTGGTCCACATGGTTGGCAATACAGTGGTCACTCAAAATAAGGAGAGAAGACATCAATGGGTGTCACAAGCCAGAAACAGAGACAGGACCCAATAGCGTTCGTTTTACTCACTTTTATTGAGGAAGAGAGCAGTGCTTGCTTCCACGATTCGATGATCGTCGGACACAGGTAGTTGATGGCGGGAAGTCGTGGGCGGCAGGAAAGCAGGTCCATAGCCGGCACGGGGGAGCAAGGGCGGTATCGAGTTCAGAAAAGAGGTCGGCAACAGGTATCAGGCAGGAAACAGGGCAAAACAGGTCGATGGCCGGGACGGAAGAGCAGGGCAGAAACGGGTCCAGAAACAGGTCAGCAACAGGTAACAGATTGTCCGAAGGTACAGAGCTTGCCTAGCAAAAGCGTAGGTTCGCAGGACGGTCTGACAGTTTCCTCTTGGAAGCCGGGGGTTTAAAAAGAGTCAGGGAACCAATCAGCGGCAATGGGACATCCGCAGGTGCCCCGAATAAGCAATCACGACAATGGGTTTTGAACTTGCAAATAGAACTCGAGAATTAAAATTAGAATTTTCTTTAATGTCATTAATATCAACGTTGTGCAACGAGATTAGACGTGGTACTCCAGGGTAAAACATGGAATATAGAGACCTTTAGGAGAAAAGAGTATGATTAGGCAAAAAAATAATAATAATGACGACATGATGCTCAGAAAATCTGGCCTTGGTTATAATCATAATAATATTGCAATAAAAGATAGTTTATTGTAACAACAGTGCAATAAAAATAAGTGCAATAACATAAGCAGCAATTTAAAAAAAAAAATGAATGATTCACAAGCGTTTCAAAAGCAGCAACAAAAAGAGAAATGAACTCATACTGTTGCAAAAAATGTTTTCAAAGTTGTGTACGCTTGTTTTGGGTTGTAATGGCGCCGGGGAAGAAGCTGTCTCTGAGCCTGTTTGTCCGAGTTGTGAGGTACCTGTAGCGCCTTCCAGTGGGCAACAGGTCAAAGAGGTGGTGGCAGGGATGGGAAGCAAGTTGCTCTCGCACTCGGATTGTGATCCGAGCACGGAAGTCGAGCCGGGACCGGGAGAGCAAAAACGTGGTCGGGATCGGAAACGAGTCGTAAGCCAGGACGGGGAGTAGACGTAGTCGGGATCAAAAATGGGTCATAAGCCGGAACGGGAGAGCAGACGTGAAGGGGATCAAAACAGGTCGTAGCCGGAGACAAACGGGAGCGAAACGGTACAGGCAGGAGTCTGGGTCACAAAAGGCTTGCCTTTTATAAACAGGGGTTTACAGACAGACTGACAACAGGGGAGTAACATGACTGGGTTGAAATAGGGACAGGGAGCCAATCAGAGCCCAAAGATCTTGGCACAGGTGAGTCACATCAGTAATCATGATATTTACAGGAAATACAAGCAACTAAATTCAAATTCATGGGTTCTATAGAGCAAATGACCAAAAAACGTGCCATTTTTTTTTGCTAGTGTACCGTGTCGTTTTAAAGAATGGTTTTGGATTGCTCCTTGGTGTCGAAAAGTACCCACAGAACATGTAGGTTTTATTTTTGGAGAGCGACAACCACCAACACCTGTTTATTGAACAACACAACACTTAAAAACTCAAACTCACACTTTGTTAACTCCCACTCGACACTGCATTATAATTAATTATAATAATTAATAATAATTTAATAATAATTAATAATTAATAATAATAATTTCCTTTGTATTGTCATTCTTTGTAACAATGTACACAGAACGAAATGTCGATACACCTGACCCGTTGTAGCGAGCCGATGCAGCCGCAGCCAACAGAGGGCGCCGCCATTATACCAATTAGGTATGTCTCGGCCGAGGCGCGAACCAGCGACCTCCCAGTCTCAAAGCGGGCACACTACCATCTAGGCTACTGAGCTGGTAATGACATAAGGCACATTTCATTCTGCGACTACATTGGCTACATTTTTAGCTACCGTCCTACCTTTGTATCTATTTAGCAAGGTCCCAATACAGTATTGTCAGGACCAGAACAGAGACAGGACCCACTTGCATAAGTTTCTCTCAGTTTTATTGGGAAGAAGGGAAAGGATTGCACCCACGATCCGGTGATCGCTGGTTGCGGGAAGCAGGTCGCTCTGAACGCGGAAGTAGATCTTCCGTGGCGAGCGATGGTGTGTCGGGAACGGAAAAACGGGTCAGAAGCCGGGACAGGAGAGCAAAAAACGTAGTCGATATCAGCAACAAGTCCAAAGCCAGCAGAGGAGAGTAGACGTGGTCAAGATCAAAAAACGGGTCAAACAGACGGGAGCCAAAACAGGAGTGAGTCGGGGTAGAAAGGCTTGCCTAAAGTAAACTGAGGTTTGCAGATGGACTGACAACAGGTGACAGAAAGGAGTGGGCTTAAATAGTGACAGGGAGCCAATCAGAGTCCGAGGCAGTTGGCGCCAAAGGAGCGGGCACAAGTGCCACGCATCAGTAATCATGACAAGTGTATTTTTTTTTTATTTTTTGCTTGCTATCTAGCTAACATTTAACCCTTTTAAGCTACTTCTCAAGCTAAATTTTGTCCTCCTTTCTAGTGAACTAGCGATCTAGCTTTTTTTAACGTTCTATCTGGCTTTCAGATTCAGATTCAGATTCAGATTCAGTATACTTTATTGTCATTCTTGTATACAGAACAAAATGTCGATACATCTGACCCGCACAGCCTCCTTGAATGTACAGATATAGATAAAATGTTGTAATCAGTTGGAGTATTGAAGTACTAATAATATACTAACGCAGTGGTTAGCGCTTGTGCGGCACAGTTCATGTCATGGGAACCTGTCGTGGGTTCAAATCCAGCTACCGGACTTCCTGTGCGGAGTTTGTATGTTCTCCCCGTGCTTGCGCGGGTTTCCTCCGGGCACTCCGGTTTCCTCCCACGTTCCAAAAACATGCATTTCAGGTGAATTGGCCGGTCCAAATTGTCCCTAGGTGTGAATGAGCGAATGAGTTGTCTGTCCCTGTGTGCCCTGCAATTGGCTGGCAACCAGTTCAGGGTGTCCCCTGCCCACTGCCCGGAGATGGCTGGGATGGGCTCCAGCCCTCCCCCCCGCGACCCTAATGAGGATAAGCGGTACGGCTAATGAGAGATGAGATGAGATAATTATAGTTATGTATAGTATTATACAGTAGTGCAAAGAGTGCAAGAGGAGCAGCTAACCAGATGTGCAAAATGGGCAGTCAGGTAAACAAGTCACTATACAATAACAATAACACTGGAGTACGATAGTTTTACCCTTTAACTCTAGCTATCTACCTTCTTTTAGTTCTTTTACCTTACTAGCTAACAGTCAAACTACCCTTTTAGCTATTTAGCAAGTCATCGACGTAGGTTGCCAATGTAAGAAATGTGTATCAAAGTGGGTGCCCTTTGTTCTAGTTTGTAACAAAAAGTAGCTCTCAGCTGGAAAAAGGTAGGAGACCCCTGGTGTAGTGCAACCAAAAACGAGTGCTACAACACAGGGAAGATTACAAACTACGTAGATTTAAAGAGATGAATGAAGACAAGTTTCGTCTACTTCTGAGTTGTTCTTGTGGAGTTTTTATTCTCCAGACTTCATACCTGTCAAGCTCCACGGCTCCATGCCCTTACAAACTGTCGTATTTTCCCTTACATGATACAAAATCATCTTACACCATATTTTTTATCAAACGTATTTATTTTTGTAGTTTAACATGTTATATTGTACATGTGTTTCATTATATCATATATATTGTTATTTCAGGGCAGCACGGCGGCGCAGTGGTTAGCGCGTGTGTGGCACAGTTGTAAGGTCTTGGGAACCTCCTGTCTGGGTTCTAATCCAGCTACCGGACTTCCTGTGCGGAGTTTGTATGTTCTCCCCGTGCTTGCGTGGGTTTCGTCCGGGTACTCCGGTCTCCTCCCACATTGCAAAGACATGCATTTCAGGTGGATTGTCCCTAGGTGTGAATGTCTGTCCCTGTGTGCCCTGCGATTGGCTGGCAACCAGTTGCCCTCCCGATGATTGCTGGGATGGGCTCCAGCACCCCTGCGACCCTACTGAGGATAAGCGGTGCAGCTAATGAGATTAGATGAGATTGATATTTCACATTTTGTTGTGAGATAATGAGTTGCTCGACACGAATGAGGTTTATTATGAAAAAGTTAAAAAATTAAGCAGCTTTGGACGTTCACTGTAGAAGGAAAAAACACACGCAAATATATTTAAGTAGAATAATACATTTTCTTACATACATTTTAATTCTTCAAATTATTAATTAATTTTCCGCATTAAATTATTGTTTGTAATATACTGATTAAAGGGATAACCAGAAACCTGTCTTTTTTCATTTTCTCCTTTTATACTTCCTTTTTTCTTAACTTATTTATACAGCATCATAATTCATAATATAATGCATCAAAGCAAGTGAGCCGTTTGAGAGCCGGCTCTCTTTGATGAGTTGAGCCCCAAAAGCCGGTTCTCTAAAAAGAGACGGACTTCCTTTCACTACACAACTACCACCGAATGATGCATGATGGGAATTCCCCAGGCGGCAGACGCATGCACACAGAAGCATCAAACCGGTCTCTTTGTTTGCAATGAAAAAAAAGATACCGAGATAGAGGCTACCGCGGCGAACTCGTTTGACTCGATTGATTTGCCGTTTCGTGACAGTCGGTGTATACCGGATGGTCCCCATCATTGACAAATTTGCGTTTTTCCGTACAGATTTTACCTCGTACACGTCTTAAAATGCATAATAAACGTACCTTGTATGGCAAAAACCTACAGGTTGACAGGTATGAGACTTTTTGGAAGCACATTTTATTCCTCCGATCAAAAAAGAATGTCCACCAGAGGGATGGAGTTTGTTGTTTTTCTCAATTTTTCTCCTGCCGTGTGCTGACGGGTGAGCGGACATAGCGAAGGGTTAAAGCCGGAGCAGCGGCCGTCCACTCTGAAAAGCAACGACCCGTAAAAGTGCCTGTGACAGGCGCGAGAGGAACCATTGTACTAATTGCTCCAGTATGTCCGCCCGCAAAAGAGCACATTAGCGACAAATAATGAACACCATGGCTTCCTTTTTCTCTCTTGGCAGAAAAATTAAATAATATAATAAATATTTTAATGATCAGACTTTTGAAAACTGAGAGACTGATGTTGGATAGCTTTGTCGATCTCCAGCAACATATTCGGGTGAAAGAACTATGTTAAACTAAAAAAAGGAGTTTCATGTCTACACAATGGTCCATCAATGTTTTTGTGGGGCGGACCCAAGAGCAGATCCACGAGATGAATGACGAGGGTGAGTATGGGGCAAAAGGGGGATTAACAAAAATTGAGGGCGGGGATACAAGTACCCAAAAAAACCACAGTCCGGAAAACACTCCTCAAGGTTTCTTCATTTTCCTCATGTTGAGGTTTTTGAGTTTTTCCTTGCCCTCATGTAGGTTTTAGATCAGGGGATGGTGTCATAATAGTCCATGGTTTGCAGTAATCTGTGGCCTGTGCAGCCCTTTAAGACTCCTTGTGATTAAGGACGACACAAATAACCATGACTTGACTTGACTTAAAATACATTAATTTATTTATTTTTCAATGATGAGAATATACGACAGACCCCGGTGATATGGCAACCCTTCCTTACTTACTTCTTCACGTTACATTGTGGAATAAGATGTTTCTACAGCCTCTCTGGGTTTTTGACTGATCAAGGGTAGCAGTAGCTCAGGAGGTAGAGCGATCGTCTTGGGATCAAGGGATCCCAGTTGGAATCCCGGCTTGTCCGTGTTACATGTCGTAGTGTCCTTGGGTAAGACACTGAACCCCTAATACCCCCAACAAGCAGGTTAGCGTCTTACATGGCTGCAATACAAGGCCGCTATTGGGAAATGTGAAGCACACTGTAAAGCGCTTTGGGAAGTCATTGACTTGAAAAGCGCTATATAAATGCAGATAATTTCATTTCATTTAATCTTTCATTCTCGATCCTGGTTCGGTTTCCGTTGCATCCGACTGCAAAGAATTAGCTAAAACAGGATTTTATTCAGATTTTTAATCAACAACTAGGTGTGCAGCGGCACAACGGGTGAGTGGTTAGCGTGTCTGCAAAACAGTTCTGAGGTTGAGTGTTCAAATCCAGCTAGCAGCCTTCCCATGTGGAGTTTGCATGTTCTCCCCGTGCCTGCGTGGATTTCCTTCGAGCACTCTGCTTTCCTCTCACATGGTAAATGGTAAATATTCTGCATTTATATAACGCTTTTCAAGTCAAGAAAGACCTCCCAAAGCGCTTTACAATATGCTTCACACTTACCCATTCACACACACACTCACACACCAATGCAATGTGCCTACCTGCTTATTGGGGGCATTAGGGATTCAGTGTCTTGCCCAAGGACACTTCAACATATAACACGGAGGAGGGACCTCTTAAGAAAGTGAGGGAGAAAGACCTAAAGAGAGGAAGAATGCGAGAGAGGGAAGAGAGAAGGAGTAAGTGAAAGAAAACAAGGGAGAGAGAAATAGAAAGAGAGAGACAGAGCGAAAGAATTGGTGAAAGATAATTAATAAAAGAAAGGATGAAAAAGAGGAAGAAAAAGAGAGTGTGAGACAGAGAGCATTTGAGAGAGGAAGAATGTGAGACCAAAAACAGATAGACGGAAATAAAGAAAGAGAGAGAAAGATCGAGAGAAATAAAGAAAGAGAAAGATATTAAAAGTGTCAGAACCAGAACAGATACAGGACCCAATCGCGCGACGTTCTCACACAAGCCCCCACATGCCAAAAAACATGCATGGCAGGTTAATTGCCTGGTTGATGTTGTCACTCGGTGTGAATGAGCCAGTGAGCCAGTTCAGGGTGTCCCCTGCCCACTGCCTGAAGATAGCTGGAATGGGCTCCAGCACCCCCGCAACCCTACTGTGGATAAGCGGTGCACATAATGGATGGATGGAACTAGGTGACCAAACTGGGCGTTATACGTAAATCTCATCTCATCTAATTAGCTGCACCGCTTATCCTCAGTAGGGTCGCGGGGGTGCTGGAGCCCATCCCAGCAATCATCGGGCAGTGGGCAGGGGGCACCCTGAACCGGTTGCCAGCCAATCGCAGGGCACATAGAGACAACTCACTAGCTCATTCACACCTAGGGACAATTTGGACCAGCCAATCCACCTGAAATGCATGTGGGAGGAAACCGGAGTGCCCGGAGGAAACCCACGCAAGCACGGGGAGAACATACAAACTCCGCACAGGAAGTCCGGTAGCTGGATTTGAACCCACACAGGAGGTTCCCAAGACCTTAGAACTGTGCCCGCACACGCGCTAACCACTGCGCCGCCGTGCTGCCCGTTATACGTAAATGATTACAGTAAATCGATACGTTTTTTTTTACCACTAGGGGGCATTCAATAATACACACTGTCCTTTTAATATTATGACAATAATGTGTTTTTTAAGAACTGTGCTTAAAGTTAAAGTTAGGAAGAAAAAAGAATCCCCCCCAAAAAATCAAATGTCTCTAGGCTGAATACCTCAGGACGAGTGCCAGGGGAGTGTGTGACGAGGACAAAGACCCCGATGCCCTCCGGCAGGATACGAGCTCACCTCTTTGGCCGGCGACTTGTCGAACCCGAGGACACAACAAAGGCAGGAACGACTGTCAGCGGACGCCACGTGAGGACAAGCGAGGAAGCAATAAAAGATGCCAGACAGGCCCAGGTGCTGCGACACTATAGTGTATGTCATCGCTTGTGAAAATCCTAACATGCATCAAACACATATGTCAAGTAAGCATAAGCAAATTGTGTAGACTACCCCTGGGATACGACGTTAATCCGTTCTGAGCTGAGAATCACAAAGCAAAATTTTCAGATGGCAAAACCTATGGTAAAGCATAGCTGATGCATTCTGAACCCCAGTAACCAAGACTAAAACATTAAAAGAACTAAATGTCAGGACCACAACGGAAACAGGACCCAATTGCGTGACGTTTACCACAAGTTTTATTGGTGTTCGCTGGACGTGGGAAGCAAGTCGCTCTCGGATTCGGACTGTGATCCGAACACGGAAGTGGATCTTCCGTAGCGAGCGATGGCGGTGTCAGGGACGGAAAAATTAGTCGGTAGCCGGGACTGGGAGAGCAAAGCGTGGTCGGGATCGGAAACGAGTCGTGAGCCAGGACGGGAGAGTAGACGTGGTCGGGATCAAAACAGGTCAAAGCGGGAGACAAACAGGAGCAAAACCAGTACAGGCGAGAGTCAGGGTCAGATAAGGCTTGCTTAGTATACACTGAGGTTCGTTGACGGAGCCAATCAAAACCCGCGGGCAAAAAGAGCGGGCACAGGTGAATCACATCGGTTATCATGACACCAAATAGTATATCGTATGTCCTACTTGTAATATACATAATACACATGATTGAAATAAATTAATTAACGTGTAAAGCAAAAAATGAAATTTTATCGACGTTTGGTGTGATGTGAATTGTGCGGGTCTAGTGAAGTAGCGGGTGGATGCAGAAGGGGGAGGAGACATGCAGATTAAAATTGAAACAGATTTTAAAACTTCCCGTTGCGAGGACTGGGGTTTGGAGATTGTTGGGAGATCTTTTCATGAGTACACATGGCTGGAGACAAAATTGATTAAATGCAAATCTTCTTTCACACGAATGATCAACACTGAATTGCATAATGTCCAGTATATAAAGAGCACATTTTTTACATACAGTTTTTTTACAAGTTTTTTCTGTGCATCGCTGAGTAATCCTTTTTATAGAAGCTCATTAAACAATCCGTGTTCACTGTTGAGACACCTTAGCATGAAAATCCACAAAGCAAACTGTAAATACGCCAAAACAGCAGAAGAGCACCCAGAGCAATTTGATTGGATGAGCGGGAAGAATGGGTGGAGCTATGCAAAGAGCGCAAGCACTCCCTCCTGTCTCTTGCCCTGCCCCGTCTGTGCTGAAAGTAAGTAGGTCAGGATCCTCGTTTGCAGAATTTGGTGACATTTTTACAAAATAACTGCTAGCACCTTTATTATGAAACCATTATTTATTTAAAGAAAAGTGGTCAAAATATGCCTCAATGATCTTAAGAATTTTCGGGAGGGAGACAAGTTTAAAGTGGTATATTTGTTGACATTTGGGACACAGGCTCTGTCATTCTTCTTATTTCATATATTTTATTAAATCATCAAATGTCACACAGTGAAATAAAACTTGCAGAAGAATAAGCTTTTGTCTCAAAATATATGGAAATAGTTTGCTTGTATGGCTCTTTGAGTCAAAAAGGTTCCTGACTCTTAGATGATTTCCTTGCTTTAATCACTTCCTCATTTTCAATAATAGGCCATGCGACTTAGCGAGGGGGTGATTCATGTTCCTTCTTCAATTTTTTTTGATAATCACAAGTTTTGTTTCCATGGTTATCATGTTTTTGCTTCCCCTTTAGATTCACTACGTCTTTATGAAGCAAATAAGATTCTGAACTGAATGAAGAGAAAGGCATTGTGGGAGGTATTTAAGCCAACAGCATTTTGGCATTTTCACAATGCAGTGATGCAAACCAATAGCAGACCAGCATTTTATATTGCTTCGATCAACAGCAAACTGGCATCTTAGATACAAACACTGTTAAGTTCGAATTTTCAAACTTAACAGTGTTACTTTATTTACTAACATTTAAACATTTTTCATTTGCTTGTTTATATTTTTCTTTGTTAGAAAAAGTATCATTCAATTTAACTTTGTATTGTATTTTGATATCATGAACAAGTTCTTAACGGAAATTTTGTCTGCGTAAAATAAAAGGGACACTGCGTAGTATTTGACCACTAGATGTCGCAGCATTGTGTACAAAGCACAAGGAAGAAAAAAAACGAAAAAAAAAATCTCATTTATTCTTTTATTGGCCAGCTTTTAGTGAGATTTTTTTGTGGTATCAGTAGCAGCAAGATGGCGATCATGTCAGCTCCCTCATTACTCTCACCTGTGCCCGCTCGTTTGGCGCCAGCTGCTGCTGGTTACCTGATTGCTCCCCCCCTCCTATTTAAGCTCAGTGCTTTCACTCGCCTGTTGTCAGTCCGTCAGCGAACCTATGTTTACACAAGGCAAGCATTTTTGGCTCTGATTCCTGTCGGTCCCGTTTTGTCACCCGTTTTCCACTCGTCTGTTCTGATTTCCCTGTTCGTCTCCGGCTACGACCCGTTTTTTGACCCCGACCACGTTCTGATCTCCCGTCCCGGCTAACGACCTGTTTTTCCCATGTAACCACGCTACTATATCCCGCTCCGGAAGATCCACTTCCGCATTCAGAACACGCTCCGATCCCGTGAGAGGCTTGTTTCCCGCGTCCAGCGAGCACCGGATCGCTGGCACTGATTTTCCTTTATTTCTCAATAAACTTGTGAGTACCGTTATGCATCTGGGTCCTCCTTCTATTCTGCTCCTGACAGTTATGTAAAATAAATACACATTAACTGACTGCTATTTAAAAAAATGCACATTTTTGCTTATTATTTGAATCAATATCCTTTTTTAAAAAATGGTTTTTCAACCACTAGGAGGCACTAAATTATGTAAAATTTCCCTTTAACTAATGTATTCATTCTTCTCAAATGTCTTTTTGACATTTTAACCTTCATTGGGACGGCAGTAAATCAGGCGGTAAAGCGCTCGTCCTGGGATCAAGAGGTCACAGGTTCGATTCCCAGCTCCTCTGTGTTCTACATCGAAGTGTCCTCAGCAATGTTCCCTCTAAGCTGCGCGCATGCGCAATCGCGCACTGCCTGCACATTCTCAGCGCACAAGAAAATCCAGCCAGCTCACAAAAATCAGGGCTCGAAACGGCTATTTAAGAAGCGAATTAAGTCAAAGTTCCAGTGCATGAAGGTAAAAATACACGGGTGTCCTAAATGCAATATTCTGAAGTCAATGTCGAACGAAGTTGAAAGTAAAGTCAGTAGAGTTTTTCGAGAACGGCTTCTTCGGCTCGGCTCACTAAAGAGAACCGGCTCTTTCGGGTCCCAAACGGCTCTTCAGGTTGTTTTTGCTTCTTTAATCCCTACACGACCAAATATTATGTAAAATTGTGCATAAAATTACTTAAAGGAAGGGGAGGAAATAGATAAAATAAGGAAAAAAATACCAAAATGAAAAATTTGTGAAAAGCTGAGAAAAACGAAACAAAAGGAAGAGAAAAAAGAAGGAAAATTTCAGAAAAAAGCCAGAAAAAAAGAAAAGAAAGAAACAAAGGAAAAGTAAATAGAGAACAGAAAGAAAAAAGTAAAGAAAAAAAACAGCTAGGAAAAAATAAGCACAATGAGATTTTTTTAAAGAAATTAAAACAATATAGAAAAAAGACAGTGAAAAAGAAGAAAAAGTTTGTGTTGCAATAACTGCAATCAAATAATTTCCAATTATACCAAGTCAATCTTGTGGCCAACATTGTACTTCCACTAAAAAAATGTGATTAAATACATTTCTGTATCTTGCAACCGACTAAATAAGCCCCCCAAAATGTTAGTCAAGTCAAGTCAAGAGTCTCAAAGGGCTGCACAGGTTATTGCACAGACTATTATTTCAGACTATTACTACACCATCCCCTGATCTGAAACCAACATGGTCAAAAGATACCAGGAAAAAAACAAATGAAAATCTTGTGAAAGATTTGTTGTAAAAACAAATGACGTTTGTAGGCCGTAAAACCTTTGCAATAGTACATGAGTCAATTCATTCAAAAGAGAAAAATCATTTTGCGTTGCCGGAAACTCAGCAAAAATGTAACTTGATGTCAAGTTTTGGACATGTTTGATCATTATTTATCTTGCCACACTTGGGATTACGGCTGCTCACTGTTGTTTCAAGCGTTGCTCACCGACTTTGTGTAAACGCTCAGACCCGTGGAAAATTAGAGGGAACATTGGTCCTTAGGCAATGCCCCTGATAGGCAGACAGTTGCCTTGCTATCGGCATGTGAGTGTGTGAATGGGTGAGTGTGAAGCACATTGTAAAGCGCTTTGTGAGGTCTTCACTGACTTGAAAAGCACTATATAAATGCATTCATTTACATTGACTCTTTAAACTAATTTTGGACAAACACATCCTGAATCAGTGACTCGTTTTCCAGTTCACAGACCGTCTCACCATCTCCCCCCGATCGCTTCTCCCTAAAACATCTTTATTCTGAATGCTCAAACACTCCCTTCTTCCCCCCCTGCCTTAACGGAACCCCCCCATCGGTTACGCTTCCAAGACGTATAAACTCACCCCCCAAGGTTTGCAGTAAACATTGTGAAAAGATTAGAAACGTCAAGTAAAACATGATCGAATTGAGCAAAAAGACCTCCCTGATCGTCCAACATTTTCTTGTAAAAGCCAAACTTCATCTCGGAGGCGAGGATTTACGTTTTCCATTTAACTCCATCGTAAGTGAAAGCTTCATTTATAAGCGTGATTTATACAGCCTGAAAATTGGCCCATTCAATAGCAATAAATCGGCTTCTTATCTTGAGCTCTTCGGAAGTGCAGAGTTGTTTGACATCAACAGTGTTTTGAAACTATTAAAAAAAGTCTTGAAGGTAACTTTGAGAACATAAAATAAGACATTTTCCAAAATACAGTGCTGCCTCCTTTTCCAAACTTGATCCTTTCCAGGTTAGAGATCTGACTTGGTTGAGGTCTGAATTATTATTCCCATTGGAATTACAGTAATTCCTTGATGTATCGCGGTTTGGCTACTTCGCCAATTTTTATTGTGAATTGTGTTCTGCAGTCCGATTGGCTAAACAGATGTAACCGTGGTGTACCTGTCCCACCAAAGATCCACATTCACGCTGGACTGGATGATGAGGTTTTTATTACAGTTTCTGCAGATGAAATGAGTCACAACATTAGCTTCTCTGCTGGCTTTGATCTCTTTGATCTCGTTAACAGCTCTCTCTGTAGACTGCCCAAAGCATATCAAAGAGCTTTCTTTTCAATCTACATAAAATACATTTCAGAATATCACAATACATTTTTACATCCATTTTAACAAGATACTTTTAACAAGAGATGTTTTTTTAACGTTTACAATAATGAGTATAAAAACGGATACAATTTACCTGCAGATGAAATGAGTCACAACATTAGCTTCTCTGCTGGCTTTGATCTTTTTGATCTCTATAAGGGGAATTCACATTTTAGCACAACAGAAACAAAACAAAAATAAATCTAAACAGCTTGACAACATCAATCACATTACTGTGCATGTTGAGAGATTGGTCAGCTGTGGTTATAATGTTTAAAATTAACTTCATTTGTGGAGCACCAAAAGATGTGTCTTAACGTTGGCAGCTCTTTCTGTAGACCGCCAACAAACCCCGCCTCCCGGTCACATGTCAGAAGCCAAAACCAAACCCTACCCCATACCAGCAGGTGGCACTGTTGGACTCACCATTGCAGGACACTTACCAAAAACTATACACATATTTCAGCAGGAATTTCAATAAAACAAAAGTTATTATTACACCCGTTACACAGAGAAGGATGCTTTCTATTGCCAACAAAGTTGGACTTCTCCACCTGCTAAACTTGCTGTCGAGGCACATGTCTCTGGCACCACATAGTGGCTCCCTAGCACTTCTTCAAAAATATATTGTTTCTGAAAACCAGAACCGCGATGTCAATGAAGTTTTCTAAAACATTAGGGCGGCAAAGTATCATGTATAGTGGATCATCCTTGATTCATAAAGTTGTGCAATAAAACAGAGAGATCATTTTTTAAATTATAATTTACAGTATGGAAGTTATTTATATAAAAAAGAGAACCATTTCTAAAGTAAAGTACTTTCATTTGTTAGACAAATACTTGAGCCTGTAAATTGGGTTTGTTATTAAGTGATAAATAAAATACATGTTTCTACTAGGCGGGTCGTTTTGTTTTTGTTTTGGAATGCAACCCCCGTGAAAAATTAGTGATTAGGGATTACTGTATCGGTAAACTCATGGACTCTCATATGAAAAGTCAAATTTTTGCCGTAAAACTAAAAATGTTGTCTTTAACATGTACCATAATTTCCGACTATAACCCGCTCCTGACTATAATCAACAACCGATACTTTTTATAAGAAAAAAATGCACCTGAATATAAGCCGCACGTGTCCCGATTCTAATGGACAGAGGGCCACAAAAAAAATGGCTACAAGCTGCAGTGGTTTGTGAAACTTTTTGGCCCCCTTGAATTTTGTGACTTTTTGCCACATTTCAGACTTCAAACATCAAGATATAAAACTATAATTTCTTGTGAAGCATCAACAATAAGTGGGACACAATCATGAAGTGGAACATACTTTATTGGATATTTTAAACTTTTTTTAACAAATAAGAAACAAAAAAGTGGGTGTGCTAAATTATTATAAGCCACTGTATGTTTCATGTCCACTGTATCAAAAGCAGCAATGAGATCCAGCAGCAGTAACAATGACGAGGAACAGGAATCCATTGCTAAAGAGGAGATCATCGGTTACTTTCGCCAGGGCTGTCTCAGTAAAGTATTTTGCCCTAAATGCTGACTGGACAGTTTCAAAGAGACTATTTTCCGACATTAAGTCATTTAGCTGCTGTGCAACGACCGTTTCAAGTAATCTTGCAAAAAATAGCAGATTTGACACTGGCCTATAATTATCTGCGGCGAGGGGGCTTGCGTGTTCCAGTGACCCTGGAGAGCGATATCGTCGGGAGCTTGCTCCTGGTAGGGTCACCCATGACAGGCCGGTCTCCGGGGTAGGTTCTAGACAAACAAAGACCCCAGCGTGTCGGTACGCTGTGAGGTGGCAGCCCCGCCAACCGACTACCCTGCGGAGGGCTAACAACTCACCCAGGAGAAACCCCCTTTGTTATGAAACTGACCAGAGAAAGACCAACACGGTAACGGACCCCAGCCTGCCTTGGCAGGGCTCTGTGAAGTACGATGGCAAGGCAATGGTGAAACAACAGCTGGCAACCATTGCTACATCTGGAGTGGCCCCGAGAGTCGGACCGGCCTTTACGGTGTGGCTCTTGCCATTCCAAAAGCCCTCCGGAGGTCCCTCATCAGCTGGACACCCATAAGCAACAGACTACTGTCTGCTCGCTTCCTTCACCATCACGGCTATAATTATCTAGGCTTTCCGGGTCAAGGTTAGGTCACTTAAGCGTGGGTTTAATGACAGCAGACCTGAAGGCTCCCGGGACAATACCTGAGGATAGCGATATATTAATAAGATTTAAAACTGAAGCTCCTAAGATCCCAAACAGATCTTTCACCAGTAAAGCTGGAAACGGATGAAACTGGCAAGTAGTTGGTTTGGCCCTACTGACCAACTGTGTAAGACTATCAAAGGACAAATCATTGAAATTGGACGTTTCTGAACAGCTGCCGACACGGTCCTGACCTACATATAGTGGAAGCTAAAGCTCTCGTTGGTGATAGGAATGAGTGGAGAGGTGTTGTGAAAGGATAGTGGGATTGTGGATGTGTTCTAAAGGATGGGCTGGGCACCCGTATGATGCGGCAGGGGTAAACCAGTGGAAGCTGTCGGGCCCTGCTGTTGAACAGAAGAGTGTGTTGTGTCACCCTGACCCGAGTGACATGGCCGCTTTCTCGTGTCCCGTTTCATCTGGAGGGACGAAACCATGACTGACTTAGGTGCCGAGGTGCTTTACTTGTTTGGGTGTTTGGGCATTTTTGTTGGCCATGGTCAAATTTTATGTGTTTTTTGTTACTTTTTTTCCTTTTTATTTTCTTTGTTATTGTTTATGTCTTTGTTTTGCTGTCGGTCACCCCTCTCGAGGGATTTGACCAGGGTACAGAATATATCAAAAGAAATCCTAGGAAGATACTGTAATATCACCGATTTTCTGGTGTTATTTCTGGTGTTATTTTTCCATATTCATTTCCCAATATGTTTTCCCTTTTTTTTTTTTTTTTTTTTTTTTCTTTTTTACAAAAATTTGGTTGTGAAAGTGCATACCGTTGAAAATAAATTCTTACCCCATCGGCAGAAAATATTCCTCATTTAACGTTTCATTTTTGTTATTTTAAAATACTTTATCTTGTCTTCCTAGTGAAATGAAAAAAAAGTTTGATTTGTTGATTACATAAGTAAACATGTCTAATTTAGCAATTCATTAAAATTCACAGCTTGTTTTATAAGTATTTATTTTATTGTTTCTGTGGAAAATATTTCTTGAAATTAACAAAATTATCCTCCATCTGTATCTATCTATCTATCTATCTATCTATCTATCTGTCTGTCTGTCTGTCTGTCTGTCTGTCTGTCTGTCTGTCTGTCTGTCTGTCTGTCTGTCTGTCTGTCTGTCTGTCTGTCTGTCTGTCTGTCTGTCTGTCTGTCTGTCTATCTATCTATCTATCTATCTATCTATCTATCTATCTATCTATCTATCTATCTATCTATCTATCTATCTATCTATCTATCTATCTATCTATCCATCTATCTATCTATCTTGGTCATATCCCTCAAGAGGGGTGACCGACAGCAAAACAAACACATACAATAACAAAGAAAATAAAAAAGGGAAAAAGTAGCAAAAAACACACACAAACATTTTTGGATCATGGCCAACCCAAATGCCCAAACAAGTTAGGCACCTCGGCATCTAAGTTGGTCATGCTTTCGTCCCTCCAGATGAAACGGGACACAAGAAAGCGGCCATGTCACTCGGGTCAGGGTGACACAACACACTCTTTTGTTCAACATCAGGGCCCGACAGCTTTCACTGGTTTACCCCTGCCGTATCATACAGTTGCCCTGCCCATCCCTTCGTCCAAACATCCCACTATCTTTTTACAACACCTCTCCACTCATTACTATCACCAATAATAAAACAGCAAGGCTCCATCTGTCGAATATATATATTTATCTTATTTTACTGAATTTTGCATCCAAAAGGTTTCCATGCAAAGACATAAATTCTTAGCTCACTGCATATAAAAAAATCGGTCTTTTTTTTTCTTATTTTAAAATGTGCTATCCTGTTTTCAAATAAAATAAGAAAAATATTCTTCAATAGCTACTAAAATGATTTAAACAAATGGAGGATACATTTGTTGATTTTAAGAAATATTTTCTACAGAAACGATCAAAGAAATCCTTAAAGACAAGCAGTAAATTATAATCAATTGCTAAATTAGACATCTTTACTGATTTAATCAAATTAATCAAACTTTTTTTTTC
This sequence comes from Urocampus carinirostris, assembly GCF_059441175.1. Lineage (NCBI taxonomy): Eukaryota > Metazoa > Chordata > Actinopteri > Syngnathiformes > Syngnathidae > Urocampus > Urocampus carinirostris. The sequence goes on along the minus strand of NC_142349.1, from coordinate 63,247,125 downwards.
ATTTCACTAGTAAGACAAGATAAAGTATTTTAAAATAACAAAAATTCAACAGTTTTCTGCCGATTGGGTAAGGATTTATTTTTAACAGTATTCACTTTCACAATAAAATCATTGTTAAAAAAAGAAAGGAAAAAAAAATGTAAAAAATATTGGGAAATGAATATGGAATTTACAAAAATAAATAAGATTAGAAAATCTATGAAATGACTGTATCTCTACCAGATTTGTTTTTGATATATTCGTCAAAAACCCAAAAAGTAGAATTAAAAAACAACAACGCCGCCAATCCGTCTTAACTTTAACTTGACTTAACTTTGAGAATGTTCTTATCAGACAATACCCGTTTTTTTTCTTCCTTTCATAAATTCTTTTATCGAATACTTTTCATTCCAACGTGGTTAACGTTATCCCGATTCCTCAGGGGGGAGGGAGGGCGGTCGAGCGGTCATAAAAAGCTAATCGAGCCTGGTTATCTTGAAACAATTGGGCTCCTTTTATTATCTCCCTACGGGGACGTGGCGATACCACGCAGGGCACTGAGATTTTATGATGTGTGAAAACGCCATAAAAGCTCCGGCGGCACTCACGCAATATTCCGCGATATCCGCAGCGGAAAACGTTCCCGACGGTCGAAGGGGTCTGACGCAAACGTTCGTAAAGGGGAGGCTCTTGTCGTGACCCGAATATCCGTTGCCTTGGCGTCTGAGACCCCTGACCAAGCTTTTTGCGCCAGTTTTTTTGGTGTGTGCGTCTCTAAGTGTTAACGTTTGTCAATGTGGCGGATGCTAGCTAGCAAACCGGCTTTACAGAGCTCATAAATGGGCTAAGAGGCGCAAGTAACAATAGCAGGGCCTTCCAATAAAAAGCTTTCGGCGAGTTTGTAAGCCTTCTGGTCTTTAAACAGAGGCTGCAGATGTTAGCATGGAAACGTCTCCAATTCGGAGGCCTCTGGAGACGACGTTGGTTAATGTGTAAAACTGAAGTCCTGTTGTAAAAGTCTTAGTTAAGTTGTAGCCTGTGGCCTAGAGTTTCTGATAATGAAAGTGTATTTTATCAGATGGCGCAAAATGCAACACAACAAACCACATGATAGGTCTCTTATTCGACAGACCTTGAGTTTGTTTGCATGATCAATCAACTCTGTTGTGAAACTTAGTCAAGAAGATCGGAATAAGTTGTATAAATTTGGCCCCGAGTACAGAATGTACTTATGAACAATGTTCCCTCTAAATTTCCACGGGTCTGAGCGTTCACACAAAGTCGGTGAGCAACGCTTGAAACAACAGTGAGCCACCATAATCCCAAGTGTGGCGAGATAATTCATTTTCAAACATGTCCAAAACTTGACTTCAAGTTACATTTTGCTGAGTTTCCGCCAATGCAAAGTTATTTTTGTCATGTACTATTGCAAAGGTTGTACAGCCTACAAACGTCGTTTGTTCTTACAATTCTTTCACAAGATATCCATTTCTTTTTATTTCCTGATATATTTTGTCCCATAATATTAACATTTTTGGGGGCTTATTTAGTCGGTTGTAAGATACAGAACTGTACTTAATCACATTTTTTAGAGGAAGTACAATGTTGGCAACAAGATTCACTTGATATAATTGGAAATTATTTGAATGCAACACAAACTTTTTATTCTTTTTTTCTGTGTTTTTTTTCAACTTTTTTTTTAAATTCCTTTAAAAAAATCTTATTGTGTTTATTTTTTCTGAGCTGTTACTTTTTTCTTTTTGTTCTCTATTTACTTTTTTCCTACATTTCTTTCTTTTCTTTTTTTCTGGCTTTTTTCAAAATGTTTCCTTCTTTTTTTCTCTTGCTTTTGTTTCTTTTTTTCTCAGCTTTTCACTACTTTTTCATTTTGGTATTTTTTTCTTTTTTGTTCTATTCCCCCCTTCCTTTAAGCCTTTTTGTGCATAATTTTACATAATATTTGGTCATGTTGGGATTAAAGAAGCATAAACAACCTGAAGAGCCGTTTAGGACCCGAAAGAGCCGGTTCCTTTTAGTAAGCCGAGCCGAAGAAGCCGGTTCTCGACAAACTCTACTAACTTTACTCAACTTCGTTCGACTTCAAAATACCGCATTTGGGACACAACGTCAGGGGAACCCGTGTATTTTTACCTTCATGCGCTGTAACTTTGACTTAAGTCGCTTCTTAATACGTAATTTGGAGCCCTCATTTTTGTGCGCTGGCTAGATTTTCTTGTGCACTGAGAATGTGCGAGCAGTGCGCAATTGCGCACGTGCGCAGCTTAGACGGAACACTGCTTATGAATCAAAATACAACTTGGATGGCTTCAAAAAACAGCTCACGTCTTGTGGCAATTACTATAAAGAGTTCAGATAAATTGAAAGACTGAGCACAGCTGAAGTTTGGTTCTTTATATGGTTGTTACATTAGATTGCTTGCCTCCATAGCTTTACTTGTTTATGATCTTCTTTGCGATAACAATCTTAACCTGAATGGTCTTTGGTTTAGACTGAATGAGTTTTTACCGCAATATGAGGCTTCCCCACCTAACTATGAGGGCTTTCATGTTGCACGCTCTTTAAAGAAAGGCCGAGTTGCACTAATTCCTGATGAACACTGAAATTTACTCGCTGTGTCTCAAAATATCGAAATGATTGAGGCTCTTGTCATGCAGCTGATTTTTGTATTAATTGTTTATCGCCCTTCAGGTCAATACTCTGTTTTTCATTCGAAACATGCTAGTCTACCAGTGATTCCAAGAGCCAAGAAGAAATCCACTGGTTTGAGAGCGTTCTGATTTCATGCTCCTGTGCTATGGAATGCTTTGTCCTCTGAGATTCGATTGGCAACCTCAGTGAAAGTGTTTAAATCTTGACTTGAAATACACTTACTGTATATCCTATACCTTATGAGTTGACCTCATTCTCTTGTGTTCTTGTTCTGGAGGGAAAAGAATGAGCCTGATTATTGCACGGAGCATACATTACAAGCCATTTTACAGGCACTTGGACCTGATGTATGGCATCATCTAAAATCTACTGCATTAGTCAAGATTTTTGAACAGGAAGCTGTCAACTGGACATTGTATTATTACCTATATATCATGTTGATGATGTGTGTGTAACGTCTGTTGATGCCCTTGCAACATCTGTTGCAGCCTGGTCATCCTGGAAGGGGGATTACCTGAGGTGCGGTCCCTTGTCAAGGTTTCTTCAATTTCACCACTGTGAGTCAATCAGGTCAGGCATGATACTTCAACAAACATGTTTTTTTACACAACCAGTATAGATGTTACTTTTGAATCAAAACCAAACTTGGATGGATTAAAAACACAGCTAACATTTAGCCTGACGTCTTCAGTTTTTGGGGGTAAGATGGATCACAGGTTGCATCACAGTGCAAAGAACTGTCTACCGCACCCATTTCCAGTCCCCAAAGCGAGGAGAAGATCCCTGTCCTGGTAGTGAGGAGTAGCTCCCTCAGTAGTTTCAGGTCCCAGCGAAGGAAAATGAGCCCCGGACTCACCTGTTCCCTTTCCTAGGGGTAAAGGACTGTATGTTGCACACCTTCCCTGTCCAGGCTGTGAGAAGGTCCCTGTCCCGGCAACGAGGAGATGGTCCCTTGGCCGGTTCTATCCCCTGTTCCGACAGGGACGGACAAGGTCCCTCAGTAGCACGTTTTTCTTGTTCCTGCAGCAAAGGACTGTCTGCTGCACCCCTTGCCTGTCCCGACAGCAAGCAGAAGGTCCTTGTCCTGACGGTGAGAAGGTACCCCAGCAGCTTCTGGTCCCTGTTCCAGTTGAAAAAGACTGCTTGTTACAGCCACGGGAATTTTTTGTTTTTGTTTCTTTGAGGATAATATCTGAATCTGGCACACAGCCTTCTTTAATAGGACGACAATCAGTGGGCATGGAACTGGGCACACCTTTGTCAGACCTCCGGCTACCTGCCTCTCATCCCTGAAACTTATATTTACTGGATCGGGACATTGTCTGTCATGTTTACTTACCTTTCCATTTCCACTTCTATGTAAGGTTCGATCTATTTTTGCTTTGTGGTTTAGATAGTTTGTAAGTGATGTCTTGGTACCTTGTGTAATGGGTGTAATAATAACTTTTGTTTTATTGAAATTCCTGCTGAAATATGTGTATAGTTTTTGGTAAGTGTCCTGCAAGGATGAGTCCAACAGTGCCACCTGCTGGTATGGGGTGGGGTTTGGTTTTGGCTTCTGACATGTGACCGGGAGGTGGGGTTTGTTGGCAGTTTTCAGAGGGAACTGCTACTGGTAAGACACATCTTTTGGTGCTCCACAAAAGAAGTTAATTTTAAACATTATAACCACAGCTGACAAATCTCTCAACATGCACAGTAATGTGATTGATGTTGTCAAGCTGTTTAGATTTATTTTCGTTTTTTTCTGTTTTACTAAAATATTAATTCCCCTTGTAGAGATCAAAGAGATCAAAGCCAGCAGAAAAGCTAATGTTGTGACTCATTCATTTGCAGGTAAATTGTACCCGTTTTTATACTCATTATTGTTCTTATTTCTATTTTCTCATATGTATTAAAAAGGATGATGTTGGTTAAAATTCAGACTAAAGAAAGATATGTTGAATTCATTGTAAACGTTAAAAATCCACTATACGATCTCTTGTTAAAAGTATCTTCTTGAAATGGATGTAAAAATGTATTGTGATATTCTAAAATATATTTTATGTAAGTTGAAAAGAAAGCTCTTTGATATGCTTTTGGGCAGTTTTCAGAGGAACTGCTACTGAGATCAAAGAGATCAAAGCCAGCAGAAAAGCCAATGTTGTGACTCATTCATCTGCAGTAACTGTAATAAAAACCTCATCATCCAGTCCAGCGTGAATGTGGATCTTTGGTGGGACAAGTACACCGCGGATTTATTTTTGATTTGTGGTTTAGATAGTTTGTAAGTGATGTCTTGGTACCTTGTTCATTAATTTCATAAATACCATCTTTTATCAGCACCCCTTGTCTTGATTCCTGCATTCCAGTATTTGGGTCCACCCGTCAAATTGTCAAAAATATGACCTAAAAAATTGCTGAAATATTTTTGTATCGTATTTTCATCAAAAGTATGTTTATGATGTTTTGTTAAGCCTACGTCTGATCGTTTCTCCTTCTACTTTCTGCCAACATACGCAAATTCAAACACTTGCCAGCAGCCTAATATCCGCATACACTTTGGTCAATCAACATTTTCACTGGCTGCATAAAAACTTTTTGCCATCGCTGGTGACTGATCCCGTCCAACCGTTTGATCCGAGTCTTGTTGAAAGTTTCGATTTACGGCAGCCTTGAAATTGCCGGCTACTTTTGCGTCACTCGGGGGCTCGTTTGGCTAAAATCCAAACAACGGTGTTTTGTGTCGGCCGGTTTCAGCGTAGGAAGTGTCGGGAATTCTCTGAAGACGCGTTAACAAATGGCCGTCGCCTTATCGGGGAAGAAGCTTGTTTAGCTTGGCAACATCCTCGTATTCTGCGACGTGACATGAGGGAGGGAGGTCGTATTTCTTCAACCCTCCGCTGAATTTTCAATGGGTTTGGGTGGCCTTGGGAAAGTGAATGGGCAGATTAGAGAAGTGGTCTTAGCTATTATGAAGAAATTGTGTTGCTTTCAAAATTGCAGCCCTTTGAGTTTGCACCACGTTTTTCTGGTGAGGCACAGTCAGATTTTCAAATAATTGAATCTAAATCTTATTCATTACTTGATAGGCAGAGCAAGAAAGCAATATATGAATTGCAAAATAAACAAGAACTGTTTCTTTCTCTATAAATTAAGTCTATGTGCTGATCAACAGTTAGGTAATAAAAAAAAGTCCATGCATGTGGTGTGCGCGAAATCAAGTCAAGTAATTTTTATTTGTATAGCCCTTAATCACTAAGAGTCTCAAAGGGCTTCATGTTGCACACTCTTTAAAGAAAGCCCGTGTTGCACTAATTCCTGATGAACACTGAAATTTACTCGCTGTGTCTCAAAATATCGAAATGTTTGAGGCTCTTGTCATGCGGTCCTCTATGTCACAGCCGATTTTTGTATTAATTGTTTATCGCCCTTCAGGTCAATACTCTGTCTGAGCAGGAAATCACACAGACCATTTTTTTCAGATTAAGATTAAGATTAGATTTGAAAATTTCCACTGAGGTTGCAGAACGGATCTCAGGGGGAAGAGCATTCCACAGCACCGGTGCCCGGATGGAGAACGCTCTCGAACCAGCGGAACACTTCTTGGCTCTTGGGATCACCAGAAGACCGGCGCTCTCAGAACGAAGGCTTCGGACCGGAACATAGGGGAAATTCAGATCTGAAAGATATGAAGGAGCAAGTCCATGTATGATTTTGTATAATACTAAGAGAACCTTGAAATCACATCTTAGGCTAACAGGGAGCCAATGCAGGTTAGCCAAAATCGGCGTGATGTGATCGGACTTTTTTGTCCTGGTTAATAGCCCCGCTGCAGCATTTTGTACCAGCTGAATACTCTTGATTCTAGACTTCGGGAGACCGGAGAGTAGTGCATTACAGTAATCGAGACGGGAGGTAACAAACGCGTGAATTATAGTCTCTGCATCCGACTGAGACAGTATAGGACGAATCTTAGCAATGTTGCGAAGATGGAAGAAAGCGGTTCTAGTAATTTTCTTCACATGTGTTTGAAAGGACAGATTGTGGTCAAATATGACACCTAAATTTTTTACTGAGTCAGCAGTATCTCTAATAACTTTCATGGGTGACAAAAAAGGGTATTATTTGGAAAAGAACACATAAAAACAACTACATTGTTGTTCACTCATTGATGAACGCTCATCAGAGAAAAACAGCAGCAAGGAAAGTGCTCCAAAGTAAACAGCTGAAAAGAATGATGATATGTTTGTGTTGGCCCCATCAAAACCGCCGCCCTTGAGCTGCTGTGCTGTCGCCTTTAGCCTCTCCTCTGTGATATTGCGCCTTTGGTGGACTGCAACGTACCGCTTCATGACACCGGGTCATGCAATCACTTGCCTTCATTTTCAGCTAGCTCTGTGTGCTATGATAGAAAGCATCTCGGAGGATGAAAGGCTTCACAGGGGCCGCTTGTGAGCTTTCTTCACAGATCATGCGGTGCAGATGAGAAAAAGGAACCCTATCTGGCTACTCAAAGACAGCATCTCCTGCGCGGATTCCCGCACAACCTCTTTGATGTGCTTCACATTGATGAATGGGATTTTCAACAACAGTTGTTGGAAGCCCCGTTCTGCCTGAGCAGCATCTGCCATGGGATCGCTGACTATCGTTGAACTGATGGTATTTGACTTTAACTTTTTCTTTGCAGTTTTGCAGAGAGGTCTAAATGACTGTCACATTGCAAAATCATGACTTAGGTTCCAGGAAGACTCTTGATTGACATGTAGGTTTTAGATCAGGGGATGGCGTAATAATAGTCTGTGGTTTGCCATAATCTGTGGTCTGTGTAGCCCTTTGAGTGGGGGGCGGCAGTAGCTCAGGAGGTAGAGCGATCGTTTTAGGATTAAGGGATCCCAGTTCGAATCCCGGCTTGTCCGTGTTACATGTCGAAGTGTCCTTGGGTAAGACACTGAACCCCCAATACCCCCAATAAGCAGGTTAGCGCCTTACATGGCTGCACAGATCACGGCCGCTATTGGGAAATGTGAAGCACAATGTAAAGCGCTTTGGGAAGTCTTGACTTGAAAAGCGCTATATAAATGCATATCATTTCATTTCATTTCATTGAGTGATTAAGGGCTATACAAATAAACATAACTTGACTTGGCATGGCTAGTTACTCGAGTAAAAGTTACTAGTTACCAGGGAAAGTAACTATTTCCATTACACTCACTGCAAAAGTCCATATAGAAAAATCTGGTAAGTTATGAAAACTTCTAATCTTTTCAAGTAAGTGTAGTTTGAGGTGTCCTTAAAAAGTTTAAAATGAATATTTTCTCAGGTAATTGTGTAATAATAGTCTAGTTAGCAATAATCTTTTGATTTGTTTGAAAAAAAACAAAAACAAATCAGAAATTACAAAGTTATAACATCACAAAGGCATGGACACTGTATGGCAAAAATACCTAGAGTGTGATTTTTTATATAAAATTGCCATTGTCAAAAAATAGGGACCTTCAAAAATAGTTCTGCTGTTGTGACTCATTGACTTATTTAAAGCTCTAATTAGGTGATATTGTCATGATTACTGTGCCTGCTCATTTGGCTCCAACCGCTGTGGGTTCTGATTGGCTCCCTGTCACTATTTGAACGCAGTCTTGTCAGTCCCCTGTCCCGTCTATCCCCGGCTACGACCTGTTTTGATCCTGACCTCATCTGCTCTCCCGTCCCTGCTTACGACCTCTTTCTGTCCCTGACTATGTCCACTCCCCCGTTCTGGCTTATGACTCGTTTCCGACCCCGACCACGGTTTGTTCTCCCAGTCCCGGCTACCGACCAGTTTTTCCGTCCCTGGGTGGATGGTCATCCTTTTATTCTATTTTGTAGTTTTTATATATTTATTGTTATATTTATTATTATATTCTATACTTTATTATTATTGCTGCACCATCCATTGCAACCTGGTCATCCTGGATTGCTTCATTTGCGGTCCCTTCTTAAGGTTTCTTCATTTTCTTCATGCTGAGGTTTTGAGTTTTTCCTTGCCCTTATGTAGGTTTTAGATCAGGGGATGTTTTAATAATACTCTGTAGTTTGCAATAGTCTGTGGTCTGTGTAGCCCTTTAAGGCTCCTTGTGATTGAAGGCTACAGAAATAAACATGACTTGACTTGACTAGTTTGGCAATCTTTGCATTTATCTTAGTTAAACGAAGAAAGACAGTTGGAGGTATTTTAAATAGATGGATGGATGGATGGATGGATACATAGATGGATAAATGGATGGATAGTTGGGTGGATGGTCATCCTTATTATTTTATTTTTTATTCTATTTTATACATATATTTTTATTTTCATTGCTGCAACATCCTTCGCAACCTGGTCCTCCTGGAAGGGGGATTACCTCTTGTGCGGTCCCTTCTCAAGGTTTCTTCATTTTCCTCATGCTGAGGTTTTAAGTTTTTCCTTGCCCTTATGTAGGTTTTAGATCAGGGGATGGTGTAATAATAGTCTGTAGTTTGCAATAGTCTGTGGTTTTCGCATTCCTTTGGGACCCCTTTTGATTAAGGGTGTCACATATAAACATGACTTGATTTGACTTGGATGTATGTACAGTATATGTGGCTTCTTTAAAGCTTATAAGGGATGGTCTTCTATAAGAGTATATACAGCAATTTAGGTAAATGAATTACTTTTAAATGAAGTAACTGTGACAAAATATTGTTTTTCAGTAACGCGCCCAACACTGTATATGAGTGAGGTAACATCACGTTTTTGTTCATTGTTGTAATTACCTAACAAATAAACACGCCGGTTGCGCCTCATGACGACAGCCTCTACCCAAACACAATCGGGGATCGTTTCCGCAAGGCACGAGTGCCAACATCAAATCTTCGCACACAAAAACAGAGCTGGCCGATAATCAGCATGTGGACGAAGGGGGGTCGCAAGCAATGTTCCCTCTAATTTTCCTTACGGGTCTGAGTGTTCACACAAAGTCGGTGAGCAGCGCTTGAAACAACAGTGAGGAACCATAATCCCAAGTGTGGCAAGATAATTCATTATCAAACATGTCCAAAACCTGACATCACGTTACATTTTGCTGAGTTTTCGGCAATGCAAAATAATTTTTCTCTTTTGAATGAATTGACTCATGTACTATTGCAAAGGTTGTACGGCCTACAAACGTCGTTTGTTCTTACAATTCTTTCACAAGATATCCATTTCTTTTTATTTACTGATATATTTTGTCGCATAATATTAACATTTTTGGGGGCTTATTTCGTCGGTTGTAAGATACAGAACTGTACTTAATCACATTTTTGAGTGGAAGTACAATGTTGGCAACACGATTCACTTGATATAATTGAAACTGATTTGAATGCAACACAAACTTTTTCTTCTTTTTTCCGTGTTTTTTTTTCTACTTTTTTTAAAATTCCTTAAAAAAAATCTCATTGTGTTTATTTTTTCTGAGTTGTTACTTTTTTCTTTTTGTTCTCTATTTACTTTTTCCCTACATTTCTTTCTTTTCTTTTTTTCTGGCTTTTTTCTAAATTTGTACTTCTTTTTTCTCTTCCCTTTGTTTCTTTTTTTTCTCAGCTTTTCACTACTTTTACATTTTGGTATTTTTTTCTTTTTTGTTCTATTCCCCGCTTCCTTTAAGTCATTTTGTGCATAATTTTACATAATATTTGGTCATGTTGGGATTAAAGAAGCCAAAACAACCTAAAGAGCCGTTTAGGACCCGAAAGGGCCGGTTCCTTTTAGTGAGCCGAGCCGAAGAAGCCGGTTCCCCGACAAACTCTACTAACTTTACTCAACTTCGTTCTCCTTCGACTCGACTTCAAAATACTGCATTTAGGACACAAAATCGGGGGAACCCGTGTATTTTTACCTTCTTGCACTGTAACTTTGACTTAAGTCGCTTCGTAATTAGTAATTTTGAACCCTCATTTTTGTGTGCTGGCTAGATTTTCTTGTGCACTGATAATGTGCGAGCAGTATGCAATTGTACACGCGCGCAGCTTAGAGGGAACACTAGTCGCAAGTGTCGGCAGGATCTTCTCACGGAGAGAGGGGCCAGGTCAGTCCGCCGAGGCCCGGTCGGGACTCTCCCGTTTCGTAGCCGCCTGCTTCGTGACGGGAAGGAAACAATCGGATGACTGCTTCCTTACATTGTGTGCATCGATGGGCGAGTAGGAGGGAGTCGGGGCCGCTTTTGCCGCTCTCGAGGAATACCCTCTCAAGTGACCACAAAATACATCGTTACCTACGATAAACAGTGTTGGAGGGGTTACTTTAATAATGTAATTTGATACAGTTACTACTTACTAGAATGTAAACAGTAAGCCAGATACCGTATGTAAAGGACCCTATTAGTCCTGTCCTGGTTTGTGTTTGTTTTGTTTTGTTTGAGTAAAACTATTTGCACTTGTCTTGTTATTATGACCTAAAATAAATTATTATTAGCTTATTATTATTAGCTCAGTGGCTTTGGGGGTACGGCGCCCGCCCTGTGACTGGGAGGTTGCTGGTTCGTGTTTCGGCCGGGTCACACCTAAGACAGTGTCAAAAATAATGTTTGCCCGGACGCCCGGGGCGTGCATCTTTTTCGTCGGGCGTACAACTTACAAAACGTCTCCAACCGGGTGGCTGACAACTTTTTCAAGAAAAAAAAAAATTTATTTTTCAAATCAAACGTTTGCTTTAATCCGATTTCGAAATCTTCGTTCAGTTTGGAAATTTCGGATTTTCCGTTTGTTTGGCAATTTGCATACTTGGCAGCCAATCAGAAGCCTGCATCGAATAACTTTGTGCTTTCCCGAGCATTATAAGGTCGTGCATTTGCATATCATTTTCCAAAATAGACGCACAGAGAACACAACAAAAATGGAGAAGTGGTTAGGAATCAAGCCAAAACCTCAGCCCCAGAAGAAAGATTCAAAAGAAGATAACAAAATTGATGACGCTACAAAACGTAAACGTACATTAAAAGCATCGTGGAAAGAGGAGTTCACGTGGCTTGTAGCAGACGACGCAATTTCATGAATGAAGATGAGTAAATACGATATGACACTGTTTCTTTCCGACACTGAGGAAGACGACTTTGATGGCTTCAGTCCTAAGGAGGAAGATGAGGACGGTTTACCGTGAATTTTACAAGTACGGTATGATTTTTTTAACAGACCCGTTTACTGTGTTGCGAGCGTGTTGCTAGCGTGTTGCTACCATTAACTGCCAGGATGAAAGTTATATTATTATTATTAAAGCTTTGAAAACTCTCTAGGTGTATCGTCTTTCTTTGTAAATATGTGTAACCATGTATAATATGTTTTTGCAACTGTATATTTTTGTAATGTATTTATTTGTATTTATTTTGGACACTTATTCTGATATGTTTTGGACGGGCGAATTAAAAAGAAGGGGCGTAACAAACGCGGGCTGACGGGAAGTGGGGACCGGTAAAGGTGAGTGTTTGTGGACATGGCGGACAATAGTGGATATATATTTTTCCCACCCTTACCTTTGGAAATATTGTTGTAGAACAGAAACTTGCATTTGTAGAATAGATTTGCATACATTTGTTCAGGAGACTTGCTGACATGTAGAAATGTTGCTTACAGTTCCGGAAGGTCTCAGCGGACGAATTAGTATAAACAATTCTCCTTAAGGGAGGACAAGAGATAACGGCAAAGGGCAAACTGACCCAAACTTAAAAACACTTCCAAATAAGGAAGGCACCCTGGGCATGCCACGTGAAAGGGACGGGGCTAGACCGGTTACACATGCTGTGTTGAAACTATAAAGACCCACGCATATCTGAGATTCGCTGAGTTTCTTGTTGAAATTGTTGTATCAATAAAAAGAGCTCCCTCTTACGTCACTGATTCCTGCATTCTCTGTGAACACTTATGAGACGATTTCTCGATTTATCTTCTTCAACAAATTGGTCTTATCTTCAACAATATACATTTTTTTCTTTGGATTACATTCAACGGGACCCGGACTCTGCCGGTCTGCATCAAACCTTAAGTACCGGTATCATTTTCCGTTCATTTTGCCGGCTGTGATTTTTGGACTGTGTATTTTAATGAAGGATATTCTGTTACAATCGCGGTACTGGGTTAATTTTGTGTTACATTTTTTTTAATATGGGCGCGTGCGGCTTATATACAGGCGCAGCTTGTGTAAGTACAAAATCGGTTTTCCTCTTAAAATGCGGTGGGTGCGGCTTATAATCAGGTGCGCTCTATAGTCCGGAATTTACGGTAATCATTCTAATTTACTAAATGTAAAAGAACGCATCACTAGCGAGCAACTCCGGTGCCTAGTGCCCAAAACGTACAGGTTAGCAGCCTCATGAAACTGTAGGCTTGTGCCATCACATACGGGTGTCTTGTGTATTTTCTTTGGAGTTCAGTCCTTGGCAGAGATCGGCGATCTCTGGAGTCAAGTCAAGTCATTTTTATTTGTTTAGCCTTTAATCACAAAGAGTCTCAAAGGGCTTCACAGGTTATATTTCACAGACTATTTTTTCAGACTATTATTACACCATCTCCTGATCTGGAACCAACATGCAAGGAAAAACTCAAAAACCACAACATGAGGAAAATGAAGATTCCTTGAGAAGAGAACGCACATATGGCATCCCCCTTTCAGGATTACCAGACAGCAAAGGATGTTGCAATCACAAATAATACAGAGATATTGTCCACGAAAAGTATAGGTTATTCATATGCTATAGAGTAGAAGTGTGTTTTAAGATTAGATTTAAATATTTCCAATGAGGTTGCAGAACGGATCTCAGGGGGAAGAGCATTCCACAGCACCGGTGCCCGGATGGAGAACGCTCTCGAACCAGCGGAACACTTCTTGGCTCTTGGGATCACCAGAAGACCGGCGCTCTCAGAACGAAGGCTTCGGACCGGAACATAGGGGAAATTCAGATCTGAAAGATATGAGGGAGCAAGTCCATGTATGATTTTGTATAATACTAAGAGAACCTTGAAATCACATCTTAGGCGAACAGGGAGCCAATGCAGGTTAGCCAAAATCGGCGTGATGTGATCAGACTTTTTTGTCCTAGTTAATAGTCTCGCTGCAGCATTTTGTACCGGCTGAAGACTTTTGATTCTGGACTTCGGGAGACCGGAGAGTAGTGCATTACAGTAATCGAGACGGGAGGTAACAAACGCGTGAATTATAATCTCCGCATCCGACTGAGACAGTATAGGACGAATTTTTGCAATGTTACGGAGATGGAACAAAGCGGTTCTAGTCATTTTCTTCACATGTGTTTGAAAGGACAGATCGTGGTCAAATATGACACCTAAACTTTTAACTGAGTCACTCTGTGTGATGTGACATTTGTCAATGTTCGCAGTAGTTTTTGAGAATAAGTCACAGCATTTAGAAGGACCAATAATTAACATTTCGGTTGAAATGGAAGGAAGTTGAATACTGGAAAAAAAACATCAACTCCATTCATTGGCTCCATCCACTCGTTTACAGGGTTAGAGCAACACAAATTGTTCATTTAAATGGCCATCATTTCATGCAGTTTAATTCCCGAGCAGCAATTTGCACCGAGTCCATCTCTACCTCATTTAATGTGCAGGGGTCAAAATATGAATATCACGTCAGCTATTTATAATCTCGCCTGATATTTAGAAAAGGTCAGTTCGACTCGTTCCTTCATTTTTTGAACTCACGGATAAATCACCGGGGGAAAAGAGCTGTGGCCGTTTCACCTCTTCTAGTGTGACAAGCAGGACTTGCCGGATGGGAAAAGATGCACGAGTGAGATTAAATTCACGAAAAGAGTGAAACGTGCAGTCGAACCCCAGAATAGGGTATCCCCACCTTATGATCAATGTTCCCTGTAATTTTCCACAGGTCTGAGCGTTCACACAAAGTCGGTGAGCAGCGCTTGAAACAACAGTGAGCAACCATAATCCCAAGTGTGGCAAGATAATTCATGATCAAACATGTCCAAAACTTGACATCAAGTTACATTTTGCTGAGTTTCCGGCAATGCAAAATGATTTTTCTCTTTTGAATGAATTGACTCATGTACAAAGGTTGTATGGCCTACAAACGTCGTTTGTTCTTACAATTCTTTCACAAGATATCCATTTCTTTTTATTTCCTAAAATATTTTGTCGCATAATTTTAACATTTTTGGGGGCTTATTCGGTCGGTTGTAAGATACAGAACTGTACTTACTCACATTTTTGAGTGGAAGTACAATGTTGGCAACACGATTCACTTGATATATTTGGAAATTATTTGAATGCAACACAAACTTTTTCTTCTTTTTTCCGTGTTTTTTTTTCTACTTTTTTAAAAATTCTTTTAAAAAAATCTCATTGAGTTTATTTTTTCCGAGCTGTTACTTTTTTCTTTTTGTTCTATACTTTTTTCCTACATTTCTTTCTTTTCTTTATAGCTTTTTTCTAAATTTTTCCTTCTTTTTTCTTTTTTTTTCTCAGCTTTTTTACTGCTTTTTCATTTTGGTATTTTTTTCTTTTTAGTTTTATTACCCCCTTTAAGTCATTTTGTGCATAATTTTACATAATATTTGGTCATGTTGGGATTAAAGAAGCATAAACAACCCAAAGAGCCGGTACCTTTTAGTGAGCCGAGCCGAAGCAGCCGGTTCCCCGACAAACTATACTAACTACTCAACTTCGTTCTCCTTCGACTCGACTTCAAAATACCCAATTTAGGACACAACGTCAGGGAAACCCGTGAATTTTTACCCTCATGCACTGTAACTTTGACTTGAGTCGCTTCTTAATTAGTAATTTTGAGCCCTCATTTTTGTGCGCTGGCTAGATTTTCTTGTGCGCCGCGAATGTGCGAGCAGTGCGCAATTGCGCACGCGCGCAGCTTAGAGCGAACACTGCTTATGATGTTTTGTTTTTTGGCCGCTTGTTATAGATTTTCCCCTACTATACCACATCAAGAACAGATGATCTTGCATGCCCCAGAACAAAATTCAAATTTGGCTGTGTTTGCACGTACGACTCGAAGATGCCTGTCTCCTATTGGTCGATGTCATGTAAGATGCTATCCATCCATCCATCCATTATCTGCACCGCTTATCCTCAGTAAGGTCGTGGGGGTGCTGGAGCCCATCCCAGCAATCTCCGGGCAGTGGGCAGGGGACACCCTGAACTGGTTGCCAGCCAGTCGCAGGGCACACAGGGACAGATAATTCACTTGCTCATTCATACCGAGAGACAATTTGGACCGGCCAATTAACCTGACATGCATGTTTTTGGAATGTGGGAGGAAACCGGAGTGCCCGGAGGAAACCCACGCAAGCACGGGGAGAACATGCAAACTCCGCACAGAAAGGTTTGTAGGTGGATTTGAACCCATGACCTCAGAACTGTGCCGCACACGCGCTAACCACCGCGTCGCCGTGATGCTTATAAGATGCTAATGAAAGACAAAAAACAATATATATAAAATAAATATTTTTTTTTTGACATAAATAAAGAATATAACCTTGCAAATTAATTGGCGGAAACCAAGGTAGTTAGATGCTTGTAGTCCCTCAAAAAAGTGCTCAAATTTTATCCACAGAGTACAGTTTTGCGACCATCCGGAGCACGAAAACCAAATCTCTACGCACCAAAAGTAAGAAGACGGTTTCAGATTTAACGGCATCTTTGAAGGTTCTTGGTAATGAGCGTTTAATTTCTTTACAAGGAAATCTCCGCAAATTGACTAGCATTGTAGCGGTCAAAAACTCCCATAAGCTCTGGCGTCTTCCCCTCCCTTTTTTCCCCTATCATTGATTCTCTGTGTTAATAAATTGTGTGTGCTATTTCAATCGGCCTGGTTCATTTAATTCATTTTCGTGGCATTAGTAATTCTCATCACAACTCAAAGAACTCAAAGTAATAACGTGATTTAATTTTATATCAGTGTAGGAAATGTTAGCATCCTTCAGAGAAAAAAAGATTTATGGTGGAGCACCAGCAACACCCAGAAGCAAATTCATCTACTGATTGCAGTAAAGAATAATCTGTCAGGAACCAGGAACGGAGACGGGAACCCAATTGCGTTAGTTTCTTAGTTTTATTTGAAATGAGATGTAAGCTGGCACCCACGATCCAGTGATCGTTGATTGTGGGGAGCTGGTCGCTCGTGACGCGGAAGTGGCACTTCTCTTAGCGGGAGCGGAAGGTTCGCAGCGATCGGACGGACGGCAGTCCCGTGGCAGGTAGGCAGAATCAATACGTCTTAGCGGGCAGGTCGATGGCCAGGGCAGGAGAGTAGCTCGTAAACGCGGGGCAGAAACAGGTCGAAATCAAAACACGAGAGTGGTCTTTGGTACTTGCTTGGGGCAGCAGTAGCTCAGGAGGTAGAGCGCTCGTCTTGGGATCAAGGGATCCCAGTTCGAATCCCGGCTCGTCCGTGTTACATGTCGAAGTGTCCTTGGGTAAGACACTGAACCCCTAATACCCCCAATAAGCAGGTTAGCGCCTTACAAGGCTGCAAGGTCGCTATTGGGAAATGTGGAGCACATTGTAGGCGCTTTGGGAAGTCATTGACTTGAAAAGCGCTATAGAAATGGAGATCATTTCATTTCATTTACTTGCTTAATCTGGCGAAACACACAGGAGTACGATCGGACGTCCTTGTCTGGACGCTGACCGCTTAAGAAGTGAACGTCAGCAAATCAGACGCGCCAAACGATTGCCACAGGTGTCTTCACTTCGGCAATCACGACATAATCGGTTTCAATCCTAACGATTTTCAAAATAAAGCTAGAAAGATCCCTACAATGTTCACCATGTTCTGTGTACTGTTACTCAAAGTTAAATCTATTGCACCCTGTCATCCTGTGAGTGGGATTACCACTTGTAAGGCACCTTCTCATCTCATCTCATCTCATCAGCCGTACCGCTTATCCTCATTAGGGTCGTGGGGGGGCTGGAGCCCATCCCAGCCATCTCCGGGCAGTGGGCAGGGGACACCCTGAACTGGTTGCCAGCCAATTGCAGGGCACACAGGGACAGACAACTCGCTCGCTCATTCACACCTAGGGACAATTTGGACCGGACAATCCACCTGAAATGCATGTTTTTGGAATGTGGGAGGAAACCGGAGTGCCCGGAAGAAACCCACGCAAGCACGGGGAGAACATACAAACTCCGCACAGGAAGTCTGAAGCTGGATTTGAACCCACGACAGGTTCCCATGACATGAACTGTGCCGCACACGCGCTAACCACTGCGTCTCCGTGCTGCAGGCACCGTTTCAAGGTTTCTTATTTTCCTCATGCTGAGGTTTTGAGGTTTTCCTCGCCTGCATGTTGGTTTAAGTTCAGGGGATGGTGTCGCTGTAACCTGTGCAGTCCTTAGAGGGGTTGTGATTAATGGCTATACAAATAAATGTGACTTGACTTGACGAGATAAATAAAAAAGGACATTGCGTCAGAGTGGTTTGCCATCGCTTCCCAAAAAAAAAAGCCCAACAACAGTGAGATGCGATCCAAAGCCGTCATCTGATAAGAACTGGACAAGTACAAGCCATCTATTTTCACATGGCTTATCTGGTTGGGTATCATGGTGTAGGAAAGCCGTCCCATCCTTATAGACAACTAATTACATCCAACAAGTAGTGCCTGAGTATCCAGACACCAAGAGAAAAACAACAATCAAATCAGATCGAAAGGACCAAACTTGAGCAGCGAGCGTGGTATTGAACATCGGCGCATCTGATGCTGTTGTTATTGCTTTTTGCCTTATTTCATTTTGCATCTTCTTCTTTTATTTTATGATGAGGTTCTAACAAGTGTTGTATTTTCTTGCTACACTGGATGCTCTCTTTTGTTAGGACAGGTTAGTGAATGAAGTGAACTAGTTTTTACTTTAATCTGTTTTTATTTATTTTTTAACCTAACTTGTTGGTTGAGGGTATGAAGTGTTAACCGTTATTTTGAAACAGGAGGTTATTTTTGCAAGCTGTTCTATTTGTAAAGCTTAGTCTGAATAATAAATTATGTTTTTTATGTTTTACCAATTCTGAGAAACAGATGATTTAATAACATTGAAATGGAATGAAATGATCTGCATTTATATAGCACTTTTCAAGTCAATGACTTCCCAAAGCGCTCCACATTTCCCAATAGCGGCTTTGCAGCCATGTAAGGCGCTAACCTGCTTATTGGGGGTATTAGGGGTTCAGTGTCTTACCCAAGGACACTTCGACATGTAACACGGACGAGCCGGGATTCGAACTGGGATCCCTTGATCCCAAGACGAGCGTTCTACCTCCTGAGCTACTGCCGCCCCATTGGAGATAACAACAGGGAAAAAAAAACTCCATCTAAATCAGCCATTTTCCTGTTTTTTAGTTACATGGTGTAGCAAATATAGGTGGTAAATAAATTATTGTAACAAATAATTCATTCAATTGGTAAATAAATTATTGTAACAAATAATTTATTTACCAATTGAATGAAAGAGCTTAGTTTATTCTTTTCAAAACTCGTCTCTCCTTTTTGGAGCACCACATGGGGTTTCAGATCATTATGTCAGGAAAACAGATAAACCTTGTTCAGTTATTCTGAAGGGTGGCTACACACACTTTAGGTGAATTCTTTTGACACGCTTGGGTTTATAGACTTCTCATCTCATCTCATTAGCTGCACCGCTTATCCTCAGTAAGGTCGCGGGGGTGCTGGAGCCCATCCCAGCAATCATCAGGCAGTGGGCAGGGGACACCAGCCAATCGCAGGGCACACAGGGACAGACAACTCACTCGCTCAGTCACACCTAGGGACAATTTGTATCGGCCAATCCACCTGAAATTTATGTCTTTGGGATGTGGGAGGACACCGGAGTGCCCGGAGGAAACCCGCGCAACCACGGGGAGAACATACAAACTCCGCACAGGAAGTCCGGTAGCTGGATTTGAACCCACACAGGAGGTTCCCAAGACCTTAAAACTGTGCCGCACGCGCGCTATCCACTGCGCCGCCGTGCTGCCCGGTTTATGGACTTTTCTTTTACTAATCATCTACTGAAGTAGCTTGAATAGAACACAAATCAATAATAAGGTTTATTCATTCTCCTCATGCTGGGGTTATTGAGTTTTTCCTTGCCCTCATGTAGGTTTTAGATCAGATAATAGTCAATAGTCTGAAATAGTCTGTGGTCTGTGCAGCCCTTTGAGGTTCCTTGTGATTAAGGGCATCACAAATAAACATGACTTGACTTTTATTTTAAGGCCTGCACCAGACGCAGTCCAACATCAATTAGGATGACATTTGTTATGCATTCTCTGGCAAAGTCATGCTGCGGACTGAAACTCCTTCATTCCAGACTTGGCGGCTAGCCAGGGGGGTTACACGACCCCCCCCCAAAAATGACTTAATTGCTAGGTGGGGTTCAAATATGACGTTTGTTTATACACGGGTTGTCGATTGTTGCAGTCAGACTACCCCGATCAGATTTTCTCACAAAGGTTCCCGCGCATGCTTTTAAAAGCATCTTTATCAACTTGAATCGTGTTTGGATGGTATATCGTGGGAGTGGGATGTATATTCAGCTCACGTTCCTACATCACCGATGCACGCCTGATTGCTCATTTGGAAGCCATGAAAAATGAGCAGGCGGGTGGCATTGACAAAACGGCACATTTGAGAGTACGGGAGAGGGTGTGTCGACCTTTTGCCAGATGGAAAAGACATTTGGCGTCTGCTTTATAGTGCTGGGGTGAGGTTCGGTCAAATAGATGACTGCCAATTCTCTGAAATGAAAAAAAGGAAAACTTCCTTGCATGGCTGACTTGAATATCGTGAACCTTCCTGTCATGTGCTTTTTTTTTAGGGGCGTTCCAACTTATTTAACCTATGGTAAATAAAATGCTCATACCTCAAGTGTCAAGACCAGAACGGAAACAGGGTCCACTGGCATAACGTTTCTCAAAAGTTTCTCACAAGTTTTATTGGTAAGAAGGGAAAGGAGTGCGCACACGATCCGGTGATCGCTGGTTGCGGGGAGTAGGTCGCTCTGAATGCGGAAGTGAGACTTCCGTGGCGAGCGATGGCGGTGTCAGGAATGGAAAAATCGGGTCAGTAGCCGAGATAGAAGAGCAAAAACGTGGTCGGGATCGAAAACAAGTCGAAAGCAAGGAGAGGAGAGTAGACATGGTCGAGATCAAGAACGGATCGTTATTCGGGACTGGAAAACAGACTTGGTCGAGATCACAACAGGTTGTAATTCGGGACAGGAGTTCAGACGTGGTTGAGATCAAAACAAATTGTAGTGGGAGAAAAACAGGAGCAAAACAACGGGACAGACGAAAAAGGGCTTGCCGTGTGAAAACAGAGATTCGCAGACGGACCAACAAAAGGGGACTGAAAGGACACAGTTTAAATACTTACAGGGAGCTAATCTGTCATCAAGCTGCAGCTGGTGCCACACAGGCGGGGCCAATAGACTGGGAGGTCGCTGGTTCGCGCCTCGGCCGAGTCAT
The DNA here is from genome assembly GCF_059441175.1 of Urocampus carinirostris. Classification (NCBI taxonomy): domain Eukaryota; kingdom Metazoa; phylum Chordata; class Actinopteri; order Syngnathiformes; family Syngnathidae; genus Urocampus; species Urocampus carinirostris. The sequence continues at coordinate 63,226,013 of NC_142349.1, read as the reverse complement.
ACCTAAGACTTATAATATTGGTAAAATGGCGGCGCCCTCTGTTGGCTGCGGCTGCATCGGCTCGCTACAACGGGTCAGGTGTATCGACATTTCGTTCTGTGTACATTGTTACAAAGAATGACAATACAAAGGAAATTATTAATAGGGCGCCATGGCAACCGTGAAATGAAGGGGCCAATTTATATTCCTGAAATAGAAATATGAGGACAAAATACATTACATTCATCCATGCATCCATTATCTGCACCGCTTATCCTCAGTAGGGTCGCGGGGGTGCTGGAGGGGGACCTCATAACTATCTTCAGGCAGTGGGCAGGGGACACCCTGAGCTAGTGGGAAATTGCCATACGAAAATAAGCAAAAGTCAATACAATGTGTTATTCATGAAGAACGTAATCCAGTGGAGCTCAATTTTTGGGGAGCCTGGCGGCTATTTTTTTCCAATCTGCCCACCTAAAAGTGTACTGCACATGTGTACCCTCGATCCATTATCCTGGATCATATATTGCAGTGAGTGGGGGCTGGCATAGCACACTTTTGTCAGGTCTGTTAGCTATTTATTGGCAGTTAATCTCCTCTAAAAAGAACTGCACTCATGTGGCCGCAACCCATTATCCACAATACAATACACGTTATCAGGAGGTGTGCCGTTTTCTAAAATCAAATTAAAAAGTTGTAGCTACGATGCCTTGTCAACGATTGTTGAGAACAGTTGTTAGCAGAATTATATATATATTTTTTATTCAGGCCATTGAAACCTGTTAATTTGTGTTTTTGCGGCGATTCATTATCCTCCTTTCATCTTTTGCTAAGAGCAGAGGCAAAAAGGGCAAATTTGGGTCATGCATAGTGGCTATTTTTTCTGTTCTTTCGCGCTTAAATGAACAGCAACTGTGCAACGTCAATCCATTATCCCCGAGTGCCTTTTGCTGCAAGCAGGTTTTCGGCAAAGCGCATTTTTGTCGGGGCATGGTGTTTTTGTTTTTTTTGCCGTTCTTGTCACGGGGCGTGGTGGAGGGAAGGGGTGACCGGACCAGAACGGAGGCAGGAGGCAGGAAGGGAGAACTCAATTGCGTAACGATCCAAAAACTTTTATTCACAAAAATAAAAGTTGTCCAAAACTCTGGGACGTGACAAAACAAACAGTTGATTCTTCCAACTCAACTAAACAGGACAAGGCATAACAGAACGGACAAAGTTTTAAACTAAAACAGGACAAGCATAACAGACCGGGAATGTGGATATATATAATGAGCCAGCGCCCGCCAAACCCAAAATCCAGCCTTAAATAGCAGACCAGCAATCAGCTGATCTGCTGCAGCTGAGTTCGGGGGCGCGGCAGACTGGTAGCCATGGCGACCGTAACAGTTCTGTCCACAAAAAATTGAATAACACTCATGCGGCCTTAATCCGTTATCCTAAATGGCATATTTTTGCTCGTGGGGAACGGCAGTGGGTCTGGCAGCTCTTTTTTGCCATAACTGTATATTAGCCTAAAAAAAACTGCTCTTTTCTATTACCCCAATCCGATATTGCTGAGAGTGGGGACCGGCAGAAGGCACTTTTATCCAGAGGTGTGATGTTCTGGCCGACCTAAAATGAAATGCACCGCTGTGGCCACGATCCATTATTCTTGGTCGACTATCTCTGAGAAAATATAATATTAGCTCATTGGTCCGGATAGGGCACTTTATAAATCATTACTATCGTATGTTATTTAAATCGCACTGTTGTTCATCAAGTCATTGTCTTTCTGTGTTTAACTCACTGTATTACGGTAGGAACTTCGTTCTTGTACAAACCAATACAGGCTTTCGAGGATCATGTGACTTTTTAAGCGGAGGCGATATTGAATGACCAAAAATAATGGGAGAAGTTATGTTTTCTAAATTGATGGACGCTGAATGCAGGAACGTGAGACAGAGGAATATTAACTGAGTTTATTACAATTTAAGAGCAGGTAGAGAAGGCATGGAGCGGGCCGGCCGGGATCAGGAAACCATTATGGCCGGTACCAGATCTGGAGAGACGAAGAGCAACAGGTAATAATAAAACATGGATAAAACATCTTGGTAAGAGCTGCGATTCTTTGGCAGAGAATGAAAATACCGTCAAAACGGAATTCACCAGCGACATGCTGCTGCGAAGGCTAAACTTATACAGTGGCTTGATGAGCTGATGAGAAGCAATGCCCCCTGCCACACACTACAGGAAAAATAAAGATAAGTACAGCACAAAAAAAAAAACCTGGAACATGACAGAGGATGCAAATCGGTCCACCTGCTTTAGTTTAAATATGTTTTTTAAGATTGCATAGGAGGAAAAATTATGGGTAATTGACAACATAATGTGTTAAGAAAAACAAGTCGGCATTGGGTCCCTGACATCATACCTACGATTTCATACCTCGACATCGTAATCTTCTTCTCTGTCCAAGAACTAAACGATTATTATTGATCCGTTGATTTTACATCAGCCACTAACAAACTGGTTATATCCTTGGAGGCTATTAGAAGATCGAAGTTCATTAAGAGTGCATGGTCTTGGTCGGTTTATCAAGTAGTCAAGGATGTCCGGGTACGAAATTGCAAGTATAATATCAGGGTTCAACTGTAACTTGTCATTTTGATAAATACGTGTCTATGTTGTTAATTACTCTCAACTTTTCTTCCTATTTTGTCTTCGAAATGTGTATCTTCTTATATTGCGGCCTGTTCTCCAATAAGGCGGCCTCTTAAAATGTCACGTGACGCTTGGAAGTCTCTATACAAAACGTATACATTTAGACACAGACTTTCTCAAATTGGCTCACTGATCTCTTAACCGACAGGGATGTAGGGGCACCACTTCCTGTGGTGTTTCTTTGGCAAGTACATCCTGGTGGCGCGAATCCCTCTCCATGCTGTTTCCCTTTGGAGTAGGGATTTGCGCCCCCACGTGAAACAGATGGTATTGGTTAATACGGTTACCAGAAGCAGGATAAGTCTCCTGTTCTGACTCAGATACAGCACCTTCATCATCTGGTCGCTGTTTTAGTGTAAAGCGTCATCCCGCTCTTCGGTGTTCGGTCTGACTTCGGAATTGACTGAGAGCAGCATGAGACAATACTGATGGGGAGTGTGTGGATCCCTGAACCACTAGGATCGTAGGGGAACCATTTCCTGTGGTGTGTCTTGGGCAAGTACAGCCTGGTGGTGCTCATCCCTCTCCAGCAGGCCAACAATGTATACAATATTGATCAGTTCATGGTTCACGGATCCTTTAACCACCAGGGTTGTAGGGGCACCCCTTTCTCCGGTGTGTCTTGGGTGAGTAAAGCCTGGCGGTGCCCATCTCTCACCAGGCTTTTTTCGGAGGTAGGGGTTTGCTCCCCCACTTTAAACAGATAGTACTGATTTCTATGTTAACCAGTATCATAGGAGGCCTCCCGATCCGACTCAGATACAGCACCTTCATCATCTGGTCGCCGTTGTTTTTCAGTGTTAAGCATCATCCCACTCTCCAGAGATAAACCGGTCAGAAACAAGCATCGACATGTAACAATACGAATACTAAACACAAAATCACATGGGGACATTTTTTGAGTATCCTATAAAATGAGTTGCATGTCCGCAAAAAGGCTTTGTTACATCCAAGACAATCTACCGAATCCAACCGTGTAAAATATTTACTCTAAAACACAAGATAATGCCGACAGATTAAATAAAAGAGTTTATTATTTCTCGGCTTGATTACTGTAATGTATCTCTTTCTGGTCCCAAGATGTCTAACATCAGAAATTGGCAGCTGGTTCAAAATTCGGCAGTGAGACTTTTGACTAAGACAAAAAAGTTTGAGCATATTACTCCTATATTAGCTAACTTGCTCTGGCTCCCAGTCCGCTCAAGATGTGATTTTTAAGTTCTATTACTAACATACAAATGTTTGCAAGGACTTGTACGGAGCCTCTGCTCGAAAAATGCTGGTCTACTTGTGACTCCAAGAGCCAAGAAGAAGTCTGCGGGCTCAAGAGCGTTCTCCATCCGGGCCCCCGTGCTGTGGAATGCTCTGCCTCTGGTGATAATGGCAGTTTTTAAATCTAGACTCAAGACACACTTCTATTCAAAAGCTTATGATTGATGCCCACCTCATATTTTTTATTGTCCTGTCTTTTTCCGACTGCCTGGCTGGTGGTGATATGAGGAAGAAGGAAGCGGACCAGCATCTGGACCTGAAGCATGTCAACGCCTGTATCAACCAGCCGGCAGAGATGGAAAGCTGCAACGTTGCTTTTATGGACTTTTTGGACAAATTTCAACATAATGTTTTCTTTTATTGATGTTCACTATGTTTTGTGTACTGTACTGCAAAATCTATTGCTACCTGGTTATCCTGGAGGGGATTACCACTTGTAATGCCACTTCTCAAAGTTTCTTAATTTCCTCATGCTGAGGTTTTTGAGTTTTTCCTTGCCCTCATGTAGGTTTTGGATCAGATGGTGTAATAATAGTCAATAGTCTGTAATAGTCTGAGGTCACAAATACACATGACTTGACTATTATTTTAAGGCCTGCACCAGACGCAGTCCAACATCAATTAGGATGACATTTGTTATGCATTCTCTGGCAAAGTCATGCTGCGAACTGAAACTCCTTCATTCCAGACTTGGCAGCTAGCCAGCGGTGTTACACAACCCTCCAAAAAATGACTTAATTGCAAATATGACGTTTGTTTATATGAGGGTTGTCAATTGTTGCAGTCAGACTACCCTGACCAGATTGAGGTTCTGAGTTTTTCCTTGCCCGCATGTTGGTTTAAGATCAGGCGATGGTGTCATTGTAATCCTGTGCAGTCCTTTGAGACTTTTTGTGATGAAGGGCTATACAAATACATGGGACTTGACTTAATTGCCAGTTACAAATAAACAGACTGGGACAATGATTGGCTCCCTGTCACTATTTAAACCCCCGTCTTTCTGTCACCTGTTGTCAGTCCGTCTGCGAACCTCAGTTTACGCTAGGCAAGCTTTTCAACCCTGACTCACTCTTGATTTGGCGCCCGTTTCCTGACTTCGAGCCATTTTCTGATCTCTACCAGGGTTTTTGGCTCTCCTGTCCCGGCTACTGACTTGTTTCTTCCGCTCCCGACACCGCCATCACTCGCCACGGAAATACCACTTCCGCGTTCTGGGCAACCTCCTCCCCACGACCAGCGATCACCGGATTGTGTGTGCAATCCTTTACCTTCTTTCCGATAAAACTGAGAGAAACATACGCAAGTGCGTCCTGTCTCTGTTCTGGTCCTGACAGTATTAGCTTATAAGGGCCTGTATTGCTAAAAACTATAACACCTCCTTGGAAAAAAAATCATTTTTGTTACAAAATACTTCTTACAAATTGCTTTTTCGCACTTGTGGCTTTCATATTTTTGTTAAAATAAACGTTGTGGCGATGACATTATGCCTTTTGCAAATATTCAAGTTTTTAAGTGCTCTTTGTTCAGTAAAAGACTTTGCGTTTTGTATATTATTGTATCTAGGACTTCCATCGAAAATACATGTTGACGCAGTTGCCCAATTGGTAAGTGACATTTCTAAACATACACCAAAAAAATAAAGAACTAAAACTGGGTGGGATACCAAAAACGTGAATGCCACACGTGAGCGATCGCTCTCCTTGGCAACCGACATCAACAAGGCAATTCCCCTAAATAGACGGGCATTGTCCACTTCCTTTACATTATGTTTTTTTCCAACGAATGTACAGGCCTCCGAAACGTGAACGTATAATCTCCTCTCCTCCCATGTGGGCAACAAATGCAATCAAAAAACGAAATGATTGCGTCAATGTTCCATGCGTTCCCCATGTAATCTGCGCTTGGGTACGTTCCTGTTTTAGGTCATTTATTAGCAGGGTTGGGTAGGGTTACTTTAACTTGATTACCGTATTTTCCGCACTATAAGGCGCACCGTGTTATAAGGCGCACCTTCAATGAATGATATATTTTTAAACTTTTTCCATACATAAGGCGCACCCCTTTATAAGGCGCTATAAGTGCATGCTGGTTTAAGATCAGGTAATTGTGCAATTTTGTAATTGTAATCATGTGCAGTCCTTCGAGACATTTTTGTGATTAAGGGCGTCATAAATAAATGTGACTTAACTTGACTTGGCTACAGTAGAGGATGTAGTTACGTTATGCCGCGCTAAAGGGAATGTCAACAAAACAGTCAGATAGGTCAGTCAAACTTTATTAATAGATAACAAACAAGCTTTCCACAACTCCATTCACTCCCAAAATGAATAAACAGCCGTTTTATTATTTTCTCTGAGGTAAAGCATTTTCGTGACCCATCTTTAACATCTTTGAACAACAGCAAGGCATAACATTTTACTTTTCCTCCTTTTAGTCAACGCGCAAAAAAACGTCCGATACTGTGATGGTAAATGAAACGTTAGTGCAATATAGTGACACTCGTAATGTGCAAAAACAATAACAGTAAAGCAATAACATGATAACTGTAAAATGTAAAACGTTGTAGTGGGTTTTACATAATTCACCCATGGAACCATTGTTCAGTTAGCGAGTTCCTAGGGGGACTCTTAATTCTGCCGGATCGAGCCACTCTCGTGTTCGATTCATTAATGTTGAACTCTCGCTGCTGCTCTATTCCCGTGTTCTACTGCGTGACTGATCGCCTTGAGTTTAAACTCTGCGTTGTAAGCGTGTCTCTTAATAGGAGCCATTTCAGGGTCTTTATACAAACGCACAAATAAAAGAGAATCGTTGTTTGATATTTCCCAGTATGCACTTCTTCTACGCAAAAAATGGAGTCGATGGCTGCTTACCATAAGTTGCGAGACCTTGTAATTCAATATTGATCCATATATAAGGCGCACCGGATTATAAGGCGCATAGTCAGCTTTTTAAAAAAACAATCAGATTTTATGTGCGCCTTATAGTGCGGAAAATACGGTACTTTCAATTACTTTTGGATTACTCCAATACCAAATATGCTAATAAAGACAAAATAAACTAAATATGAATAAAATGACTACATTTTGTGCAGGCTTGGGGAGTAACGGAATACATGGAACGGCAAAATTATGTTGGCAAGCTGTTTGGATTTATTTTCATTTTGTTTCTGTCGCATTTTATGTTAGTTTTGCCGGAGATCAAAGCCAAGAGAGAAAGCTTACCACGTGTTGTGAGTCATCATTTTATTCATATTTAGTTTCTTTTGTCTTTGATTAGCATATTTGGTATTGGAGTAACCCAAAAGTAATTGAAAGTAATCCAGTTAAAGTAACGCTACCCAACCCTGTTTATTAGCCAAATTTCCACTGCCTCTTCTAATCTCAATGTCGAGTTTAATAGTCCTAGCTGAAAAATGTGATTCATCTTGGAGTTAGAAAAAAATGAAATGTAACTTTGAGAAAAACAAGTGGGCCCTTAAGGTCTGTGAAAGGTGCAAAGGAGGACTAATGTTTGATGGACGGTTTGAAGCGGGGTAATTGGAGTAACGCGGCCGGTACCAAGCACCTCTTTGAGGGGGGGTCTCATTCTCTACACTGATTTATTGGAGTTTTACGCCCATGTGTGTGCTCAGGAAAGTACAAGTAGGCAACTGGGCTCAATTATGCTAACACTATCATATTGTATAAGCCTTGTAGAATAAGTAGCAATATCTTACCTGTTTTCATCAATCACTTAGCGGGGTAATTTTGAGGATGCTGTCGTGTAAATATGATGAGCTTTAGTCAATTCCCATATATGGCTATGTTCAAGAAAGAAAGTACATCGTGTTTGATTAACAGCGAAAGTCGTACTGTTTATTTATAAAGATGTCTTGATTCTCCATTCTTAATATTTAATATAACAACAACAAAAATCTCCAAGACCCTCTCTCCCAATGTATTGTGAGATTTTTTTTTAATTTCAGTCAATGTTGAATGTAATCTATGTGCCAATAAAATGTTTAGTTTTAAAAATGAGTATATTTACCATTCCACCAAATAAACGTTTTATAGAAAGAAAGAAAGAAAGAAAGAAAGATAGAAGGAAAGAAAGAGAAAAATAAAGAAAGAAAGAGAAAGGAAAAGAGAAAGAAAAAGAAAGGAAAAGAAAGAGAAAGAAAGTCAGAGAAAGAAAGAAAGGGAAAGAAAGGAAGAAAGAAGGGAATAAATAAATAAATTAATTAATTGACTAAATAAATAAATAAAGAAGGGAAGAAAGAAAGAAAGGAATAAAGAAAGAAGGAAAAAAAGAGAGAAAGAAAGAAAGAATGAAAGAGAGAAAGAAAGAAAGGAAGAAAGGAAGAAGGAAAGAAAGAAAGAAGGAAAGAAAGGAAACAGGATAGAAAAAAGTTGGTATACAAAGATACAAAGAAAGAATGAGTTGAAGAATAAAAGAAAGAAGGCATGAAAGGAAGAAAAGAAACAAACAGAAAACTAAGACAGAAAGAAAGGTGCGAAAGAAAGATGGAAAGGAAGAAAGAGACTAAGAATGAAAGGCAAAAAGAAAGAAAGGATGGAAGAAAGGATGAAAGAAAGAAAGATAAACAAAAGAAAGGAGGAAAAAAAAGAGTGAAGAACAGTGCAAAGAAAAGAGGGGGAAAGGAAGAAAGAAACTTAAAAGGAAAAAAAGACTGAAAAAAAGAATGACAAACAGAAGGTGCGAAAAAAGACAGAAAGAAAGTAAGAAACCAAAAAGGAAAGGCTAAAAGAAACAAAGAAAGGAAGGATGAAAGAAAGAAACAAAGGTAAACAAAAGAAAGAAAGGAGAAAAGAAAAGAGTAAAAAACAGAAAACAAAAGAGGGGGAACGGAAAGGGAGGAAAAAAGAAAGAGAGAAAAGAAGGAAAAAAGAAAGAAAGAAACAATATTGAAGAAATAATAAATACATCCATCCATCCATCCATCCATCCATCCATCCATTCCCCGCGCCGCTTATCCTCACTAGGGTCACTCGGGTGTTGCAGCCTATCCCAGCTACAGAACATGCAAACTACACATGGGGTGGCTGTGGTAGCTGGAATTGAACCATGGACTTCCGCATCCATTTACTAAATTTATTAATTTTTGGAGAGGATATATGAAATCTTTCTCTCTCAGAGGGTTAACACTTATATATTAATGCAGTGTGTTTTGTTAAAATGTTCCACAAATTATAATAATAATAATAATAATAATAATAATTTCCTTTGTATTGTCATTCTTTGTAACAATGTACACAGAACGAAATGTCGATACACCTGACCCGTTGTAGCGAGTCGATGCAGCCGCAGCCAACAGAGGGCGCCGCCATTATACCAATTAGGTATGTATCGGCCGAGGCGCGAACCAGCGACCTCCCAGTCTCAAAGCGGACTGGGAGGTCGCTGGTATGCTTCATGAATAGAACAAGCAAAGAGTACATTTACTACATTTTGTTTGCATTCCTTTCATATCCAAAAATGAGCAAACTTCGACTTATTCATACCTATTTTGTATATATTAATATGTTTGTGGCACTCATCTATTTGATGACTACTTTGCTCAAGGACAGTGAAGGGACAAGAACGAATGGCTGCTATTTATTTATTTTCTCCAGCAGAGGGCAATAATGCATCATCATTTAAATGATCCATATTTTCAAACGTCATTATTGCTTGAGGGTCTCCAGTCTGGCAGATTTTTCTTTCCCCCTTCTTGCTTTTGATTATCCATTGCAATTTCTCATCTTGTGCTTCGGGTCCATTTTCCTGTAACTTGAAAGGTGAAAGTAACAATGAGATTGAATCAAGACTGAGACCTAACCACTTAAAAAATGATTTTTTTTAGTTCAATCGTGGTAGTTCTTGTTATATTGAAAGAAAAAGAATCATTTAACTATGTGTGCACATACATTGAATAAAAGAAATCAAATAAGAATTGCATTCTTTATTAATAATGACGTATTTCATACACTATACAGTGTTATTTCTAATGTTTCATAAATATTGCATAATTATTTAATGAAACGTATCTCGTTTGAATGACAACATTTATTTTTCGTCACATGAATTGTCAAGTTAGGCCCGCGTTCATGAAATATAAAATACACAATTATTAAATACTAATGAATAAATCAAACTATATTGCTTACATTGGGCAGCACGGCGGAGCGGTGGTTAGCGTGTGTGCGGCACAGTTCTGAGGTCATGGGTTCAAATTCAGCTACCAACCTTCCTGTGTGGAGTTTGCATGTTCTCCCCGTAATTGCGTGGGTTTCCTCCAAGCACTCCGGTTTTCTCCCACTTTCCAAAAACATGCATGTCAGGTTAGGCCGATCCAGTTGTCCGTCTCTGTGTGCCCTGCGACTGGCTGGCAACCAGTTCAGGGTGTCCCCTGCCCACTGCCCGGAAATGGCTGGGATGGGCTCCAGCACCCCCGTGACCCTTCTGAGGATAAGCGGTGCAGATAATGGATGGATATAATGCTTACATTTCCTAGTAAAATAACAAAAATAGTATGAAATGAAATGATCTGCATTTATATAGCGCTTTTCAAGTCAATGACTTCCCAAAACGCTTTACAGTGTGCTCCACATTTCCCAATAGCGGCCTTGTATTGCAGCCATGTAAGACGCTAACCTGCTTATTGGGGGTATAAGGGGTTCAGTGTCTTACCCAAGGACACTTCGACATGTAACACGGACGAGCCAGGATTCGAACTGGGATCCCTTGATCCCAAGATGAGCGCTCTACCTCCTGAGCTATTGCCGCCCCAAAGCCAAAAATTTCCCTGACCGGGAATCGAACCCGGGCCGCGGCGGTGAGAGCGCCGAATCCTAGCCACTAGACCACCAGGGACTGATAGTAAAGTCAAGTCAAGTCATGTTTACTTGAATAGCCCTTAATCACAAGAGTCTCAAAGAGCTGCACAGACCACAGATTATTGCAAACCACACACTATTATGACACCATCCCCTGATCTAAAACTGACATGAGGGCAAGGAAAAACTCAAAAACCTCAACATGAGGAAAACAAAGAAACTTTGAGAAGGGACCGCGCATGAGGTAATCCCCCTTCAAAGGATGACCAGGCAGCAATGGATGTTGCAATAACAAATAATACACAGATATTGTCAATATTACATATAATTTATTCATATGCTATAGAATAGAAGTGTGTTTTAAGCATAGATTCAAACAGTTCTACTGAAGTTGCAGATCGAATCTCAGAGGGAAGAGCATTACACAGCACCAGGGCCCGAATGGAGAACGCTCTCGAACCTGCGTATCTCTTCTTGGCTCTTGGGATCACTACTAAACCAGCATTTTCAGAGCAAAGGCTCCGGAGCGGAACATAGGGCGAAATTAAATCTGAAAGATATGAGGGAGAAAGTCCATGCATGATTTTGTATAATACCATGAGAACCTTAAACCCTTAGTTAAAAGACTCGCTGCAGCATTTTGTACCAGCTGAAGGCTCTTGATTTTGGACTTCGGGAGACCGAAGAGTAGTGCATTACAGTAATCGAGACGGGAGGTAAGAAACGCATGAATTATAATCTCCCCATCCGACTGGGACAGAGTTAAGGCGCAAGAAGTTGCGTCCATTTTTTTACCTCCATGAGGCAGGCCTTCAAGTTTCCACAGTTTAGTGTGGCAGATTTCTCCATCGTAAGATATAGTTGGGTGTCATCTGCGTAGTATTGAAACTGATATTATACTTGCAAATAATATCACCCAATGGAAGCATGTAAATGCTGAAAAGAAGGGGGCCAAGCACTGAACCCTGTGGAACACCACAGGTAACACTAAAGGGCTCAGATTTCATTTCACCATATTTACCACAGTGCGTAAATTAAGCCAAAAATGGTTATTATATTATTACAATAATATTATTTGTTATTTCCATTTACGCTGTATATATTTATTTATTATTTTTTTGAAGCATGCACTCAAATGTCAGCTTCAATTAAAATGATCTGAATTGGTGATGTCATGAGCTCTCTCTCTACCGGTAACCAGCACCAATCACCTCTCTGCTCTGTCAATGCACCCTTTTAACCTTTTATTGTAATAAAAACACCAAAGGAACTGCTCCTCCAGCGCTTGTTTTTACCCTTCTTGTCTCGTGACCCGGTTGTTGAACTGAAAATGATCAAAAAAAAGTCCGTCCTTATTCACACCATGTTTTTTTTTATATACCTTTTTCTGACTCGGTTTGTTGGATGTGTTAAATCTAAAATGAAGCTTTAAAGCTTTAACTCCTACGTAATGTTCCGAAACTACCTCAAGTCAAGAGTGAATAATGAAAATAATTATATGCCATCATATTGTACAATATGTTGCATGATTATAACACAACTAATTACCACAGCTACAAGATTTCACACAGCAGGAAATCTGTTTTCTTATGTCAGTATTTTTCATTCTGCTTATTAAGACCGTAAGGAAGACAGTCAAGGCAGCCAAATTAATTGTTATTAATTATGCTGACACACGGCGAGAACAACAACTTTCATCACAACAATTATACACGGACATCAATCTTTTGCTGCCCTATTATTTCAAAGCCGTTCCGACTCGTTTTGTCACAGACATCAACGCGACATCGTCTCAAAATCGAGTCGAACCAATCTTGAAACAGGCTTTAAAAACTCGAGTTAATTGCTTTGACATTGGATCGCAACGTTGCCTGATCACATCATGTCGCCAAAGTTGAAGCATCGGATAGCACTGCTTTTGACAAACAGGAGAGGGAGACTATTAGTTTAGAGGGAGGCAAAACTTTGAAATCTTAAACGTAAGAACAACATTGAAAAAGTTTCTGTATATCTATAACCTGTGTAAAACTATGGAAGAGTCTCAATGAGGACCTAAAGCAAAGTCAAACTATCCATGCCACTTTTAATTAATGGTAGTGAGGTGGAACTGGTCCATTCATTCAAGTTCCTGGGTACTTACTTGTCAGCTGACCTCACATGGACTGTCAATGCTACTGATATTCTAAAGTCAGCCAGACAAAGGCTTTACTTCGTCAACTCAAATCATTCGGAGTCCGTCAATCCATTTTAGTAAATTTTTATCGTGCTATCATTGAATCCGTTTTAACTGGGTCAATCACAGTTTGGTTTGGTCGCGTCAATCAGAAAGAATTGTCAAAGATGGAATCAGGAGTGAGGACGGCAGAGGAAATAATATGTACTGGCCTCCCGTTCATTTAACAATCATAACGTCATTCCAAAGTGCAACATATTGGCATTCAGAAAACCATAAAATAAATGGTCAGTAAATGTTACTTTTATAGAGCAAGTGCAGGGAAAAAACTATGGAATCTCTCAATTTTGGGGGAAAAATATGGAATCATTTCATTTTGAGTAGAAAACAAGGATACATCCAGTCAATTGCCTTTCCTTAATTGGGCAACTGGCTTAGATGAAGTCTGCTTGCTAGTCAGTAGTAAAAAACAGTGCAGTTATCACTACCTTAGGGGGCTCCTGGATTAAGTGGCAGGAATCATGGCTCCAACAAGAGAGATGTCTCTTGAGACCAAAGACAAGATCGTCAAACTTGTTGAAGAATGTAACTCTATGGGTATGGTTGCCAAAGATGTGGGCTGTTCACAATCAGCTGTATCGAAGATTTGGACCAAGTACAAACAGCATGGGAAATTTGTTGAAGTCTAGCGTACTGGTAGGCCAATTAAGCTTGGTAGCCTAGATGGTAGGGCGCCCGCTTCGAGACTGGGAGGTCGCTGGTTCAAGCCTCGGCCGAGTCATACCTAAGACTTACAACATTGGTACTCATTGCCTCCCTGCTTGGTGCTCGGCATTAAGGGTTGGAATTGGGGGGTTTGGTCTTCTAATGACTCCCAACACAACAGTTTGGTCCAAAATGGCTGCGCCCTGCTTGGCTGCGGCTGCATTGGCTCACTACAGTTTAACTGTACGGGTCAGGTGTATCGACATTTCAGTTCAGTGTGCCTGGTTACAAAGAATGACAATAAAAGTAAATTACCGTATTTTCCGCACTATAAGGCGCACAGGGTTATAGGGCGCACCCCGAAAAAATAGTTTTTGGTCCTCTTTTTGACATACATAAGACGCACTGGATTATAAGGCGCAACAATGGGAACGTGGACAAAACAGTCAGATAGTTCAGTCAAACTTATTACCCCCTTAACATTCCCAAAGCTTGCAAAGACGCAAATACGTGTCGAGAACACGTGCGGATGCGGTGTCCGTACGATGTCACTCAAATGCATCGTTCCATCATTCGGAAGGTTAAAGTCTTGGGATTCAAGAAATGCCTAACATTCCTTAGTTTCTATTTTCTTTTTCGCTCGCAACTTTACTGTGCATATGACAATACACACTTGGAATTGAGTTTAATTTAAAAATAGACACTCCATTCCATCCATTATCTGCACTGCTTATCACAGAAACATCGAGTTCAGTCTGAAACAAGATACAGGGACAATATAAAACCCGGAGTAGCTCACCGAAGTCGTTGTGTTCATAATAATGTGGAGCCAATGTCCTCTTATATCCGTGAGGGTAGTCAATCCAGGAGAATAAAATATTTACAAATACAGAATAGAAAAAAATGCTTTCTGTATGCCGTCATCCACGTGCTATACGCATTCATCTTTTTCGGCCAATTGCAGGCTTTGTTTTGCCATCTAAGCCAATGCCAGCCTGTAAATGACAAAAAGGATCCGCCCCTTGACCTCCGAATAACTTTAGCCAATAGTGATCCATTCAAATGATGATTGACACATTGGTTAGCCAATGAAACGCCGGTAAATAAATCCCAGCATACACCGCGGACTACTTGGCGTTCGGGGGAAAATTTAGTCGGCGGCGGCAAGTTAGTTGCAAGACTTTGCGAATTAATTTTGTTCCATAAATAAGGCGCACTGTATTATAAGGCGCATGGTCAGCTTTTGAAAAAAATAAAGGCATTTAGGTGCGCCTTATAGTGCGGAAAATACGGTATATTCTCTATTCTCTATTCTAAGACATGTAGGTATCGAGACAAATAACCAAAGGCTATATGTCTTGAAAACAGAAAATGTCTGCAGTCTGCTCAATGAGAAGCAAACATTGTTAGCTATCAGACACAGGAAGTAAAGCGCAGCAACAGCATTCAAGCAATAACAGGCAAAGCCCTTTTGTACTGTCACTGCTGTTTACACATGTCGACTTGTGGGTTAGCTAATAAGCTATGCAGCTTGTTAAATTTGTACAGGCTCAAGGTCTAATTAATGATCACATGTTTAGCAAGTATAGAATACAGTAGACCCCTAAGGGTAGGAATATGAATCCGATCCAAAGTGAGGATCAGAAAGTGAAACTGATGATGAGGAATAGAACCCTATGCCAGTGTTTTTCAACCCTTTTTGAACCAAGGTACACTTTTATTTATAAAAAAAGTTCCGAGGCGCACTGTCCGTTGAAAATGTTTGAAAATGAAGGCCTGTCTAATATTGCACTGTACTACCTCATAAGCAGGTAATAAGTATATAAAAAGAAGAAAATAATACGTAAAATAAAAAAGAATGATATGGGGCGGCAGTAGCTCAGGAGGTAGAGCACTCGTCAAGGGATCCCAGTTCGAATCCCGGCTTATCCGTGTTACATGTCAAAGTGTCCTTGGGTAAGACACTGAACCCCTAATACCTCCAATAAGCAGGTTAGCGCCTTACATGGCTGCAAGGCCGCTATTGGGAAATGTGGAGCACATTGTAAAGCGCTTTGGGAAGTCATTGACTTGAAAAGCGCTATATAAATGCAGATCATTTCATTCTTTATTCATGTTTTTATTTTTTACAGTGCAATCTTAAAATCTTTTGCTAAACAAATTAAGTAATTAAATGTACTGTGCTACCTCATGAGCAGATAATTAGTGTATAAAAAGTATATTAAAAAATACTGCCACCTACTGATATGGATGACTATTACAGTTCCTTGTCTGAAGAATGCAAAAATAATGAATAATGGCCTGAGGTTTATCATTTATATGGTAGGTGATTCAAAAAACTTTGTCCATTGTTGAGACACTCACAGAACAAACTGTAAGCACCCAAAAACTCTAGCGAAGCACCCAGAGCAATTGGATTGGGTAAGCAGTAGGAAAGGGCGGAGCTATAAACACAGCTTCTTCTAAGGGTAAATACGGTATCCTTCTCGTTTACTGTGTTTTGTGACATTTTTACAAATAACATTGCCCGCACCTTGTTTTGAAACCATTATTTTAGACAAAAATAACGGTCAAAATGAGATTCAAACTTCTGGAGAGAGAAGAAATTTAAGTGGTACATTCATAGCGCACATGGTCTGGCATTGTTACTATTTTTTCATAGATTTTGACAAATCATCAAACGTCATACAGGAAAACAAAACGTGCTAAAGAATTAGCTTTTGTCTGGAGAGTATGTTGGGCGGTTTGGTTGAAATTTGTCTGAAAATATATGGTTGTTGATCTTTCAAAATTGCCTATATTAGCTAACTTGCTCCCTGTTAGCTTAAGATGTGATTTCAAGGTTTTGCTGGTATTATACAAAATCATGCATGGCTCCCTCATATCTTTCAGATTTAATTTCCCACTTCGTTCCTGTCCGGAGCCACAGCTCTGAAAATCCTGGTCCACTAGTGATCCCAAGAGCCAAGAAGAAATCCACAGGTTCGAGAGCGTTCTCCTTTCGAGCCCTGGTGATGTAGATTGCCCTGTCCACTGAAATTCGATCTGCAACCTCTGTGGAAATGTTTAAATCTTTGTATTTGTAGTCCATAGCTTATGAATGACCTATATTTCATGTTGACGATATCTGTTTATTATCTGTTATTGCAAAATCTGTTGCAGCCTGGTCATCCTAGACGGGGGATTACCTCATGTAGGGTCCACTCTCAAGGTTTCTTCATTTACCTCATGTTGAGTTTTTCCTTGCCCTCATGTAGGTTTTAGATCAGGAGATGATGTGATAATAGTCTGTGGTTGGCAATAATCTGTGGTCTGTGCAGCCCTTTGAGACTCATTGGCTATACAAATAAACATGACATGACTTAACTTATGGCTCTTTGGGTCAAAAAAGTTCCTGATCCCTGGACTATCACATAAATGTGACCTCTCTTGTTTTACATTTTTGCCTGATTCCTTATCCGGGTCACCAACTGAGGGTTCCGAAGACCCGGTTACACAAAAAAGTTCTGCCCCAACAAAGTTTATTCAGCGAAGCCCTTGAAGGCCAAACGTATTCAACCCCGTTTTTAACCCTCATGCCTCATCAATTGAAACACTCCAGGGTTTCTTCTCCTTGAATTTGATTGAACACTGTTCAATTGCCCATCGCAGAAAAAAATCCCACTAGAAAAATGAAGACCTTGTCTTACAGATGAAGGATGTTTAAGATTATAAGCTTTGTTTTAGGATTTTGCCGGCGTGATAAAAGTCTAAAAATTGCATCACGGGACTGTAGTACAAGTGAAAAGATAATACTACTACTACTACTACTACTACTACTACTACTACTACTACTACTACTCCTACTACTACTACTACTACTACTACAACTACTACTACTACTAATAATAATAATGGATAATGGACAGCACGGCGGCGCAGTGGTTAGCGCGTGTGCGGCACAGTTCTAAGGTCTTGGGAACCTCCTGTGTGGGTTTAAATCCAGCTACCGGACTTCCTGTGCGGAGTTTGTATGTTCTCCCCGTGCTTGCGTGGGTTTCATCCAGGCACTCCGGTTTCCTCCCACATTCCAAAGACATGCATTTCAGGTGGATTGGCCCGTCCAAATTGTCCCTAGGAGTGAATGAGCGAGCGAGTTGTCTGTCCCTGTGTGCCCTGCGATTGGCTGGCAACCAGTTCAGGGTGTCCCCCTGCCCACTGCCCGATGATTGCTGGGATGGGCTCCAGCACCTCTGCGACCCTACTGAGGATAAGCGGTGCAGCTAATGAGATAATGATGAATGAATGAATGAAAACTTTTATTTCGAACATTGAAATAAAAACATGACAAAAACAATGAGTCAGAACAAAATAATGTCACATAACATGTTCGAAAAGGGGTTGTCAGAAGCAGATGCTTATTTTTCCTACCCCTTGATCTTCCCTATTAAATACATTTTACAAATCCTCCTTTCCTCTTATGTCTAATATAACAAAATCTCGTGGATATACTACTTACATAGGTCAGATAACAATAATTATAATAATTACTAGAATCACATATTTTATACACTAATCTTCGCAATACCCATCCCTCAACGTCATAATGCGCCTAGTTACCAAATGTCACTGCGGCACCAATGATAATAACAACAACAAAAATAAACATAATATTTATAATAACAGTTCTGATATAATAATAGCAACAATAACAACAAGTTAACCATAGTTTTAAACGCAGTATTTCCAATCTCCCTCATATCCCATTCTCTTCAACCCTGTATCTCGCTAGTTATGCTTTTTTGTATTTAAATTTGAACACATGGATAGTTAGACATTGTTTGATCTCATCTTGTAAATTATTCCAACATTTGACTCCACACACAGACACACACATACTTTTCCTGGTTGTTCTCACCAGTGGGATTTTGAATTCACTACAGCCCCTCAAGTTATAATTTCCCTCTTTCCGAGTGAATCATTTTTGTATGTTTTCTGGCACTATGTTTTTGTTGACCTTAGATAACAGTTGTGAAGTGAAAAATTGTATTAAATCATCCAATTTTAATAATTTGGACTGCATGAATAAAATATTGGTATGATCCTGATATCCTACCCTGTGTATGGTTCTTATTGCACGTTTTTGAAGGATAAAAAGGGGCTGTAGTATTGGATCATCGAATGATACCGCTAGAAGATAATAAATAACACACAATGTCCTTTTTAGTTTTTTTGTTAAATGTTAATAAAGTAAAAAAGTATTATTTCTCTTCCCAGAACTTTCAAAAAACAGCCGACATTCGAGCAAGATTGACAATAATGGGTGATGAACTCCATCGCTGGCTATAAATTGAAATGCTGCGTAATAAAACGCATGAAATGGTTTTACAAGTTGTAGAGTCTTGAAGTAGAGGACAATCTCTTGCGTGTTAATTATTTGAAGCAAATCAGAAAAATGGCCGTGTAGGCAAATATTTATTATAACAGCTTTTGTTGTTGCTACTATGGACTAAAGAACTAAGAACGAACCAACGTGATTGCTGATACGTATTCCGTTTCATTTGGAACAGTTTTATGGAAATGAGCTATGTTATCAGTTGTCCATATTTCCATGTTCATATCGCAAAACTGCCTTTCTTCCTTCTTATTCTTCTTTTGGTGTTTATTATCAATGGCGTACTAGGTTTTTAGCAGAATAGTAGACCCCCAGGATACAATATTGACCCGTTCTGAGGCTGGGATTGCAAAGTGAAATAGCCATATAGGAAGGATATACACCTCCATCCATTATCTGCACCGCATATCCTCAGTAGGGTCACGGGGGTGCTGGAGCCCATCCCAGCCATCTTCGGGCAGTGGGCAGGGGACACCCTGAACTGGTTGCCAGCCAGTCGCAGGGCACACAGAGACAGACAACGTACTCGCTCAATCACGCCTAGGGACAATTTGAACTGAACCTGACATGCATGTTTTTAGAATGTGGGAGGAAACCGGAGTGCCCAGAGGAAAGCCATGCAGGCATGGGAAGAACATACAAACTCCACACGGTGAGCTGAACCGCGAACCTCCGTACCGTGGGGCTGCGTGCTAACCACCCATCCACCGTGCCACCCTCGTTTGATTAATAAGAAAAAACATAGATAAACTAGGATTTAAACAAATAAAATGAGGCTCACCTCGTGGGTGCTGACATAATGGTCCACATCTTGCTGCTACAAGTACCCCAAAAAACAAAAACCTTGTGAAAGAATGGGCAAAAAAAAGAAGAAAAATAGTGCAGTTTAATCACTTTAAGTCTACAGGGAGAGCAGAATTATTAGGCAAGTTGTATTTTTGAGGATTAATTTTATTATTGAACAACAACCATGTTCTTAATGAACCCAAAAGTCTCATTAATATCAAAGCTGAATATTTTGGAAGTTGGAGTGGGGCTTTTTTAGTTTTAGCTATTTTAGGAGGATATCTGTGTGTGCAGGTGACTATTACTGTGCATAATTATTAGGCAACTTAACAAAAAACAAATGTATACCCATTTCAATTATTTATTTTCATTAGGGAAACCAATATAACAGCTCAACATTCACAAATATACATTTCTGACATTCAAAAACAAAACAAAAACAAATCAGTGACCAATATAGCCACCTTTCTTTGCAAGGACACTCAAAAGCCTGCCATCCATGGATTCTGTCAGTGCTTTGATCTGTTCACGTTCAACATTGCGTGCAGCAGCAACCACAGCCTCCCAGACACTGTTCAGAGAGGTGTACTGTTTTCCCCCCTTGTAAATCTCACATTTGATGAGGGACCACAGGTTCTCTATGGGGTTCAGATCAGGTGAACAAGGAGGCCATGTCATTAGTTTTTCTTCTTTTAGACCCTTTCTTGCCAGCCACGCTGTGGAGTACTTGGATGCGTGTGATGGAGCGTTGTCCTGCATGAAAATCATGTTTTTCTTGAAGGATGCGGACTTCTTCCTGTACCACTGCTTGAAGAAGGTGTCTTCCAGAAACTGGCAGTAGGACTGGGAGTTGAGCTTGAGTCCATCCTCAACCCGAAAAGGCCCCACAAGCTCATCTTTGATGATACCAGCCCATACCAGTACCCCACCTCCACCTTGCTGGCGTCTGAGGCGGACTGGAGCTCTCTGCCCTTTACCGATCCAGCCACGGGCCCATCCATCTGGCCCATCAAGACTCTCATTTCATCAGTCCATAAAACCTTAGAAAAATCCGTCTTGAGATTTTTCTTGGCCCAGTCTTGACGTTTCAGCTTGTGTGTCTTGTTCAGTGGTGGTCGTTTTTCAGCCTTTCTTACTTTGGCCATGTCCCTGAGTATTGCACACCTTGTGCTTTTGGGCACTCCAGTGATGTTGCAGCTCTGAAATATGGCAAAACTGGTGGCAAGTGGCATCTTGGCAGCTGTACGCTTGACTTTTCTCAGTTCACGGGCAGTTATTTTGCGCCTTGGTTTTTCTACACGCTTCTTGCGACCCTTTTGACTATTTTGAATGTAACGCTTGATTGTTCGATGATCACGCTTCAGAAGCTTGGCAATTTTAAGAGTGCTGCATCCCTCTGCAAGATATCTCACTATTTTTGACTTTTCAGAGCCTGTCAAGTCCCTCTTCTGACCCATTTTGCCAAAGGAAAGGAAGTTGCCTAATAATTATGCACACCTGATAAAGGGTGTTGATGTCATTAGACCACACCCCTTCTCATTACAGAGATGCACATCACCTGATATGCTTAATTGGTAGTAGGCTTTCGAGCCTATACAGCTTGGAGTAAGACAACATGCATAAAGAGGATGATGTGGTCAAAATACTCATTTGCCTAATAATTCTGCACTCCCTGTATGTAGTTTGTATTCATGATTGTGCTTTGCAGCACTCACTTTCGGTCGTACCACACGATACAGCGGCACCTAATGGTCAAATATTACACAGTGTGACTTTAAGGTATTAGCAGAAAAAACGTAGGATTATTTTTCTTATTGATATTGTAAGTTAGCATAAAAAGGCATGAGATATTGCAAATACATTGGGCAAACCATCCATCCATCTATTATCTGCACCGGTTATCCTAAGTAGGGTCGCGGGGGTACTGGAGCCTATCCCAGCTATCATCAGTCAGTGGGCAGGGGACACCCTGAACTGGTTGCCAGCCAATCACAGATTGGGCAAACTTATTGGTGTTTATTAAAACCTCAATCTCAACTGGTACTTTTTTAAACCGATTTGTTTATACTTTAAATAAGTAAAATGTCATTTTCTAATTATAGTAAAAGGTCTGCATTTATATAGAGCTTTTCAAGTCAATGAAGAACTCCCAAAGCGCATTCGCACACACACTCACACACCAATAGGGAGTCAGCCATGCAAGGCGCCTACCTGTTATTGAGGGCATTGAGTATTCAGTGTCTTGCCAAAGGACACTTTGACATATTACACGGAATCGAACCTGCCACCTCTTGATCCCAAGACGAGCGCTCTACCTCCAGAGCTAATACTGCACTATCATTATTATTAATATCTTATTTTCATATAAACCTAACCACTGAGATTGGATCTGCAACCTCAGTGGAACTGTTTAAATCTAGGCTTGAAACATACAGTGTAACCTTGGTTTTCGAACGCCTCTCAGTCCGACCGAATATTTCGAGAAATTCTTGCTTCGCTGTTCGGTCAAAAAATCGGAGTTCGAACGCCGGTAATGCGTGGGTGCGTACGCTAGGGTGCGATGCTGAGCGGCGTACGGGTGTTTTAGCCCCTTATTATGCCTCCGAAGAAAGTCAGTGCAAGCAGCAAAGTTGCTACTGGTGAAAAAAGAAAAGTAGTGTGTACAACTATTGCATTTAAGAAAGAAATAATAGCCAAATATGAAGGAGGTGTGCGAGCGCCTTCTGCTGACCACCACAAAGGTAAGAAATCCTATTCATAAGATTACGATAACGCGAACGTAAGATTAGCCTGGGTTAGCTTTAAGTTTACGTTAAACATTCAGGGTGTTGGAACGGAGCCCAACATTGAGGGTGTTGGAACGGAGCCCCCTTTCCAATGAACCGCTCACCACTTGTTGTGGAGACCCGGGTGCTAAATGACTTGTAAACGACCTGATTTTTTTATTTGTACACGTTCATGTTAGCGTAATCTTTTGTATGGAAGATTACGATAGCGCGAACGTACAATTAGCCTGGGTTAGCTTTATGTTTACGTTAAACATTCAAGGTAAACATTCAGGGTGTTGGAACGGATTAAAACGATTAACATTATTTTTATTGGGAAAAATGATTTCGGTGATAGAACAAATCGGTTTTCGAACAGGGTTCCGAAACGGATTATTGCTGAGAACCGAGGTTCCACTGTACTTATATTCTATAGATTATGAATGACCTATATTTTATGTTGACAATGCCTGTGTATTGTTTGTTAATGCTACTGACAATGCAACCTGGTCATTCCTTTTTTTTTTTTTTTAAATTGTACTTTAATTATTTCATATTTTATTTTTATTTATATTGTTTGTTAATGCAACATCCATTGCAGCCTAATCGTCGCGGAAGGGGGATTACCTGATGTGCGGTCCCTTCTCAAGGTTTCTTCATTTTCCCCATGTTGAGGTTTTTGAGTTTTTCCTCACCCTCATGTAGGTTTTAGATCATATGGTGTAATAATAGTCTGTAGTCTGTAATAGTCTGTAGTCTGTGCAGCCCTTTGAGACTCCTTGTGATTGAGGGGGTTACAACTAAACATGACTATAGATTAAATGCATGTCTTTGGAATGTGGGAGGAAACCGGAGTGCCCGGAGGGAACCCACGCAAGCACAGGGAGAACATACAAACTCCGCACAGTAAGTCCGGTAGCTGGATTTGAACCCACACAGGAGGTTCCCAAGACCTTAGAACTGTGCCGCACACGCGCCGCCATGCTCCCTAGGTGTGAATGAGCGAGCGAGTTGTCTGTCCCTGTGTGCCCTGCGATTGGCTGGCAACCAGTTCAGGGTGTCCCCTGCCCACTGCCCGATGATTGCTGGGATGGGCTCCAGCACCCCCGCGACCCTACTGAGGATAAGCGGTGCAGCTAATGAGATGAGATGAGATGAGA
This sequence comes from Urocampus carinirostris, assembly GCF_059441175.1. Lineage (NCBI taxonomy): Eukaryota > Metazoa > Chordata > Actinopteri > Syngnathiformes > Syngnathidae > Urocampus > Urocampus carinirostris. Next base: position 63,202,278 of record NC_142349.1, on the reverse strand, counting down.
TCAAATGCAGTTTTTTATATTGATTACACACAAATCCGTTTTAAGAACCATGAATAATTCCATAAATTGCTGCTTTTCTTTTTGTATTTATCAGAGCAATTGGTAAGTTTTTCTTTTGACCCCTCTGCAACTGTTCCAGAAGAATGTACGTCTTTAATAATGTTGTTCTGCAAAGGCTGGAAGAAAATGTTTCCCTTTCTGCAGCATAATATCTTGAGTTGAGGCGACAAATTATATGAACCAGAAATATCCACTGTTGTCAACGTGTTTTTCCCCATGCAGAAAAATACATGAAACCTTTACAGTTTCAGAGCATCAGAAAGTTTTTGAATGTTGCTTCAGTTCTGATGTGTTTCTCAAGATTAACTATATAAGTGCAAATCATTAGATAACATTCCATTTTCTGTTGTACAGTAGATCCTTGGGTTGCGGCAACCCTGCCTTATGCCCAAGCTTGAGGAGTAACAGTATACAAGTAACGGCAGTACGTAATCAGGATACAAAATAAATAAATGTCATGTCCAGCATGGTCGCTGTGGCGACCGGCTGGCCCCACCCCTTTGGCACCGGCTGTAGCAGATTCTCTCTCGTGTGTGCTTCCTAAGGGTTTTTTGGGGATTGACGGTTGCGGGTTCATTGCATTACTTTGCATTATTCTGTTCTGTTTGACTTGAGGAAACCTGTACTTGCCCGTTCTGAGTAAAAGCCTGTTTTGTGAGTATTCCTAGTCTTAGTTCCTTTTTGCCAGTAAGCCTGTTTTTGTTTTTGTCCCTGAGTGTTGGACGACTTTTATTTCCTTAATAAAAGTAACTGATGGTTAACGCGAATAAGTTCACCCTTCCTGCCTCTGATCTGGTCCGGTCCCTTGACAATAAATAAATAAATACAATAATAATTGTATTTTTTACAGAAACCAAGACATAATCAAATTAAATTAGTATTACTTTGCAGGAATACAACTTTATTTAAAAAGCATTTTTATGTTCCACACTACAAGGGACAATATTGAAGTCCGGTGTGCATTAGTTATTTTTATATCTTTGTTTTTGGAATATTCATGAAAACAATTAAGGATGCCTGGCCGAGTCATTCCTAAGACTTAAAAAGTGGTCGGCGGCGCCCTCTGTTGGCTGCGGCTGCATCGGCTCGCTACAACGGGTCAGGTGCAATCGACATTTCGTTCTGTGTACATTGTTACACAGAATGACAATACAAGGAAATTATTATTATTATTATTATATAATTATTATACCAACTTTTACCAGATTATCAGTAAACATATTTTCACGTAACTGGTGGACAAAAACCATGCCTGCTGTTAACAAATAAACTAAAAAAAAAACATGAACATTTGAAAGTGTGTAATGCACCTATAAACCTTTTGAAGATCCTGAAGAAAAAAAATTGAAGTGCCACTCGTATGATTTGGTAATAGCCTTCTTCAATCAGAGTGCACAGATTTGGTCCTGAAAGCCTTTAAAGAGACACTTCACCTCTGGAAGCAAAGAACGCACCGTCGCGCCCGGAGGAAACACGAGTGCTTCTTCCCAAGTATTGAAACTCACGATAGGTGGACTCATTGTACCTGTGATGTAAACAATGAGACAGAGCTATTGCAAATGCAAATCTTGTAGTGATTACATGATTATGTGTAACCGCTGTGTACCCGTCCCACCAAAGATCCACATTCATGCTGGACTGGATGATGAGGTTTTTGTTACAGTTGCTGGTAAATGAATGAGTCACAACACAACACGTGGTTAGCTCCTCTGCTGGCTTTCAATATGTTAGCAGCGCACTGCAGACTGCCCAATACATTTTAACGAGTTTCGGGGCGGGGAACGGATTACCGTATTTTCCGCACTATAAGGCGCACCTAAAAGCCTTTTTTTTTCAAAAGCTGACCATGCGCCTTATAATACAGTGCGCCTTATATATGGATCAATATTAAGTCGCAAAGTCTTGCAACTAAGGCAAGCAGCCACCGACTAGATTTTCCCCCGAAGGCGAAGTAGTCCGCCGTGTATGCTGGGATTTATATACAGGCGTTTCATTTCCTAACCAATGTGTCAATCATCATTTGAATCAGTCACTATTGGCTAAAGTTATTCGGAGGTAAAGGGGGCGGATCCTTTTTATCATTTACAGGCTCGCATAGGCTAAAGGGGCGAAACAAAGCCTGCAATTGGCCGAAAAAGATGATTGTGAATCACACGTTGGGTTGCACTACAGCATAGAGAAAACATTTTTTACTATTCTGTATTTGTAAATATTTTACTCTCCTGGATTTACAACACTCACGGTTGTAAGAAGACCATGGTTACGTATCATTATTGAACGTGATGGCTGCAAAAGAACTTAGGTGAGCTATGCGGCTTTATATTTTCCCGGTATCTTGTTTTAGAACGATCTTGATGTTTCTGTGATGAGTCTATTTTTAAACTAAATTCAATTCAAAATGTTTATTGTCATATGCACAGTAAAGAACCCTGTTTCCCTGCAGAATAAAATTCTTACTCTGCTGTCCACACAGTGGCCAGCAAAAAATAAAATAGAAACTAAGGAATGTTTGGCATTTCTTGAATCCCAAGACTTTAACCTTCCGAATGATATTTGGAACGATGCATTTGAGTGATTGGTGACATCGTACAGACACTGTTTCCGTACATGTCTGAGACACGTATTTGCTTCTTTGCAAGCTTTGGGAATGTTAAGGGGGTAATACGTTTGACTGAACTATCTGACTGTTTTGTCGACGTTCCCATTGTAGCGCCTTATAATCCGGTGCGCCTTATGTATGGAAAATATAGGACCAAAAACTATTTTTTGGGGGGTGCGCCCTATAACCTGGTGCGCCTTATAGTGCGGAAAATATGGTAATCGCTTTTCAGTCATTTCTTATGGGGGGAATGTGTTCAAAATACAATAAAGCTAAGAGCTCTAGCTGGGAAAAAAATTATCTCACATTTAAATTACACTGTGAGTTCCACCAGTTACGACAATGAAAGTTGCCAAGGTTAGCTGAAAGTAATCATGCGACAACATTCGTACCCAATGTAAGAATATCGATCCCGCCAAGAAAAGAAGGTCAATCTGCGGCATGTTTATGGGACGGTGCTAGATGATGATAAAGCTGGCAGAATGGATCAGAGCCAAGCTTAATTGCATGTTCAACCTCTTTTGTTATTCCTTCGTCCCTTGTTTGCGGCGCGTTTTATTACTTTGTTAGTATACGTGTCCTTCACACGGATCCTTTCACCTCGAAAAAGTCAGTCATAAAGACACTAGCTACATTTTTCTCTTCAGTCTTTCTACTACAAATGATGAAATAAGGTCTATGACATATAGAAATGATAATGGGTTTTGGCAGGACAATAATCCCTTGCTATATTGCGGTTTACTTATCATAGTTTTACTAATATGTGGATTTTCATCACAAATTTTGTTATAAGTCTCTCCACATCTTCTCTACCTGTGTGTCAGTAACGTTGCGGTTTATAATGTATTCGTACATTAAACAGCTTGCCGGATACACATTACGTATGTCCAAATTGTCTTGCATATTTGTGCTCGTAGAATGAGACCCTTTGATTAGTTCCTTCTAGAACGCACCACAGAAATCGAGGGACTACTGTATATCTCATCTCATCTCATCTCATTAGCTGCACCGCTTATCCTCAGTAGGGTCGCGGGGGTGCTGGAGCCCATCCCAGCAATCATCGGGCAGTGGGCAGGGGACACCCTGAACTGGTTCAATCGCAGAGCACACAGGGACAGACAACTCGCTCGTTCATTCACACCTAGGGACAATTTGGACCGGCCAATCCACCTGAAATGCATGTCTTTGGAATGTGGGAGGAAACCGGAGTGCCCGGATCTGTCCTTTCAAACACATGTGAAGAAAATTACTAGAACCGCTTTCTTCCATCTTCGCAACATTGTTAAAATTTGTCCTATACTGCTTCAGTCGGATGCGGAGATTATAATTCACACGTTTGTTACCTCCCGTCTCGATTACTGAAATGCACTACTCTACGGTCTCCCGAAGTCCAGAATCAAGAGTCTTCAGCTGGTACAAAATGCTGCAGCGAGGCTTTTAACTAGGACAAAAAAGTCCGATCACATCACGCCGATTTTGGATAACCTGCATTGGCTCCCTGTTAGCCTAAGATGTGATTACAAGGCTCTCTTAGTATTACACAAAATCATACATGGACTTGCTCCCTCATATCTTTCAGATCTGAATTCCCCCTATGTTCTGGTCCGAAGCCTGCGTTCTGAGAGAGCCAGTCTTCTGGTGATCCCAATAGCCAAGAAGTGTTCCGCTGGTTCGAGAGCGTTCTCCATCCAGGCACCGGTGCTGTGGAATGCTCTTCCCCCTGAGATCCGATCTGCAACCTCAGTGGAAATGTTTAAATCCGAGCTTAAAACTCACTTCTACTCTATAGCATATGAATAACCTATACTTTTTGTGGACAATATCTCTGTATTATTTGTGATTGCAACATCCTCTGCTGTCTGGTAATCCTGAAAGGATGCCACGTGTGCGGTCCCTTCTCAAGGTTTTTTCATTTTCCTCATGTTGAGGTTTTTGAGTTTTTCCTTGCCCTCATGCTGGTTCCAGATCAGGGGATGGTGTAACAATAGTCTGAAAAAATAGTCTGTGTAATAACCTGTGAAGCCCTTTGAGACTCTTTGTGATTAAGGGCTATACAAATAAAAATGACTTGACTTGACGACATTGGTTTAGAGTTGTTTTCTTTTTATCAACTAACAAAGAGATTCACAAGTGCTGAGGTATGTACGTAATGTTGTGTACATTCCGCGACTTTGTTTGCAACGTCCTTTGTATTTTGTGCATTCTGTGCCCCAGCGACTTCTGGCCTTTGGAAGCAGAGTCCTGCTGGCCTTCAAACATTTCCATATAGTTTAAGGATATTTTTTTCCTCTAGTGGCATCTATGTAGGTATTTAGAGTACTTTCTACATTTTCCTCATCCTCAGGATTTTTTTTTAGTTTTTCCTTGCCCTCATGTAGGTGACAGATCATGGGGTGGTGCACTATGGAATACTATGAATGAAAACTTTATTTCGAACATTATTAAATAGAAACAGGACAAAAATATTGACTAAACAACAAAAATAATGTTAACATAACATGTTCAAAAAGGGGTAGTAAGAAGTAGACGCTTATTTTCCCTACCTCTTCATCTTCCTTTTCAATTACATTTCACAGATAGCTCCTCTTTTGCGTTTAAATATAACAAACAATCACAGATATACATGTTACATAGGTTGAATATCAATAATTATAATAACAACAATTGTCACATATGTTATATACTAATCATCGTAGTACCAATCTATGTTATAACTAGACAATTCCCTCTGCAATTGTAAGAGTTGTGATGGATCTGGCAGATGTTGGTAGAGAACCGGTAGCATTGAGTTGTTAGCATTATGAGTTAGCATAAAGTTTTTAACTCTGAGAGATGTCTCATCTCATCTCATCAGCTGTACCGCTTATTCTCATTAGGGTCGCGGGGGGCTGGAGCCATCTCCGGGCAGTGGGCAGGGGACACCCTGAACTGGTTGCCAGCCAATCGCAGGGCACACGGGGACAGACAACTCACTTGCTCATTCACACCTAGGGACAATTTGGACAGGATTCTGTCTGGAGAAATAACTGTTGTGAAGGCTGGATCTTTGGAATTTTCCACTGATTTGTGTTTAGTTTTTGTCATAGGCTGTCGTGATCAGCTCCGGTCAATGTTCCCTGTAATTTTCCACGGGTCTGAGCGTTCACACAAAGTCGGCGAGCAACGCTTGAAACAACAGTGAGCAACGGCAATCCCAAGTGTGGCAACTAATCCATTATCAAACATGTCCAAAACTTGACATCACGTTACATTTTGCTGAGTTTCCGGCAATGCAAAATGATTTTTCTCTTTTGAATGAATTGACTCATGTACTATTGCAAAGGTTGTACGGCCTACAAACGTCGTTTGTACTTACAACAATTCATTCACAAGATTTCCATTTCTTTTTATTTCCTGATATATTTTGTCGCATATTAACATTTTTGGGGCTTATTGAGTCGGTTGTAAGATACAGAACTGTACTTAATCACATTTTTTAGTGGAAGTACAATGTTGGCAACAAGATTCACTTGATATAATTGGAAATTATTTGAATGCAACACAAACTTTTTCTTATTTCTACCGTGTTTTTTTCTACTTTTTAAAGATTCCTTTTAAAAAAATCTCATTGTGTTTATTTTTTCCGAGCTGTTACTTTTTTCTTTTTGTTCTCTATTTCCTTTTTTCCAAAGTTTTTTTCTTTTCTTTATTTCTGGCTTTTTTTCTAAATTTTTTCTTCTTTTTTTCTCTTCCTTTTGTTTCTTTTTTTCTCAGCTTTTCACTACTTTTTCATTTTGGTATTTTTTTCTTTTTTTGTTCTATTCTCTCCTTCCTTTAAGTAATTTTGTGCATAATTGTAGATAATATTTGGTCATATTGGGATTAAAGAAGCAAAAACAACCTGAAGAGCCGTTTAGGACCCGAAAGAGCCGGTTCCTTTTATTGAGCCGAGCCGAAGAGGACCCGAAAGAGCCGGTAGCCTAGATGGCAGGGCGCCCGCTCCGAGACTGGGAGGTCGTTGGTTCAAGCCAATACCTAGGAATTACAACATTGGTACTCATTGCCTACCTACTTGGCGCTCGACATTAAGGGTAGGAATTGGGGGGTCTGGTCACCTAATGACTCCTAACACAGCAGTTGGGTCTAAAATGGCGGCGCCCTGTTTGGCTGCAGCTGGATTGGCTCGCTACAGTTTAACTGTACGGGACAGTTCGTTCTGTGTGTATGGTTACAAAGAATGACAATAAAAGTAAATTCTATTCTATTCTATTCTATTCCTTTTAGTGAGCCGAGCCGAAGAAGCCGGTTCTCGACAAACTCTGCTAACTTTACTCAACTTCGTTCTACTTCGACTCGACTTCAAAATACCGCATTTGGGACACAACGTCGGGGGAACCCGTGTATTTTTATCTTCATGCACTGTAACTTTGACTTATGTCGCTTCTTAATTAGTCATTTTGAGCCCTCATTTTTGTGCGCTGGCTAGATTTTCTTGTGCGCTGAAAATGTGCGAGCAGTGCGCAATTGCGCAGTTTAGAGGCTCTGGTGTCAGTAAATCTGAATAAATTACAGTGGAACCTCTGTTTTCGAACGCCTCTCAGTTCAAACAAATCGGAGTCCGACCAAAAATTTCGAGAAATTCTTGCTTCGCTGTCCGGTCAAAAAAATCATAGTTCTTACGCCGGTAATGCGTGAGTGAAATGAAATGAAATGGAATGATCTGCATTTATATAGCGCTTTTCAAGTCAATGACTTCCCAAAGTGCTTTACAATGTGCTCCACATTTCCCAATAGCGGCCTTGCAGCCATGTAAGGCGCTAAGCTGCTTATTGGGGGTATTAGGGGTTCAGTGTCTTACCCAAGGACAATTGGACATGTAACACGGACAAGCCGGGATTCGAACTGGGATCCCTTGATCCCAAGACGAGCGCTCTACCTCCTGAGCTACTGCCGTACGCTAGAATGCGATGCTGAGCGGCATACGGGTCGAGACCGCTCTTTTCCTGACCAACTGTCATCTCGTGCGGACGTGCTTCGTTTTGCTTTTAATATAGGTGTTTTAGCCCCTAATTATGCCTCCGAAGAAAGTCAAAGTTGCTACAGGTGAATAAAGAAAAGTAGTGCGTACAACTATTGCATTTAAGAAAGAAATAATAGGAAAATATGAAGGAGGTGTGCGAGTGTCTGATCCTCTCCCCACCGTCCACCTGCGCCTTCTGCTGACCACCACAAAGGTAAGAAATCCTATTCATAATTCTTTTCTTTATCCTTTTTTTTAATTTTTACACGTTCATGTTAGTGTAATCTTACGTACGGAAGATTACGCTAACGCGAACGTACAGTTAGCCTGGGTTAGCTTTAGTTTACGTTAAACATTCAAGGTAAACATTCAGGGTGTTGGAACGGATTAAAACGATTTACATTATTTTTAATGGGAAAAATGATTTCGGTGATCGAACAAATCGGTTTTCGAACAGGGTTCTGGAACGGATTATGGTCGAGAACCGAGGTTCCACTGTATCTGCTAAATGCAAATGATAGGTTGGTCGTTTTGGTTGTAAAATTTCTCAGAATTCACTGTGTGAATATAACTTGTTTTTATATTCCAAAATATAAAAACAATCTTTCACACACACACACACACACATGAAGTAACGTTTCAATAATCAGTCTAATTGCATCTCTTGTACGTTTATCAATCTTATATTCTTTTATTGTGAAATGCTCATGTGTACTGTCTCTCCCTGAAGTATAATAAATCACCCCCACGTTGTGGGCGGGGTCTCTTTCCTTCCTTCTTCAACATCATGGAGGACGTGAGTAAAATCTGCTCTTGGGTATGATTAGATTTTAACTCTATATATGTTATTTATTTGGGTAAATATGGCCACGAAATAGTCTTAATAATGATTGACTTTAACAGCAAGTAACATGATAATTTAAGTTTAACAAAAAACACAAAACATTTTGGACATATGTTGTGACATGAGATTTTTTAAAGGAGTGCCTTGTCTTGAGACACAGTGTCTTAGTGGATCAGGGCCCCGAATACATACGGTCACAAAGTGGAACTAATCAATGGAGCGTCTCCTGGAGAAAGCTCCACCCGCCGCTGCTTTGGCAGCTGAGCCCGAGAGAAGCATTTTCACACCAATCAATCTCGGCCTCCTCTGTTTAAGACAAAGAAAGGATGGACTGGAATATTTAAAGCTGCTAAAAGAAATGGGCCAGGAGGAAAACAACAAGGGTACGGAAAGAGTAATGGGCTGCAGGGAACTGGGGTCATGTGTAGAAAGAAATGTAGACATAAATAAATAAATATCTACCATATATGCCATATAAATAAATCAACACTCAAATAAATAATGAAATAACTAAATTTATGACATAAGTTCAACTCATTAATCTTTTTATACATTTTTCTATTTTAGTATTTATTTGGTCATTATCATGTCGTGTTGGTTAGCGCTTGTGCGGCACAGTTCATGTCATGGGAACCTGTCGTGGGTTCAAATCCAGCTCCAGACTTCCTGTGCGGAGTTTGTATGTTCTCCCCGTGCTCGGGTGGGTTTCCTCCGGGCACTCCGGTTTCCTCCCACGTTCCAAAAACATGCATTTCAGGTGAATTGGCCGGTCCAAATTGTCCCTAGGTGTGAATGAGCGAATGAGTTGTCTGTCCCTGTGTGCCCTGCAATTGGCTGGCAACCAGTTCAGGGTGTCCCCTGCCCACTGCCCGGAGATGGCTGGGATGGGCTCCAGCCCCCCCGCAACCCTAATGAGGATAAGCGGTACGGCTAATGAGAGATGAGAGAGATTTTGACATTTATTTTGTTTTGTATTTTTTTTAATTTTGTTTGTTGTTTATTTTGTTGTCGTTATTGTTATGTACAGTGGCTTGCGAAACTATTTGGCCCCCCTTGAACTTTGTGACCCTTTGCCACATTCTTCAAACATAAAAAACAAAAACAAAGATAAAGATATAAAACTGTAATTTCTTGTGAAGCATGAACAATAAGTAGGATACAATCTTATTTATTTATTGGATATTCAAAACTTTTTTAACAAATATAAAACGAAAAAGTGGGTGTGCAAAATGATTCAGCCCCTTTAATTTCAGTGCAGCAAACTTTGTCCAGAAGTTCAGTGAGGATCTCTGAATGATTCAATGTTGATCTAAATGACTGATGACGATAAATGGAATCCACCTGTGTGTAATCAAGTTTCTGTATAAATGCATCTGCACTGTGATCGTCTCAGAGGTCTGTTTGAAGCGCAAAGAGCATCATGAAGAACGAGGAACACACCAGGCAGGTCCGAGATACTGTTGTGGAGAAGTTTAAAGCTGGATTTGGATACAAAAAGGTTTCCCAAGATATAAACATCCCAAGGAGCACTGTGCAAGCCACTGTGTTTTCTTGTGCATTTAATTGTGTTTTGTCATTCATTTTGTTGCGTAATATGTCATGTATTTTGTCATTTATTTATTTAGGTGTTGCCTTTTTAATTAATTTCGCCCTGTATTTTGTCATACATTTTGTAGTACATTTTGTTGTTTGTTTGGTTATTTAATTTGTGGTGTATGATATCATTTTTCGTCAATTACATTGTCATGAAATCTGTCATGTATTTTTTTTGTGTATTGTGTCATTCATTTATTTCAGTATTTTTTTGTCACTTATTATGTTGTGTATTTTTTTTTTCATGCACTTTGTTGTGTACAGTATTTCGTCAATTATTTATTTCTGTATTTTGTTATGTATTTTGGCATTTATCTGTCGTGTGTTTTGTTTTTTTTGTCATTTTTATTGTGTATTTTGTAATTTATCTTTAAATTTTATCGGATATTTTATAATTTATTCTGTCTGGTATTTTGTCATTTTTTCTGTCGTGTTTTTTGTGCCTCGTATTTCGTAATTTTTTGTTGTGTATTTTGTCGTGTGTGTTGTCTTTTCCGGTCATGTATTTCATCCTGTATTTGGTCATTTACGTGTCATTTATTTTGTTGTGTATTTTTATCGTTTATTTTGTCTTGTATTTTGACATTTTTCTCATCTCTTTTGTCATGTATTTTGTCTCGTATTTCGTCTCGTATTTTGTCAATTTTGCCATGTATTTTATTATGTATTTTGTAATTTATTATGTGATTTATTTTGTTTTGTATTTTATTATTTATTTTGTCTCGTATATTGTCATTTCTTCTGTCGTAATTACTCATTGCCCTCACTTGTTTGGCTGCTGCTCATTGCCTGATTGGTTCTCCTCCTATTTAAACTCAGTACTCCAGTCACTCCTTGTCAGTCCGTCAGCGAACCTCCGCATACGCAAGGCAAGCACTTTGACTCTGGCTCCCGTCCGTCCCGTCCACATCCGTATCCTGTTCGTCCGTCTCTGATTTTCCGTTCTGTCTCCGGCTCCCTGACTTTACCCTTCCTTCGAGAATGCTCTGATATCCCGCTCCGGCTAGTGACCCGTTTTTGCCCACTGACCACGCTCCGAACTCTCCGTTCGGCCACTTGACTCGTTTTGGCACATAGTCAACGATCCGATCTCCCGGTCCGGCTACTTGACCCGTTTTTGCCCACCGACCACGCTCCGATCGCCCGTCACGGCAACTCCACTCGCTTCCGCATTCCGACCACGCTCCGATCCCGTGAGCTCCTTGCTCCTCCTGCCCAGCGAGCACCGGGTCGCTGGCGTCTGTTTCCCCGCACCTGACTTCCTCGATTCTACAATAAAGCTTTGTGTGAAACGTTACACGTTTGGGTCTACCATCTGCTCTGGTTCTGACATCTTCCCTTCTATTTTGTCGTGTATTTTGTCTCAGGTTTATTCATTTTTTTCTTGTGTATTTTTTCATGTAGTTTGTCTTTCTTAAGTAATTTATTTTGCCATGTATTTTATCATGTATTTCGTCATATATTTTGTCATTTATTTTGTTTTGTATTTTGTTGCAACAAAATCTTATTTAAATGAGGAGGTGGCCCAGTTGCCTGAACTTTTCACTAATAGGTTGATCAGTGAAGAAGGATCAGTGCACTCTCCCATCGACCAATTGCTGAAAAGCCCAGCAAGTTTGACCCGCCCCCTCATTTGAATAATATTATGTTGACAAAATAGATGATAAACTTAATGACAAAATAAATGACATAATACAAAACAAAATAAATCACAAAATACTGTCAGTTGCCTTCTGATTACCCTAACCTGCGCTCATTTCCTTCAGCCCCAGCTGCCACTCTTGTACTAATTATCCCTCTCCCTATTTAAGTGCTTCCTCTCCGGTCACTCTTGGTCAGTCCGTCAGCAAACTGATCCGCCGATTCTGGTTTCCTGATCGTCTCCGGTTCCCTGACTTGCTTACGATCCCCGACCAAGCTTTGTTCTCCTGTCCCAGCTACACGACTTGTTCCAACCCATGACCACGCTCCGTTCTCCTGTCCCGGTTACCCGACTTGCTCCTATCCACGATCACGTTCTGCTCTCCGGCCCCAGCTGTTCCGCCTTGCCACCTGTCACCGGCCGCGGGGCTTCCTGTTCCACCTGTCCAGCGTACTTAAGATCATGCAAGGCAAGCGCATTTAATTCTGGTTTCCTGATCGTCTCCGGTTCCCTGACTTGCTTCCGATCCCCGACCACACTTCTTCTCCTGTCCCAGCTACCCGACTTGTTCCGATCCATTACCACGCTCCGTTCTCCTGTTCCGGCTACCCGACTTGTTCCGATCCAAGACCATGCTCCGTTCACCTGTCCCGGTTACCCGACTTGTTCCTAAACCCAATCACGCTCTGCTTTCCGGCCTCGGCTGTGCACTTTGCCACCTGTCACCGGTTGTGGGGGCTTCCTGTTCCACTTGCCCAGCAAGCACCAGATTGCTGTTTTTTCCTCTCTTCATGATCCCCCCCGATCCTTTAATTAAGTGTTTGTCACGGTTGCCATGGCGCCCAATTGGTCCCCACCGTGTGGCACCAGCTATGGTCACGGTTGCCATGGCGCCCAATTAGCCCAGCCCATGGGCGCCAGCTGCAGCTTGTTGACAGATTGGCTCCCTGTCAGTATTCTAACTCTGTCTTGTCAGTCCCCTTTTGTCGGTCCCTCTGCGAATCTCCGTTTTTACACAGCAAACCCTTTTTCGCCAGTCCTGTGCTTTTCCTCCTGTTTTTCTTCCGCTAAGATCTGTCTGATCTCGACCACGTCTGTTCTCCCGTCCCGAATAATGACCCATCTTCTGATATCGACCACTTTTTTACTCTTTGCTACTGACCCGTGTTCTCCGTTCCCGACACTGCCATTGCTCGCCCACTTCCGCGTCTGAGCAACCTACACCTCGCGTCCAGCTATCTCCGGATCCTGTGTACACTCCTTTCCCTTCTTCCCAGTAAAACTGTGAAAAACGTTACGCGAGTGGGTCTGGTCCCCGTTCTGGTCCTGACAGTGTTGTGTGAAACGCATTTGGGTCCACTGTTTGTTCCGCTCGCAACAAATACTTAAATAAACAAATGAAAAAATGACAAAAAAATGACAAAATGTAGATGTATTTATGTATATCACTTGCAGGGTTGGGTAGGGTTAATTTAACTGGATTACTTTCAATTACTTTTGGATTACTCCAATACCAAATATGCTGATAAAAAACAAAATAGATAGATAGATAGATAGATAGATAGATAGATAGATAGATAGATAGATAGATAGATAGATAGATAGATACTTTGTTCATCCCCGAAGGGAAATTCACATTTCCAGCAGCATCCCTGAGCTGAGAACAATCGAGAACAATCGAAAATAACACGGGAGCTGCTGGAGTGGCTGCCATTCGTGACGGCGCCGGAAGAAAAGATTCAATTTGAATCATTTACAAACAAACAAACAATTGAATCATGTACAAACAAACAAACAAAATATTCATGTTTCAATAAGTGGAGTGTTAATAAAATATTTCTGATACTGATATAACCAGATAAAACTAATTTTAAGTTACCTGTCCAAATGAATGTTGTGCCATCTCACCTTTCCCACTCTCTCTCCTGCAGTTGACTTGCTGCTGCTCGCTCCTGAAACTAATACTTACCTCTTTGTGTATTGCCTGCATATGGCGACACCCTCTTTCAGCTTGTCTGTCAGAACCTTGATCTCCTCCTAAAATGCTTAATACTCAATGTACGTAGCACTTGCAGTAATTATTTGCGTTTGGGGAAAAAAACTAGACTGTTACCTTTCAAACTTATTATCATTTGCCATGCAATTAAATTTAGCCTCCACGCAGTTTATTAAACACAGAGTGTAAGCATTGAGTATGAAGTGTAGACATGAAATAAACTAAATATGAATAAAATTACTACATTTTTGGGGAGTAATGGAATACATGGAACGGCAAAAATGATGTTGGCGAGCTGTTTGGATTTATTTGCGTTTTATGTTAATTTTGCCGGAGATCAAAGAGATTAAAGCCAGGAGAGAAAGCTTACCACGTGTTTTGAGGCATCATTTTATTCATATTTAGTTTCTTTTGTCTTTTATTAGCATATTTGGTATTGGAGTAATCCAAAAGTCATTGAAAGTAATCCATTTAAAGTAACCCTACCCAACCCTGTGTATATGTATATGTATATATGTATGAATAAACTTAATATTTTTTAGATATTACAAGATTTATTTGTGTTCTTTTACTTGTATGGTATATATTTGACGACAGCGTTTGATTTACCGCAATGTCTATTTACGGCTTGAGTTACCGCAAAAGTGAAGCAGATACGCTAATTAAGAGCAGTCAGAGGTGAGCGCCCCCTGGCGATCTAAATTGGAATTGGGATCATAAAACAGAGCTTTGCAAACACCTCATTAAAGATGCTTTCTCTCAGGCAATCACGGCGGTAATGAATTGGTAATTACTTGACACAATGAATCCCAGGGCGCTTTGACCAGCGGGTTGTAAAGACAATCAAATCCTCAGGAAATAACAACCCCATATGGAGGGGCTTTAAAGGAACAGTGCATATTGTTTAGCGCCTCCTATTGGTAAAAATAAGCTTTGTTCATGAAAAAAACAAACATATTAATTTAAATAGTACCGTATTTTCCGCACTATAAGGCGCACCTAAAAGTCTTAATTTTTTTCAAAAGCTGACCATGCACCTTATAATACAGTGCGCCTTATATATGGATCAATATTAAGTCGCAAAGTCTTGCAACTAAGGCAAGCAGCCGCCGACTAGATTTTCCCCCGAAGGCGAAGTCGTCCGCCGTGTATGCTGGGATTTATTTACCGGCGTTTCATTGGCTAACCAATGTGTCAATCATCATTTGAATCGATCACTATTGGCTAAAGTTATTCGGAGGTCAAGGGGCGGATCCTTTTCATCATTTACAGGCTGGCATTGGCTGAAGTGGCAAAACAAAGCCTGCAATTGGCCGAAAAAGAAAGCATTTTTTTACTATTCTGTATTTGTAAATGTTTTATTCTCCTGGATTTACTAAACTCACGGATATAAGAGGACCATGGCTGCACATTATTATTGAACACAACGACTTCGGTGAGCTACTCTCGCTATGTATTTTCCCTGTATCTTGTTTCAGACTGAACTCGATGTTTCTGTGATAAGCGGTGCAGATAATAGATGGAATGGAGTTTCTATTTTTAAATTAAACTCAATTCCAAGTGTTTATTGTCATATGCACAGTAAAGTTGCGAGCGAAAAAGAAAATAGAAACTAAGGAATGGTTGGCATTTCTTGAATCCCAAGATTTTAACCTTCCGAATGATGGAGCGATGCATTTGAGTGACATCGTACGGACACCGCATCCGCACGTGTTCTCGACACGTATTTGCGTCTTTGCAAGCTTTGGGAATGTTAAGGGGGTCATAAGTTTGACTGAACTATCTGACTGTTTTGTCCACGTTCCCATTGTAGCGCCTTATAATCCGGTGCGTCTTATGTATGTCAAATATAGGACCAAAAACTATTTTTTCGGGGTGCGCCCTATAACCCGGTGCGCCTTATAGTGCGGAAAATACGGTAAGTAAAAGAACATGAGATATAATTTCAACATGCATTTTTTAAAATACGTAGGCCCAGAAATTAGCATTTATATTACATGACATGTGCCTCACCTAAAGGGCGCTGATATAATTGTCTGACTTCTTGGTGCTACGGGTACCCAAATACTGGCTGGGTAAAAAATAGAAATAAAATGGTCTGGTTTGGTCACCAGTCTCCATACTTATTATTCTTCCTTTTCCCTTAAGCACTTGTTTTTAGTAGCAACCTAAAGGGCTTTGAGAGGTTTGTGTTCCAGCACATCAAAGGTTCCGGTCCCTAAAAACAAGAAGAAACAGGCTTCTTCCCCAAGGCCATCACCACCCTAAACAAGGACACAAAAGCGAGAAAACATATTTTGCAACTTTTTTTTTTACCTTTTTTGTTGCTGCGAAATGTTATTGCACGAAAATGTGAAAATATATACAGACGCTCCACTACTAACTACCATTAGACCTAAGAAGGAATCTGGCTTCTATTTCTGTCAGGTGGGACGTAAGGAAAACTGAGATCACTTGCACTCGTTTATTGGTTTTTATTGGAAGGAAGGAATGACAAGGCGTGATTCTTCGATCCGTTGTTTGACGGATTGACGAGGCTTGACAGGCGGGTGCAGGCTTGGCGGGAATGGTCGTGGACAGGCGTAATCGTCGTGTTGTTGGTCGGGGCTGGAGAAGAAGGACGTCGTTGTGTTCGGAAGAGTGATCAGGAGTCAGAAGAAAACAGGAGGCAGGCAAAGAGTCGGAGGTACGGGCTTTCTGAGCAGATGGCAACAGGTAGCATAGTACAATCAGACAGCTTGTTTCCGGAAGCTGAGGATTTAAACGGACAGGGTGCGCCAATCAGCTGTCCTGGCTGTTGGCGCCAAATCCTGAGCAGAGGTGTTCCAGATCCGGGTGATTGTAACAATTTCCTAGTTTGTGTGTAAGCATATTACGTGTACTGTATCTCTCTCACGCTGTAAGTGTAAAAAAGAGGCGAGCCATTTCGGTTGAAGTGAAAGTGGAATAAGAAAGCTTGATGTGGTTGAGAAAATGGTTGGATCTTTTCAGCCACTTTTTACCACAGAAGAAGAAGTCACCTAACTCTTGAAGCCCATCTTCCAAGAGTAAGTTAAACTTAACTTTATTTATCTTTATAGAGCATATTATTTTATGAAATATTTATTTTTTAGTACAAAACAATACTGGTTACTTACACAAACCCTAAACATACTTATATAAACCTTAAACATACAGAATACAGCACTGAAGTAACTTACAAACAAATTCAACTTACAAACGATTGTCTGGAAGTTCATAAGTAGAGCAGCTTTGGTACCTTGTGACTTTTTTTGCTGGTAATTTTATTGCATTTATTTTATTGGCACTATTGTCATGCTGCACTATTATCTTTCATTGCACTTTTATTTTAACTCAGGCTATTCCCTAAGCACTTTGTTGTAAATATTTTTTCTGCTTTTCATCCTGATCACCCTTTGTCGTCTCACAAGAACGGTCACTTTTTCAAACTTTTTATTACATGTTTACCCTGGAGTGCCACGTCGTTGCATACAATGTATCAAAAGGTTGATATCAATGACAATAATGACAATTTAAATCAATAGTGACTCATCCCGGTCAAATATTACACAGTGTCCCTTTAAGGTGAGCTCTAAAGCCGTCGTGGTAGATTGGCCGCATAATGGTCCAGAAATTGGTGGTTCAACTATTTATTGACGATAATTAGAGTACATACAACAGCTATATTGGGAAGTGGGCAGGGGACACCTTGAACTGGTTCCCAGTCACAGGGCACACAGGGACCGAGAATTCACTTGCTCATTCATACCGAGGGACAATTTGGACCGGCCAATGAACCTGACATGCATGTTTTTGAAATGTAGGAGGAAACCGGATTGCCAGGAAGAAACCCACACAAGCACAGGGAGAACATGCAAACTCCACACAGGAGGTTCGATCTCATTACTTCAGAACTGTGCCGCACACGCGCTAACCACTGCTGCACTGTGCTGCTGTCAAATAAATAATATATTAATTTTGGTGGTGTAAAAAGCTGGTGTTACTCTGCAAAACTAGAAAACAGCTAGCTTGGGCAAAATTTAGACAGTTTTCTTCATTCATCCATTCATTCATTATCTGAACCGCTTATCCACAGTTGGGTCGGTGGAGCCCATTCGAACTACCTTCGGGCAGTGGGCAGGGGACACCCTGAACTGGTTGCTAGCAGGTCACACGTAGACATACCACTCTCTAGCTCATCCACACTTAGGGACAATCTAGACTGGCCAATTAACCTGACATACGTGTTTTTGGAATGTGGGAGGAAACCAGAGTGCCCAAAGGAAACCCACGCAAGCAGAACATGCAAACTCCGCACAGGAAGGCTCGATCTCATGACCTCAGATAATTTATCTTTTTTGTAGATATTCTAAATTTTCCTCCAATAAAATATGAAAACATTCTTGAAAATATCAATCTGATTTTGCTCATGTCAAAGGAAAAAAGTTTACATTTTTGCCACAATTTTGCTTACTTTAAATAAAATATAGCAGTAAAAGAAAAATATTGAGGAAAAAACAAACAAATCTTACACCTCTGAATGAAAATCGTGAACGAATTGTGAGTCTCCAAATGAGCAGCAACCCAGCAACAGCTACTGAGTTTGACACCCCGAGTTTAAACTATTCATATAAATTCATAAACCTTATTTTTTTCAATATTTGCAATTTCCATCTTTTTTGATTTTCTAAAGGAGAACAAGGTTTCTCCCTGGGCCATAGATCTATTTCCATCTGAATATTTTGAGAGCATAACAAAAGGACAAGGCAGGCCATCATCGATGTTCAAGGTCCATTTTCCCAACTGCTATCATCCGTTTATGCAGCCAATTTCCCCAAAACACTCGCTGTTTCCCCTCATTCGTTCCAATGCATTTTCCCTTTTTACCTCATTTTGAACACATGCCAACAGGAAAACAGATATTGAATTTGCTTGCCATGCAGCGAAAACATTTTCTCAAAATTACTTTTGGAGATTAGCTAAAACAAAAGTGCCATCGATACTTTTTCTGGAGGTGATCCAATAAGTAAGGGTGCCGGTATTTCCTACATGAATACTAAAAAAATTCCACTACAATCTCACTATAAAAAATACTACTTTAGAACGATAGCAACAGAAGTACTGCAACAATACAACTACAGTAATACTACAAAAATACTAAAGAAATACTTCATCACTGTTATTGCTGGAACTTGGTGTTGCCTTTGACACTGTGGACCATAATATCTTACTAGATTGGCTGAAAAAAATTATTGGTCTTTAAGGAACCATCCTCTTATGGTTCAGATCCTACCTTTCAGATAGGACGCTTTGAAGTAAATATGGTGAAATGACATCTGAGCCCTTTAGTGTTACCTGTGGTGTTCCGCAGGGTTCAGTACTCGGCCCCCTTCTGTTCAGCATATACATGCTTCCATTGGGTGATATTATTCGCAAGTATAAGATCAGTTTCCATTGCTACGCAGAAGACACTAGCCTTTATCTTCAGATGAAGGACTCTGCCCTACTAAACTGTAGACATTTTGAGGACTGCCTCACTGAGATTAAAAGATGGATGTCACTTGCGCCTCAAACTCAGAAAGACTGAAATGTTCATTTTTGGTGCAGCTAAATGCGGTGACTTGTTTTTAAACACTGACGAATGTTATATCACCCAGAGTGCTTCAGTCAAATATCTAGGAGTCATATTTGACCCCAATCTGTCCTTCCAAACACACATTAAGAATATTACTAGAACAGCTTTTTTCCATCTTCGCAACATTGCTAAAATTCGCCCTATGCTGTCTCAGTCGGCTGCGGAAATTATAATTCACACGTTTGTTACTTCCCGTTTTGATTACTGTAATGTACTATTCTCTGGTCTAAAATCAAAAGCCTTCAGCTGGTACAAAATGCTGCAGCGAGGCTTTTAACTAAGACAAGAAAGTTTGATCACATTACCCGGATTTTAGCTAACCTGCATTGAAAGGGGATAACCTCATGTGCGGCCCCTTCTCAAGGTTTCTTCATCTTCCTCATGTTCAGGGTTTTGAGTTTTTCCTTGCCCTCTTGTAGGTTTTAGATCAGGGGATGGTGTTAAAATAGTCTAGTTTGAAATAATCTGTGGTCTGTGCACCCCTTTGAGACGCCTTGTGATTAAGGGCTATACAAACAAACAAACTGACCACTAAGGAAATACTATAAAAATACTATTGTTGAATGAAATCAAAAATAAAATTACAACAATGTTATAAAAATATTACTACGGAAATACCACAAAAACAAATTGCAGTTATACTACAGAACTAAATATCAAATGAAGTGCTTAAAACAGGGACCTTTAAAACTATTTTGCATTCAATGTTAGTGTTTGATGAAACTACCGTAAAATCCGGACTATAGAGCGCACCTGATTATAAGCCGCACCCACCACATTTCGGGAGGAAAACCGATTTTGTACATACACAAGCCGCACCTGTATATTAGCCGCATGCGTCCACATTCAAAAGACACAAAACACGAAATTTTTTGGTTTGAACAATTTTATTGACACTAGTAACTAACATCAAATAAACAATGTCTGGTTCGAACATTTTTTCTCGACAATCTTAACAGCAATTAATCCATACCTGATACAGTCGTAAAAACACAGCCAGAAAAATGAACGGAGAATGATACCGGTACTTAAGATTTAATGCAGACCTGCAGAGTCCATGTGCCCGTTGAAAGTAATCCAAGGAAAAAAGTGTATATTTCCAAAGGTAAGGGTGGGAAAAATATATATCCACTATTGTCCGCCGCGTCCACAAACACGCCTCACGTTTACTCCACTTCCCATCAGCCCCTGTGGTTTTCGTCCCTTTCTTTTTGATTCGCCCGTACAAAACATATCAGAATAGGTCTCTAAAATAAATACATTACAAAAATATACAGTTGCAAATACATATTATACATGGTTACACATATTTACAAAGAAAGACGGTACACCGAGAGAGTTTTCAAAGCTTTAATAATAATATTACAACTTTCATCCCAAACCGTGCCTGTGAAGGGTAGCAAAACGCTACTAGCAACACGCTCGCAACTCAGTAAACAGCTCTGTTAAAAAAACATACCGTACTTGTAGTAAGCACGGTAAACCCTCCTCATCTTCCTCCTTATAACTGGAGGCATTAAGGTCGTCTTCCTTCAGTAAGGGGCTGGTCACACAGCCGTTTGCGGCTGAATCACGGCTAAAATTTTGCATTTTTTTTTGCCCGTGGTTGCCCGCGATGGAAAATGCGCAAAATTGGCCAACCCGCTGTTCATTGGTGGTATGCCCACAAAACAGACGCCGGCGACTGTTCCGCTTCCTCATCGCGACATTTCTGCGTCATTTTCTCGTGTGGACCACGGCTATAAAAGCTCCCGAGCCGGTGTTGTGCCCAAATCCGACTCCTACGCAACATGGCCACCCCCCCACCCCCTCGCGTGAACGCGCATTCTGCTGTGATCGCTTTTGTTGTAAGCGTGCATTGACGTTGGTGACTTTTTCATCCGCGTTAACAAACGCATTTTGTAGAATAAGATCGCACTTTATTGTTTAAATAAACGCGTTATATAGACTAGGATCTCCCAATTGTTATAATTAGCTCGCTTTATAGTTTTAATAAGCGTTTTATATAGAATACGATCGCTTTTGTTGGAAGCGCAGCAGAATGCGCGTTCACGCGAGGGGGGGGAGGATTTACCGTTCGATTACGTTCACAACAAAAACAAAGACGGAATGGTTTAAGTTATTACATTCCCAACAAATGCAAGACAAAGTGGTTTTGGTTATATGTTCGCCATTACATTCCCTAAAAGTGAGATAAAACGAGGTAAAAGTGGTTGTAGTAGCGAGGGGATGCAAATCTCGGCAGGGACGCATTTCTCGGATAACACCGGGCTGTAGAAATCATAACCGCTCAAGACACAGTCCCGTGAAGATCAAGATTTCAAGCTATGGCATCATTTTCATTTTATTATCTTGAAAAGAAATGTCAAGAAATAAAAATGGATTAAGACGAGGTCACTACGCTGACGGGGATCCATGTTCACCCCCTTGACGTCTCGAGCACAACTGACGTGTGCTCGACAAATCGCGCTGTATATACGCGGAGAAAGGCGTTTGACTGTCACACGCGTAACACGCTAATTTCACGTAATAACACCGCGGTACAGGCGCAGAACATGCTATTACCATGCTCCACCCACGATTACCCGCTGAAATTTCCCGTCCTACCCATGTGTAACCACGCCCTGGCCGCGGCCAAAGCACGTCGTTCCGCGTCATTTCCGCGTCATTACCTCGTGTTGACCACGTGTGCGGCACGCGGTTTAACACGTGCTCAAACTTTGAGCAGCTCAAAAGTTTTGCGCGCGGCCAACCACGTGTGAATTTCCGACCGCGAGTAAAGCACTGCTGTATCTCGTCTATATGGCGGTCTCAAAACGTCCAACAGCGCCCAACAGCATCTGCTTCACGGCCAGAAATTTCCGTGGTTCAGCCTCGATACGCTCGTGAAAGGCTGTGTACCCGCGATCTAAAGAAATGAGCAGTGCAAAACTTTTCCGCGCTGCCACCCACGCGCGAATTTCCGACCGCGTGTTAAGCACTGCTGTATCTCGTCTGCATTGCGATCTCAAAGCGTCCAATAGCGCCCGCCTCACAGGCAGAAATTTCTGGCCGTGATTCAGCCGCAAATGTCCGCGTGACCGGCCCCTTAGGGAAAGAGGCTTTGTCACATAGACGTCGTCCCACGCTCCCTTATTCGAAAACACGCTAGCATCACGCTCGCAAAGTAAAGTTTACGTGCGGTAGCTCTGTTCCCTTCTATATCGAACTGCTCTATAGTGTTTAGCTTCAAAGTTGAGTCATGCGCCTTTTTTATGCAATTTGCATGATGAGGATATGTCTACGCTAATTTAATCTGTGCACAAGCAAAGAAGTTGCAGTCTAAATCTTACCTCTTGTACTCGAGCGCCGCTGGCGGCCGTTAGAAAAATGACATAAATTGGCCGCATCACTGAATAAGCCACAGGGTTGAAAGTTTGGGAAAAAAGTAGCGGCTTATAGTCCGGAATTTACAGTACTTCATTTAAATACAGATATAATAAGACATGTAGATGTCTACGTGTATATTTTTTCAGAAATGGAAAAAGTTGGATCTGTCACCAGGAAAAGCTCCATGTGACCCCCGACTCCAAATAGTTGCCCACCCATGAGATAGAAGCTTTGATCAATGGAATGGATTTTATTAATGCAATTATTTTTAGACCCGAGACTGCCCTTCACATCCGGATTTGGTTATTAATCCCGAGTAGCGGCCATAGTTACTCTTGCCACGTAATGAGGGTGAGTCATCCTGAAAGAAACAGTGTGTTCTATTTAACGCCTCCTGGTGGTAGAAAAAATATCAGTCATTTCAAAGAAAACTATATTGATTAGAATCATAAGCAAACATACATAAACTATATTATTTGAACTCGTAGGTGGAGAAAATTGTGTATTTATTTGACATAAGTTGAGGATCACATATAGCAGGGGTGTCAAACTCAACTGTACAAAACTGAATACATATTTATTCAATACACTAAAAATGGACATAAATTTGAATTACCGTAAATTCCGGACTATAAGCCGCTACTTTTCCCCCCAAACTTTCAACCCTGCGGCTTATTCAGTGATGCGGCAAATTTATGTAATTTTTCTAACGGCCGCCAGCGGCGCTCTAGTACAAAAGGTAAAATTTAGACCGGTGGAATATATGCGCAGAGGAAGACTGCAACTTCTTGGCTTGACTAGCGGCAAGAAATCTTTCACTAAAACTGGCCGCATGCGAAAGGCAACTTTTTCGCAAGTCTGCCAGTGGATCTTGAAAGCGTGGGGCAGCATAAAAAAATCCACCATCACCAACGGGTTGTGAAAAGCCGTGACTGAGAGGAGGGCACACCAGCGACCGCGTGAATGAGGCTGCAGGAGCGTGGGACGATGTCTATATGACACTGTTTCTTTCCGACACCGAGGAAGACAACTTTGATGGAGGAAGATGAGGACGGTTTACCGTGATTTTTACAAGTACGAAATGTTTTTCAACAGACCTGTTTACTGTGTTGTGAGCGTGTTGCTAGCGTGTTGCTACCATTAACTGCCCTGTCAGGCACCGTTTGGGATGAAAGTTATATTTTTATTATTATTAAAGCTTTGAAAACTCTCTCGGTGTACCGTCTTTCTTTGTAAATATGTGTAACCCATGTATAATATGTATTTGCACCTGTATATTTTTGTAATGTATTTATTTGAGACACTTATTCTGATATGTTTTGCGAATTAAAAAAGAGGGGCGGAGCAAACGCGGGCTGACGGGAAGTGGGGTAAAGGTGAGTGAGATCAGTTGTCGCGGCGGACAGTAGTGAATATATATTTTTCCCACCCTTACCTTTGGAAATATAGACTTTTTTTCCTTGGATTAGTTTAGACAGGTACCCCGAAATCTGCAGGTCTGCATCAAACCTTAAGTACCGGTATAATTTTCCGTTAATTTTGCCTGCTGTGTGTACTTCAATGAAGGACATTTAGTGTCAACCGCGACTTGAAGTCGGGTCTGGATAAATTTAATGCTTGTGTTACAATTTTTTAACGTGGGCGCATGCGGCTTATTTACAGGTGCGGCTTGTGTATGTACGAAATCGGTTTTCCTTTTGAAAATGTGGTGGGTGCGGCTTATAATCAGGTGCGCTCTATTGTCCGGAATTTACGGTAATACCAGACAGGAATATTATTCCGGAATAAACAAACTTCAACATTAATTAACTTAAAATACTTTGCCCTCTATTAAAATATCTCCTGTCAAAACTATACAAATTCAAAATATGAACAAAAATGGAAATAAAGACTGTCAAGACCAGAACAGAAGGAGGACCCAAATGCGTTATGTTACTCACAAGTTTATTGAAATATCGAGGAAAGTCAGCGCCAGCGATCCGGTGCTCGCTGGATGCGGGAAGCAAGCCTCTCACGGGATCGGAGCGTGTTCTGAATGCGTAAGTGTATCTTCCGGAGCCGGAGATCATAGCGTGGTTAGACGGAAAAAAAAGGTCCTTAGCCAGGACGGGAGATCAGAACATGGTCGAGGTAAAAAAAACGGGTCGTTAGCCGGGACGGGATATCAAAACGTTGTCGGGTTCAAAAAAACGGGTCGTATCAGGAGACAAACGGGGAAATCAGGAACGAACAAGTGGAAAACGGGAGACAAAACGTGACCGACCGGAGTCAGAGTATCATGATTGCCGAAGTGAAGACACCTCTCTGATTGGCTGACGTTCTCTTCTTAAGCGGTCAGCGTCCAGACCAGGTCGTCAGAGCGTACTTCTGTGTTCCCGTGTGTTTCGCCAGATTACCAAGCACCAAAGTCTACTCTCCTGTTTTGATTCCTGCCTTCGGTTCAGACCTGTTTTTGCCCTGCGTTACGATCTACTCTCCTGCCCTGGCCATCGACCTGCCCGCTAAGACATATTGATTCTGCCTACCTGTCACGGAACTGCCGTTCCGTCCAACGCTGCTAGCGACCGACAACCATCGGCTCCCAAAGCCAGCTCTGTCAGCTCAATCCAATAAAGATTCCTTTAAAACGAACGCAATTGAGTCAGAGATTCCATTCTGAGTCGTGACACAGAGTCAAAAATGCTTGCCTTGTGTAAACAGAGGTTTGCTGACGGACTGACAACAGGCGAGTGAAAGCAATGAGCTTAAATAGGAGGGGGAACCAATGAGGTAACCAGCAGCAGCTGGCGCCAAACGAGCAGGTACAGGTGTGTGGAATGAGTAATTATGACAAAAGACAAAGTTTGTGCTTTTCAATTTGGGATTTTTTTTTTGTGAAAAACAATTGCTGGAACTTCATATTCTTCTTTACCTCTTTAACTTTCTGTATCTGCGTTCAGGTTTTTCAGCTTGTCCTGATGTTTTGTCTCGCAGTGCCATTTTACATTATATTCCTTAATTACGCCAGCATTAGCACATGGGTTTACCGGCAATGTCAGTAAACATATGTTCCGCCTGCCATCCGTTTCAAAAGGCTCCATTTTCAGAATCAACTTTTCTCTTGGTCATTGTGAGGGTATACCATCCGCGTTATCCAGAGCAACAGAAACGGCACCCTGCTTTTCTCCGTTTAGCCTTCCGATACACAGTGATAGTTAAAAGCTCCTTCCTGGTGATATTTTAACTGGCCGACGTGTTGTTTGTCAGTATATACAGTGGAACCTCGGTTTTCGAACGCCTCTCAGTTCGAACAAATCGGTTCTCGACCAAAAATTTCGAGAAATTCTTGCTTCGCTTTTTGTTCAAAAAATCGGAGTTCGAACGCCGGGACGCTAGGGTGCGATGCTGAGCGGCGTACGGGTGTAGATTGCCCCCACCTCTCGTGAAGAACTGTTATGACGTGCGCGCGCACTTCTTTTCGCTTTCGCTTTTAATATCGGTGAACGGAGTGTTTTAGCCCCTAATTATGCCTCCGAAGAAGGTCGGTGCAAGCAGCAAAGTTGCTACAGGTGAAAAAAGAAGAGTAGTGCGCACAACTATTGCATTTAAGATAGAAATAATAGCAAAATATGAAGAAGGTGTGCGAGTTTCCGATCTTGCTATACATACAGCATGGCTTCTGCTGAGCACCACAAAGGTAAGAAATCCTATTCATAATTCTTTTCTTTATCCTTTAACCCAGGGGTCAGGAACCTTTTTTGCTGAAAGAGCCGAAAAAACCCAAATTTTAAAATCTAATCCTAGGAGAGCCATATGTATATTTTAATACCAAAAACAGCTAAATGGAAGAGGAAAATCAATGAGTTTATAGTATAATAAGACAGAATTTATTTTGAACAACATTGTAAGTTAATAACAAAAACTAAAAATTATTTATAATTATCCATTAAAATGAGACTTTCCGGGTAGCGGACCCTCCCGCTCACCGGAGAACAGATTGGCTCTTAGCTGCGTGCCTGAACGAAAAGTTGCAGGTGAAAATATATATAAATTAAAATGTGTGTATTTTTTTTATTTTTTTTGACATGTTTTTTTCTGACTTTATTATTATCATTATTTATTTTGCTATAGTAACATTATTAGTAAAATTATTGATTGATTTGTTTCGTTCAGAAATTTTCAGAGAGCCAGATGCCGTCATCAAAAGAGCCATATATGGCTCCCGAGCCATAGGTTCCCGACCCCTGCTTTAACCGCTCACCACTTTTTGTGGAGAACCGGGTGCTAAATGATGTGTAAACGACCTGATTTTTTTAGTTGTACAAAAAAAAAATCAGGTCGATTAGCCTGGGTTAGCTTCATGTTTACGTTCATGGTAAACATTCAGGGTGTTGGAACGGATTAAAACGATTTTACATTACTTTTAACGGGAAAAACGATTTTCGGTGATCGAACAAATCGGTTTTCGAACAGGGTTCTGGAACCGATTATGGTCGAGAACCGAGGTTCCACTGTAGTTTTAAAAGTGACTGCGCTCGTCAGGCTACAACTAACTCAATAGATGCGGGGACATTTCAGAGAGGTCTTGTAGCTGCAAGGCAGCTGAAGCGCTGCATTATGGGACCTGTAGTTTGAGAGTTATCTGCTAGACCATTATAGTAGATGTATATCAAATGATTTCACGGGCCCGCAGGCCGTGAGTCTGACATGCATGATCTATAGGGCGCTGACTTAGTTGTCGGCTATCTTGCTGCTAAGGGTACACCTACAAAATTGTATCATATACTGTATATATATATATATATATATATATATATATATATATATATATATATATATATATATATATATATATATATATATATATATATATATATATATATTGTGTCCTTTTTTATTTTTAAATTAATGTTTCTTCTGACTTTCTTCCATTTCTCATCTTTGACTTTTTTGTCCTCACTGTTTTCCTTTTTCTTTGACTTTTTTCCCTTTTTTTCGGTTTTTCATCTTTGTTTTCTTCTTTTTTTCTTTCTTTTTTTCCATTTTTCATTTTGTATTTTGTTCTTCTTTTTTTTTCTTTCTGTTTTTATCCCTTTTCCTTCTTTTTTGTGCTGCTTCTTTCTCTTTTTCACTTTTTTATCTCCTGTTTTTCCTGTTTCTTTAATCTTATTTATTTTTCTTGTTTCTTTTATTTTTATGGTTTTTTTTCTTCAGAAAAGGCTAGGCAAAAAATAAGACAGAAAAACAGTGCATTTTGGTCACTTTGGGTCTCCGTAGTTTGTGTTTTTCCTTGTGGCTTTTAGCATTAATTTTATGGTTTTACACCACAATACAGCAAAATCTGGTGGTCAAATATTACACACTGTCCCTTGAACATGTTCGAATATCCATCTTTGTATTTTAACCCGAAGGCGTGACATACGACGTGCCGTGTAGCCGGCAATGATGCTTTTACCCGGAGGAGAATTTTCCAATAGCATCCTGACAAAGTAATTAGCATGTTATCATCGATTTAGCCAGTGTGGATTAGACATTGTCTCCTTATCACTTGTTTACTCACACACCAAAGAGGATTATTTGCTTCGGTCTGCTGCTTGTATTGCCCTTGAAATCCCAAAACAAGCATTTGTGCACGACGTTTCTATTTGGGGGCCCGTGTACTTGCCTATATGCGAAATTCCTAATTGTTTTGTACCCGTGGCCGCCCGTGACCCTCTAATCGGTTTTCATGCCTGGCGGAGAAAACGCGTCAATCGCGTCTTTCCGTCCAATTCAATTAGTTCGGGTTATACATGTGGAGTAAACAACGCGTATCATGCAGGAGTTTGCCTGGGGGTTCCATTTTTTAAACATGATGATTAATAACAAGCCCATGCTGAGCTTCGTTGAAATTTCAACAGACCCTTTCTAAGAAATGGATCGGAACTCGTAGGTTGCCTAAGCACTGAGCACCCCATCCCCCCTGAAGCTGATCTTGACTCAGAACTTTATTCTAAGAGGAGATAAGAAGCTGCTGAAGAACAGCACATGTAATATGCAGGGTTGGGTAGGGTTACTTTAACTGGATTACTTTCAGTTACTTTTGGATTACTCCAGTACCAAATATGCTAATAAAAGACAAAAGAAACTAAATATGAATAAAATGACTAAATTTTGTGCAGGCTTGGGGAGTAACGGAATACATGGAACGGCAAAAATGATGTTGGCAAGTTGTTTGGATTTATTTTCATTTTGTTTCTGTCGCATTTTATGTTAGTTTTGCTGGAGATCAAAGAGATCAAAGCCAGGAGAGAAAGCTTACCACGTGTTGTGAGTCATAATTGTATTCATATTTAGTTTATTTTGTCTTTCATTAGCATATTTGGTATTGGAGGAATCCAAAAGTAATTGAAAGTAATCCAGTTAAAATGTGAATTTCCCTACGGGGATGAATAAAGTATCTATCTATCTATCTATCTATCTATCTATCTATCTATCTATCTATCTATCTATCTATCTATCTATCTATCTATCTATCTATCTATCTATCTATCTATCTATCTATCTATCTATCTATCTATCTATCTATCTATCTATCTATCTATCTATCTATCTATCTATCTATCTATCTATCTATCTATCTATCTATCTATCTAACTATCTATCTATCTATCTATCTATCTATCTATCTATCTATCTATCTATCTATCTATCTATCTATCTATCTATCTATCTATCTATCTATCTATCTATCTATCTATCTATCTATCTATCTATCTATCTATCTATCTATCTATCTAAAGTAACCCTACCCAACCCTGGTAATATGGCTACTGTTTAAAAAAAAAAAAAACTTAAATAAGGTGTCATTACTATGAAGTACTTACTAACAATCCATTACAATATATTTTATTATCAGGTGGAAACATTTGTTGGCCGGAAGAGGGATGGGTGCTTGCCCAAGACACACTACAAGAAACAATGGTCTTACAACCCTAGTGGTTTCAGGTTTAATTGCCGGTGTGGTATTTGCTTGTTCTCCCTGTGTCTGTGACGGTGTTCTCTGGGCGCACCCATTTTTCTGAATCATTTAAAACAAAACGACCCAATTGTTTGGGTTTCTAGAAACAAAATACTGTTTAGTATCCAAATCACAAATATTAGGGACTGTTATTTTAAACATAAAATACATTTTACAATACACGATTTTACAATATACAATTTTTTTGCAGGATTATTTTGCAAGGAAAGAAATATTTTTAAAACAACATACCCTAAACTCAAGATCATATCAACCATGTACTCTGGGTGTCATAATTACTGATTTTGATCGCCTGTGCCCGCTCATTTGGCGCCAGCCGCGGCGGGCTACCTGATTGGTTCCCTGTCCTTTTTTAAGCCCAGTCCTGTCACTCTCCGGTTGTAAGTCCGTCTGCGAACCTCTGTTGTTAAAAGGCAAGCATTTTGACCCTGACTCCCACCTGTCCCGTTTTTGCACCCGTTTTTCCACTCGTCTGTTCCTGATCTCCCCGTTTGTCTCCGGCTCCAACCTTTTTTTGATCCAACAATGTTTTTGCTCTCCTGTCCCGGCTATGGACCTGTCTTTCCGTCCTTGACACCACCATCTCCCGCTTCGGAAGATCCTCTTCCGCATTTGGATCACGATCCGATTGCGTAAGCGGCTTGCTTCCCGTGTCCAGCAAGCACCGGATCACGGGCACTGCCCTTCCTCTTTCTATCAATAAACTTGTGGTTAATGCTAGCCTTTTGGGTCCTGATTCCGTTCTGGTCGTGACACTGAGTTAGTTTCTATTTCTCTGAAGGAAATTATGTCTCCTCCATCGCACGCAAGACGAAGCTCCGCATTTACAACCTCGCCGTACTCCCTATCCTGCTTTATGGCTCAGAAACATGGCCCCTGAACGACACCCTGGCCACAAGAATCGATGGTTTTGATAGCAGGGCTCTCAGAACCATCGAGAACATCAGGTGGCCCCAGCGAGTCTCCAATAAAGAGCTCAGAGCCCGCACGTGCCAGCCCCAAGCATCTTCCTTGGTCGCACAACGCCGCACCCGCTGGTTTGGCCATGTCCTTCGTCTACCACCAGACCATCCGACACGAGCCATTCTCCAGTTTGACCCAAAGGCCGCAGGCTGGAGACGACCACGAGGGAAACCCCGCACTCGATGGCTCGACGTCGTTGCGGGCGACCTCCAACAACACGGAGTTGCCGTAGAGGATGCAGAACAGCTGGCACAAGACCGCCAGCATTGGAAAAACCTGGTTCATCTGGTCGGCTCAACGCACAGGGACGGGACCCCCCGACCTTCGCTGGAGCAATAACTGTAACTAACTCCTCTTATCTACTTCTGTGTATAAAACAAAAACTACTGATAGATAAATAAAAGAACCCAGAAACCAAAAGGACAGAATATGTTCTATGCTAGTTCAGAAGAATGCGTCTACCCGAAAAACATCGGGAAATTCACAACGGTGGCATTTTATAAGACATGGGCGTGGTTTGAAAGAAATGTCTCTGTGCATACAACCCCTAGCAAGAAGTCCTTGGCATTCAGAAACTCTAAAAGAAATGAATGAAAAACATTCTAATGGTCAGTAAATGTTACCTTTATAAATCAAGTGCAGGGAAATAAATATGGAATCACTCCATTCTAAGGAAAAACATGGAATCATAAAAAATAGACAAAGAAATAACAATCAAAACATATCACTAGTATTTAGTTGCACCACCTTTGGCTTTTATGATAGCTTACAGTCTCTAAGGCATGAGTGACAAACAGTGTTCTTCATCAATTTGGTGCCAACTCTCTTTGATTGAGGTTGCCAGATCATCTTTGCAGGTGGACAGTTTTTTTCAATTTTCACAACAGGTTTTCAATTGGGTTGAGATCTGGGCTATTTCCAGGCCATTACATTGACTGGATGCGTCTTTCTCCAAGGAATGCTTTCACAGTTTTTGCTCTGTGGCATAATACATTGTCCTTTTGGAAAATGAATGCATCATTCCCAAACATTTTCTCAATTGAAGGAATAAGAAAGGTGTCCAAAATGTCCCTTTTATTGCAGATTTGACCACAGCCATCTCCCCAGTGCCTTTGCCTGACATGCAGCACCACATCATTAAGTTCTGTGGGAATTTGGATGTTTTCTTTAGGCAGTCCTCTTCCTAAATCTCACCGGAACGGCACCAAACAAAAGTTCCAGCGTCATCACCAAGTCCAATGCAGACCTGTGACTCATCACTAAAGATAACCTTCATCCAGTCATCCACAGTCAATGTTGCCTTTCCTTAGAAAATTGCGGTCTTATTCTTCTATGTTTAAGCGTCAATGATGGTTTCCTTTTAGCTTTCCTATACGAAAATCCCATTTCCTTTAGGCGATTTTGCATTGACTCCAACTTCCTCCCATTTCCTCTTCATTTGTCTTGTTGTGCATTTTCTCTTTTCAAGACATATGGCCTTTAGTTGTTTGTCTTGACACATGTATTTCTTGTCCTACCACTATGCTTGACCCTCACATTCTTCCCATGTGTTTAGTACTTCAGAATTAGTACTCTAAATCTTCGATACTGCTGAGTGTGATCAGCCCACATCTTTGGCAACCGTACAAGTAGAGATACCTTCTTTAAGAAGTTTGATGATCCTGTCATTGGTCTCAAGAGACATTTTTCTTGGTGGAGACATGGTTGTTGCCAATCCACTTAGTCCAGGAGCCTTCCAAGGTGAGATAAATGCACTGTTTTGGACTGCTGACTAACTAGCAGACTTAATCTAAGCCAGGTGCCCCAATAAGGAAAGGAAATTGACTGGGTGTGTCCTTGTTTTCTATTTAAAATAAAATGATTGCAATTTTTTTTTTCATAATTAAGTGATTCAATATTTATTTCCCTACATTTGCTCTTTAAAAGTAACATTTACTGACCATTGCATTGTTTTTTTCTTAATTTTCTTTAGAGCTTCTTAATGCCAATATGTGCACTTTGGAATGACATTGTTTTATGTTTGAGTTTTTTCTACGGAATGAAATATCTGACTGAGGACTTGCCCGAGACTGGTGATTCCATGCTTTTTGCAAGGGGTTGTAGTAGAAGTTTACCAAGTGACTTACTTCAACCTTGGACAGGATAAATTGACTCATTGGAATTTGAGAGTATAAAGGGTGTTCATGATTTTGAGGTTTTCACTTATGAATAACCTGAGTTCGCTCTACTCCATCTCCAGCCAATCTTTGTTGGTTGAACTCATCAAAAAGTTTATAGTTTGGCTCGTTTTCAAACGAAATACTGCGGCAGATGTTTTTAGGGTTTCAAAGCACTAACAAAATGTGCATTGCAACTCCCATCGCAGTTAATCCCATTGAGCCTCGAAAGGACTGAACATTCACAAAAACATCAACGCTCCAGGTAATTGTATTTTCTTTCAAAGTGACGACTACGGGAAAAAAAATGCTTGCAGGTGACACATTGAACACAATGCAGTATGCAAATGAGACTGAAATTATAGGGCAGTGAACAAAGGTTTGGAAGACATCAAGTCAGTTTTTCTCAAACACTTTGAAAAGTTGACTGGAATGTGAAGCTTAAACTTCCTTTTTATTGTTAAGATTGTTTTCTCCAGCTTTCATAAAACATGTAAGGCTTCTGGAGTTACTTCAATTTGTATAATTTACTTCCCTCTTAACTTACCAAATCATCAGACGAGTTTTCTCTTCACAGAAATGTCCACAATGGACCACCCAGACTTGAATGGATCACATTTCGTCATCACGGCAGCCTGACACAATCGTCAACACACACCAGGACATCATTGGCTGACCTCTACCCAGTCTGGAGGAGAATGTCAGTTTGCGATACCCCAGTATAGCCAACAAAATTATAAAGGACGCCTTTCACCAGGCTACAAAGGCTTAGAGAAAGTTTCTTCCCCAGGGCTTGTCACGAGACCGGACCAGATCGGAGGCAGGAGGCAGGAAGGGTGAACTCATTCGCGTTAACGATCAGTTACTTTTATTAAGGAAATAAAAGTCGTCCAACACTCAGGGACAAAAACAAAAACAGGCTTACAGGCAAACAAGAACTCAGACTAGGAATACTCACAAAACGGGCTTATACTCAGAACGGGCAAGTACAGGTTTCCTCAAGTCAAACAGAACAGAATAATGCAAAGTAATGCAATGAACCCGCAACCGGTAATCCCCAAAACCCGCCCTTAAAAAGAACACACGCAGATTAGAAAATCTGCTACAGCCGGTGCCAAGGGGGTGGGGCCAGCCGGTCGCCACAGCAAGCATGCTGGACATGACAGGGCTATCATCACACTAAGCAAGTTTACAAGACTGTGAAAAAATATACATTTTATGTATGCCTGGAAAAATTTTAAAAATTACAATTTATATTTAATATCTCGATTTATTCTGCTAATTGACATAGGACCTTTTTCATCACACTATTGTTCTGACGCAATTATACTTAGGCCTTTCTCCTGGCAGGACCATGTAAATCCTTTTTTTGTACATTTATCCTAATATTGTTTTTTATCTTGTTTATCTCTTTTAAGTATTTTTAGCATGTTTGAAGTAGACTGAAGTGCCATGTCTAGTCTAATCTATTCTAATCTCACGTATTTAATGACAATATAGACCAATGTATTCTATTTGATTCTATTCTATTCTATTCTATTCTATTCTATTCTATTCTATTCTATTTTTATTTCCACAAATATTACATTCATTATATTCCACTGACAATGCACCCTTTCCAAGAATATCACATTCATTAAATTCCACTTACAATAAACCCTCGCAATAACCCTCGATAAAGGTTCTGCATTCTGATTGGCTAAACAGACTCTGCTATTTTTCTCTACCTGTGAGTCAATGACGTTGCTGATTAACATGTCCACATGCGTAAAACAGCTTGCGAGATTTAGATGTATGCAAATTATCTTACAATTTCAAGTTTCTCTAAATGTCACGATTACTTTTGGCGCCAACTGCCTCTGACTCTGATTGGCTCTCAGTTCCTATTTAAACCCACTCCTATCTGTCCCCTGTTGTCAGTCTGTCTGTGAACCTTAGTTAACACAAGGCAAGCCTTCCTCGACCCCAACTCCCACCTGTTTTTTTGCTCCTGTCTGTCCCCCGGCTTCGACCGGTTTTTGATCCTGACAACGTCTACTCGCCCGTACCGGCTTTCAACTTATTTTTGTCCGCGACCACGTCTCCTTTCCTGGTTTACGACTCGCTGCCGACCCCGACCACGTTTTTGCTCTCCTGTCCCGGCTACTGACCTGTTTTCCGTTCCCGTCACCGCCATTGCTCGCCACGGAAGATCCACTTCCGTGTTCAGAACGACCTGTTTCCCGCGCCCAGCAATCACTGGATCGTGGAAGCAACCCTTTCTCTTTCTTCCAATAAATCTTGTGAGAAAAGCAATGCGAGTGGGTCCTATCTCCATTCTAATCCTGACACTAAAACTCATGATGTCAACAAAACATTCTTGATCAGTAAATTATTCAACATTTGTTTGGATTTGATTTTAGTTTGCTTGCCTGCTATAAAGAATGTGGTTCTGTTTTTACTATTGGACACCCTGAATGGAGATTGCTTAGGATTCAAGGGTTGTTTGTTATTTTGAAATCTATTGCACACTGTTGTTTGTTGTTTTGACGATGATGCACTGTTTATATTATTGTTATTATTGACCAATCATGTTGTTGAATCCTGATTTCCACACCCTTTAGGACTGCTCTTGTAACCCAGAAGATTCTATGAAAATAAAGGGCTTGGGGAGCACCTTTAGAACAAGTTAGAGGTTTTCCACATTCCTCTCCTTGCAGGTTCTAAATTCCATCCATCCATCCATCCATTCATCCATCCATTCATCCAACCATCCATCCATCCATCCATTATCTGCACTGCTTATCCTCAGTAGGGTCGCTGGGGTGCTGGAGCCCATCCCAGCTATCTTCGGGCTCAACATTCATTGATGTCTTCTCTCCTTTTCTGAGTGTCTACTAATATATAAACGTATCAGCTCTACACTGAAAAAATATCTATTTTAAACACTTGATGATTATGAAAGTAATCCAAATAAAGGTTTTTATTTCATGGACTTTGCCTACTAGGGGTTCTTTTTGGAGCGTTGCTCTTGCAATGAACCATGGTTCTCTGTACACGTTGAGCTCATCTGCTTGAGATCATCTGCTTTTTTTTATAGCATCCTCAAAGTTGACATTAAAAATAGAACTCAATTGTGCAATTTTTCAAGCTGCTCACACATCATATATTCACGTTTTAATTCTGCACGGCACAGCTGCCTCTACATTTGCCTTTATATCCCTAAACAAAAATCTAATCATGGAGGAATCAGAAAAAAACAGGCAAAAAAAGAAGATATAACATATATGAATCGGTGATCTAATCTTTTTTTCGTACGGAATAGCCGGGGGGCACAGCAGTGCAGTGGTTAGCGCGTGAGCAGCACAGTTCTGAGGTCACGAGATCACACCTTATTGTGTGGAGGTTGCATGTTCTCCCCGTGCTTGCATGGGTTTCCTCCAGGCACTCCGGTTTCCTCCCACATTCCAAAAACATGTATATCAGGTTAAATTGTCCCCAGGTTTGAATGAGCGAGTGAGTTGTCTGTCTCTGTGTGCCCTGCGACTGGCTGGCAACCAGTTCAGGGTGTCCCCTGCCCATTGCCCGAAGACGGCTGAGATGGGCTCCAGCACCCCCGCGACCCTACTCTGGATAAGTGGTGCACATAATGGATGGATGAATTGATAATAGCTGGGACATTAATTGTAGTCTGCTACAGCGAGGCATCTTGTTGCCACAGATAGAAGATCGAGATTCGGACGGAGCGCCAACGCCAGCGAGTGTCAGCATGGCAAACTAGTGATGATTGAAAATGATTCATTTAAATGCGGCGAGTTTGCAGTTAAAACCTGATAGAGTGTCTGACAGGTTGAGTTTTTAAAATCACCCTAACTGAAAGCTACTTTTTGGTTACTGGTAAGCACTAGGTGCTACCAATTTGATAAGCATTACTGTGTTATTACTGTGTAGTTAAAATGTTATTAAAAGGTTGTATTTATGACAGGTCTAGTTAAAATAGGCACTGACAACCAATAAAACTTTATGACAGTTGGAAATCTAATTCCCTGTAAAATCGCAATGACCATCACGGGTGAACTGTTTTCCGAACAGGTTTGTGGGCAACTCAGGTGTTTTTCAGGGGTTATCTGTCGGTACCATGTTGGTGATGTTGTAATATTAAAATATGTCACTGTGTACATTTAGCCAAGTCAAGTCAAGTCATGTTTATTTGTATGAATAGCCCTTAATCAAGGAGTCTCAAAGGGCTGCAGAGACCAAAGATCATTGAAAACCACAGACTATTATGACACTATCCCCTGTTCTAAAACCTAGGTCCGCACGTGAGGAAATCCCCCTTCCAGGATGACTAGGCTGCAATGCATTTTGCATTGACAAACAATAGAAATAAAAATTGTATAAAATAGAAAATAGAAAATGAAATAAAATATAAAATATTTCAATTATTTATCATAATTACCGTAAAGTCCGGACTATAGAGCGCACCTGATTATAAGCCGCACCTACCACATTTTAAGAGGAAAACCGATTTTGTACATACACAAGGCGCACCTGTATATAAGCCGCATGGGCCCACATTTAAACATGTAACACAAACACAAAATTAACCCAAACCCGACTTCAAGTCCCGCGATTGAAACTAAATGTCCTTTATTAAAGTC